>NC_054469.1:97905700-98207809 GCF_017639515.1 Carcharodon carcharias
AAGGGGAAACACCCTTTCAGCATTGACCCTGTCAAGTCCCCTCAGGATCTTATATGTCTCAAAAAGATGACCTTTCATTCTCCTAAACTCCAACGGATACAGGCCCAATCTATCCAACCTTTCCTCATAAGGCAACCTCTTCATTCCAGGAATTAGTTGAGTGAACCTTTTCTGAACTGCTTCTCATGCAATTATATCCTTTCTTAAGTAGGGAGACCAAAACTGCACACAGTACTCCAGATGTGCTCTCACCAATGCCCAGACAACTATAGCAAAAATTGCCTACTTTTATATTCCATTCCCCTTTCAATAAAGACAACATTCCATTCGCCTTTCTAATCACATACCTGCATAATAAGCTTTTATGATTCATATACAGGACAACCATATCCCTCTGCACTGCAGAGTTCTGAAATTCCTCTCCATTTAAATAATTTACTAATTTTCTGTTCTTCCTGCCGAAGTGGACAAGTTCACATTTTCCTACATTATACTCCATCTGTCAAACTTTTGCCTACTCACTTAATCTATCCATATCCCTTTGCAGACTCCTTATGTCCGCTTCACAACTTACTCTCCTATCTTAGTTTCATCAGCAAATGTAGCAACCATACTTTTGGTCCCTTCATCCAAGTCATTGATATAGGTCATATATAGTTGAGGCCTCAGAACTGATCCCTGTGGCACTCAACTTGTTACAACTTGCCAACCTGAAATTGACCCATTTATCCCTATTCTCTGCTTCCTGTTAGCTAACCAATCCTCTATCCATGCTAATATGTTGCCCCCTACACCATGAGCTCTTATTTTGCATAGTAACCTTTGATTGGTACCTTGTCAAATGCCTTTTGAAAATCCAAGTGCACCACGTATACTGGTTCCCTTCATCCATGTTACTTGTACATCCTCAAAGACCTCTAATAAACTAGTTATAGTTTCCCTTTCACAAAACTATGTTGACTCTGCCTGCTTGAATTAAGATTCTCTAAGTGCCCTGCTATAGCCTTCTTAATGATAGATTCTAGCATTTTTCCTATGATAGATGTCAGGCTACCTGGCCTGTCGTTTCCTGCTTTCTGTCTCTCTCATTTCCTGAATAGAAGAGTTACATTCACTATTTTCCAATCCAATGGACCTTTCAGAATCTAAGGAGTTTTGGAAAATTACAACCAATGCGTCTACTATTACAGCAGTTATTTATTTTAAGACTCTAGGTCTTGGGAACCAGTCAGCCTTTAGCTCTATTATTTTTCTCAGTGCCCTTTTCCTGGTGATTTTAAATGTTTTAAATTCCTCTCTCCCTTTCACCTCTTGATTTACAACTATTTCTGGGATGCTATTTGTGTCTTCTACAATGAAGGCAGACACAGGGGGAGGTGGTGGGGTAATGGTAATGTCAGTGAGCTAGTAATCCAAAGGCCCATGGTAATATTATGGGGATAAGGGATCAACTCCCACCATGGCAGCTGATGGAACTGATATTCATCTAATAAATCTGGAATATAAAGTTAGGCTCAGTAATGGTGACCGTGAAACTATCATTGATTGCCATAAAAACCTATCTGGTTCACTAATATCCTTCAGGGAAGGAAATCTGTCATCCTTACCTGGTCTGGCCTACATGTTACTCCAGACCCACAGCAATGTAGTTGACTCTTAACTGCCCTCTGAAATTGCATGGCAAGCCACTCAGTTCAAGGGTAATTAGAGATGGGCAACAAATGCTGGCCTTGCCAGTATCACCCATAGCCCATGAAAGAATTTTTTTTAAAAAATCTGTTCAATGCTTCTGCCATTTCCATATTTCCCATTAATTCCTCAGACTCACTCTCTAGAGGACCAATGCTCACTTTAGAAACTCTTTTCCTTTTTAACTGTTTGTAGAAACTCTTACTATCTGTTTTTCTATTTCTAGCTAGCCATCTCTCATATTCTAATTTCTCCCTTGATTCTTTGTTGGTTTTTAAATTATGTCCAAATTTCTCACCAATCTTTGCAGAATTGTGCCCCTTTACTTTCAATTTGATACTCTCTAACTTCCTTTGTTGGTAATAGATAGAGCATCCTTCTCCTAGAATCTTTCTTTCTCACTCAAATGTATCTTTGCTGAGTGTTATGAAATATCTCCTTAAATGTCTGCCACAGGATCTCTACTGTCCTATTCTTTAACCTAATTTCCCAGTTCACTACAGCTAGCTCTGTCTTCCCTATTTAAATTTAAAATACCAGTCTTAGACCCACACTTCTCACTATCATACTGAATACGACATTCAGTCATGTTATAATCACAGCTACCTTGAGGCTTCTTCACTAATAGGTCATTAATTAATCCTGCCTCATTGCATACCACCAGGTCTGGAATAATATGCTGTCTGGTTGGCTCTAGAACATGCTGCTCTAAGAAACTGTCCCCAGAAACACTCTATGAACTAATCTTGTAGGCTATCTGATCTACCAATCTGATTTGTCCAATCTATATGTAGATTAAAATCACCCATGGTGAATACTATACCTTTCTTACAAACCCTCATTATTTCTTCCTGTCTATATTATTCTACAGTGTTGTTACTATTAAAAGGCTTATAAAATACTCCCACAAATGACTTCTTACCTTTACTATTTTTTATCTCTGATTCTACATCTTGATCTTTAAAACTAAGGTAATCTTTCACTATTGTACTATTGTGATCCCGAGCTAACAGAGCTACCCAACTACCTATAGTGCAAAATTTTTTAAGCATTGTATTTATTTCATATTAACCAATCTCATTCATTTCTTTCCATTGGAGACTTTCCAATGGTTCAAGTGGTTGATAGGCTCCTTCATTGGAATCCAGCTATGGCCCACTCATTCCTGAGCAAGGATGCTGATCTATAAAGCATTTTAAAAAATCATTTCACCAGGCAAACCAACTTCCATTGACATAGGAGTTTCCAGTCCAACCCAAGAAGAAAGAAATCCCAGTGTAGGTAGTCACCATCCCTGGATTTGACCCCTGGTTGACACCTGCCCTGTAAATGACAGATAAAGATTCTTCCCCATATAAGGATCTCCTAGAAATGGTAGAGAACCTTAGTCCTGGTTTGATAAGAATGTGGATCAATGTGAGGTTTTACCATTTTTCATGTCAGCCATTCTCTGCCCATCTAGAATATAGAAAAATAGGGGTAGGTCATTCAGCTTTATTAGCCCACCTGGACATTTCATCTGATCTAGATCTGCCAGAGTGAAATTACCAGTGCACTGCCAATGAGCGGAAGGGGATGTTAGGTTAAACATAAGAAATTTAGGACAAATTAACAGATTTTTTTTTACATGTAGGATTGTAAGGCTGTACAACGCACCCAGAGTAGTGATCAAAGCAGGGACCATGGGTGGAATCTTCCACTCCTGTCAGTGTCAGGCATGTTGTGGGTTGCTTTGTTAGTAAGAAATGAAATTAAATCGATAGCAAGAAATGACATAGGGTCAGATGATGTAGAATCTGTGTGGGTAGAGTTGAGGAACTGCAAAAGTAAAAAAAAAAAACATAATGGGAGTTATCTACAGGCCTCCAAACAGTAGTCAGGATGTGGGGCACAAGATACACCAGGAGATAGAAAAGGTGTGTAAGAAAGGCAAGGTTACAGTGATCATGGGGGATTTCATTTTGCAGGTAGACTGGGAAAATCAGGTTGGTAGTGGATCCCAAGGAAAGGAATTTGTGGAATGTCTACGAGATGGCTTTTTGGAGCAGCTTGTGGTGGAGCCCACTAGGGAACAGGCAATTCTAGATTTAGTGATGTGTAATGAGGCAGTTTTGATAAGGGAGCTTAAGGTGAAGGAACCCTTAAGAGGAAGTGACCATAATATGATAGAATTTATCCGGCAATTTGAGAGGAAAAAGCTGGAATCAGATGTAACGGTATTACAGTTGAATAAAGGCAATTACAGAGGCATGAGGGAGGAGCTAGCCAGAACTGACTGGGAGATGAGCCTAACAGGAAAGACAGTGGAACAGCAATGGCAGGAGTTTCAAAGGGAGGACGAGGCAACCATGGCTAACAAGGGAAGTCAGGGACAGCATAAAAGCTAAAGAGAAAGCATAAAATGCGGCAAAGTGCAGTGGGAAACCAGGGGATTGGGAAGCCCACACAAAGACCAACAGAGGACAACTAAAAAAGAAATAAGGAGGGAGAAGATTAAATATGAGGGTAAACTAGCCAGTAATATAAAAGATTGCAAGAGTTTTTTAGATATATAAAGGGTAAGAGAGAGGCAAAAGTGGACATTGGGCCGCTGGAAAATGACGCTGGAGAAGTAGTAATGGGGAACAAAGAATTGGCAGAGGAACTGAATAGGTACTTTGCGTCAGTCTTCATGGTGGAAGACACGAGTAACATCCCCAAAGGACAAGCGAGTCGGGGGTGCAGAGGTGACTATGGTGGCCATTACGAAGGAGAAGGTGCTAGGAAAATTGAAAGGTCTGAAGGTGGATAAATCACCTGGACCAGATGGACTACACCCCAGAGTTCTGAAAGAGATAGCTGAAGAGATAGTGGAGGCGTTAGTGATGATCTTTCAGGAATTGCTCGAGTCAGGGAGGGTTCCAGGAGTGGAAAATCGCTAATGTAACCCCCTGTTTAAGAAGGGAGTGAGGCAAAAGACGGGAAATTACAGGCCGATTAGCCTGACCTCGGTCGTTGGTAAGATTTTAGAGTCCATTATTGAGGATGAGATTTCAGAATACTTGGAAGTGCATGGTAAAATAGGGCAAAGTCAGCATGGTTTCATCAAGGGGAGGTCATGCCTGACAAATCTGTTAGAATTCTTTGAGGAGGTAATGAGTAGGTTAGACAAAAGAGAGCCAATGGATGTTATCTACTTGGACTTCCAGAAGGCCTTTGACAAGGTGCCGCACAGGAGGCTGCTCAGTAAGATAAGAGCCCATGGTGTTAGAGACAAGGTACTAGCATGGATAGAAGATTGGCTGTCTGGCAGGAAGCAGAGAGTGGGGATAAGGGGGTCCTTCTCAGGGTGGCGGCCGGTGACTAGTGGAGTTCCTCAGGGGTCAGTGTTGGGACCACAACTTTTCACTTTATACATTAATGATCTAGATGAAGGAACTGAGGGCATCCTGGCTAAGTTTGCAGATGATACAAAGATAGGTGGAGACTCAGGTAGTATTGAGGAGGTGGGGAGGCTGCAGAAGGATTTGGACAGTTTGGGAGAATGGGCAAAGAAGTGGCAGATGGAATACAATGTGGGGAAGTGTGAGGTCATGCACTCTGGTGAAAAGAATAGAGGCATAGACTATTTTCTAAATGGGGAGAAAATTCAGAAATCTGAAGTGCAAAGGACATGGGAGTCCTAGTCCAGGATTCTCTTAAGGTTAACTTGCAGCTTGAGTCGGTAGTTAGGAAGGCAAATGCAATGTTGGCATTTATTTTGAGAGGACTAGACTATAAAAGCAGGGGTCTGCTGCTGAGGCTTTATAAGGATCTGGTCAGACCACATTTAGAATATTGTGAGCAATTTTGGGCCCCATATCTCAGGAAGGATGTACTGGCCCTGGAGAGGGTCCAGAGGAGGTTTACGAGAATGATCCCAGGAATGAAAGGCTTAACATATGAGGAACGTTTGAGGACTCTGGGTCTATACTCGATGGAGTTTAGAAGGATGAGGGGGGATCTGATTGAAACTTACAGAATACTGAAAGGCCTGGATAGAGTGGACGTGGGGAAGATGTTTCCATTAGTAGGAGAGACTAGGACCCGAGGGCACACCCTCAGAGTAAAGGGAAGACCTTTTAGAACAAAGATGAGAAGAAACTTCTTTAGCCAGAGAGTGATGAATCTATGGAATTTATTGCCACAGAAGGCTGTGGAGGCCAGGTCATTGAGTGTATTTAAGACCGAGATAGATAGGTTCTTGATTGGTAAGGAGATAAAAGGTTATGGAGAAGGCAAGAGAATAGGGTTGAGAAACTTATCAGCCATGTTTGAATGGCAGAGCAGACTCGATGGGCTGAATGGACTAATTTCTGCTCCTATGTTTTATGGTCTTATGGTGTTTGGCGACGTGAGTGGACAATATTGTGAGAAGACCAAAAATCGGTTTCACCATGGGCAGGATCTTCCGGTCAGCGAGCAGGGGTGGGGCCTGCTCACCGACGTGTAAAATGACGTGGGAAGATGTTGGGTGGAACTCCCAACGTCACTCCGCCTCATTTCCATTTTCGGTTGGTGGGGGTGCAGCCGAGTCAGCTGTGCACTTGCCGACCTGTCAACAGCCTATTGAGGCCATTGAAAAAGTAATTAAGGTCGTTAATGGACCTGCCTGTCCAGCCTTAAGGTTGGCGGGCAGGCCGCGAGCCCTGGCGGGCTTCGGGGAAAGCATGAAACCTCATCCACGTGCGGGATGAGGTTTCATGAGGGTATTTAAATTTTTATCAAATCTTTCAATAAGAGTTATGGACATGTTCCAACTCATGTGACAATGTCACATGAGGGGCATGTCAGGGAAATTTATTATCATTTTTATTAAAAATTTTCATTCCGAGCCGATCTCCCTGAGGCAGCACTTTCGCAGCATGCGCGAAAGAGTGCACTCTCAGCTGAGGGAATCCCCCCCTGCCCACACAGGGATGTCACACTGGGCAGGCCTTAATTTGCCTGCCCATGCAAAATGGCAGTGCGTCCCCGACCGGGGATGCCGATCGGAGGCACACCAGCCTGCGCCCACTCCTGCACTTCCCCCAGCAATGGGGGGAAAATTATTTCCCATGAAACAGTTTGCAATTGTCCATTCTGCCCATCAATGGCAGGCCACGTTTCCTGCCGTCAGATGTCGGGAACTTCATTGTAATATGTTTGCATATTATTATAAGCCCAGCTCACTGGATCATCCGAGCAGGTCAGTGTGACTGCACGTTGATGTGTTTCGCAACTGTACGTAAGCGACGTGCACCTGGCAAGCTACACTTCGCTTGGGACTTCGAGGTTTGTTTGTCTACCTTGTTTCAGTCAGCACTCGCAGGCATCAGCATCAGGCTTCACAGACAGCAGCACATCACAGGGGCTCACAGGTGGGTCTCTACCTACCAGACCAACCATCAGGCGGGGGTGACTTTTCAATGGTTGTTCAGGGCTGTACTGGGGTAGGGTGGGTATCCTGAGGTGTGTGTGGGGACACATGTTGATCTGTGCAACTGCTGTCAAGATGATGAGGGCTGAGGAGGCAGTCTCCAGAGGAGATGAGGCCAGATAGAGATGTGAGAGAAAGTGAGTGGTGATGTCCCTTGAGCTGGCAGTGAGTGACATGCCAGTGAATGTATGATGGACTTCAGTATGTGAGCTTAGAGTTATGAAATGGTTGCCTTATCCTGACAGCACAGATGAGATCATTCATCATCTTTCTGCATTGGATAGACAACCACTTCTGTTCAACATTGGCACTGATCACCATGGCCATTTCCTACCAAGGTGGTGAGATTTCTGTACCTCTGCAGCCAAAGTGGGGGTAGAGGACATCACAATGGGCCTCCACAGCATCTAAAAGGTGTTCCAAGGATCAGGGAGCTGCAGTCTTCTTGCCTTTCATGGCAATGTCTTGATGTAGTAGTCATAGGCTGAAAGCACTAAGAGGTGTGCGTGCGGCTGCACTTTAAATATGGCATCAGGTGTGAGGAAGTGGCAAATGAAAACCCACCAGCCATCAGTACACGTGTTTCCCGGGAACGCGTGCTTCATGAGGCGTGATTGGGATGATATGGTGTGAAAAGCCGCCATTGCAGCCAGCAGGTAAACCGTTCTTTTTCCCACTCGCTACAGCACTTAATGAAAACCTGGAACGAATTCGCCCCATATCAAAATTTAAGAATAGATTAGATGGGTGATTGAAAGAAATGATGATGAATGGATATGGGAAGAGGGCAGTCTTAGGAACTATTACTGGGAAAAAACTGGACTGGTTTTTTCACTTATGAATAGCAACAATTGTGTAACTTGTACAAACTCACATATTTAACACCATATCTGCAGCAAAAGTCTTTTTAAATTGCTAATGGATCACTTCTTTTAATGTATTATTCACATGCTACATTCTTATGCATTAATGCTGCTCAATAGCCAGTTGCTAAAAGGCCCACTGGAGTGACTCCAATGTGGCCAGACCTCCAGTCATAAGTCATTTTACCCCTCTGTTGTTTGGAAATATGGCAGTAATATGAGAAAAATAGCAGCACAGCCTCATCCCTGCTGATATCTGAATCTTGAGCCATTTCAGTGAAATAGGCAGCCCAGGTAGCCACTGGAAACAGGCAGAGACCTCAATAGCTAGTTCAAATTGCAGTTCTATGACATCAACTGGGCCTCAATGTTTTTTTGAAGGACAGTTGGATGAAATGTACACATCACACACTGCAGACCACTCAAAACACTTCAGAAAAAGAGTTCTAAAATGCCTTTGTGAGGGTATGAGGAGCGTTAAAATGAAAGAACTTTGCTGATGGAATGTTGATGATGCCAAACCGTGAAAACGTTTCGAGCCTTCTATTGGTCAGGCTTGCTGTGGTAAAATGGAGTACCATGTACCTTTAAGAGAATGCAAGTGGACTAACCATGAGACAGTATTGACCAATCAATGTACAACACAGGTTACTGGTTAACTGCAGTCTAGAACTGGAGGTGGTTGTGCGAACAGGCAAGGATTTAGTGCTCTGCCCTCTGATGCAATAAACAATCACATGTTCTTATGTTGGTCTCTTTCCGTTATTGATAGCGAACATCAACTAACAAGTGTACATGAAGGTGTGCAATTCAAGTTTACTCGACTAGTGAGCTCAGACTCAAGACATAAAACTCACTCTGTCTTCCTCCCTTTCAACAGAAGCAATCACATGAAAACTGATCCCATTATCTTATCATAGCAACACAATGATATTTTTTAAAGTGATGTCAAACCTTTAAAATGGTTTAAGATAATATATGTGCTATGAACATTACTAATTCTGTCGAATATTAGCTGGTGTTAATTACTCACTGTCACTGTGAGTTGATTCAATGCTCTCAGACTTTAGAGACTCTGAATCCTGGCCTTCATAAGATGCAGGGCTTTGTTCACTCTGAAGCAACTTCAGAAACACCTGGTAAAAGATGAAACAGAAAAAGTGACATGAAAGTAGATCTAAAATTTAATCTGATTAATCTTAAATTACGTAAATTAACTTTACATA
Source organism: Carcharodon carcharias (assembly GCF_017639515.1). Lineage (NCBI taxonomy): Eukaryota > Metazoa > Chordata > Chondrichthyes > Lamniformes > Lamnidae > Carcharodon > Carcharodon carcharias. The sequence continues at coordinate 97,914,916 of NC_054469.1, forward strand.
GTGTTCACAAAGCGTTGGACCTGTATTTATCAAATGTACCCAAAACAAAATCAATGTGCTTAGTGTGGATTTATTCAACTGACTTTTTTTATACTGCCATTTGGTTGGCAATATAACACTGCACTGACACTGGCACAATGAAGTGGAGGATCTGCTACATTGCTTAGCTCTTGATATCATCCACATTGTTGTGCAGAGGAATTGAGCAGTGCTTCCTTAAAGGCAATCAGATACATGAGAGGGAGGGCTACTTCTAGGCAACTGAGGGCAGTGAAGAGTGGCAAGTGCCAATCCATCTCTTCTGAGGAGGAGGAGGAGGTGCAAGATCTGGCTCTACAGGACAAGAAAAAAAGGTAAAGGAAGATGCTCATAGGAAATGTAGCAGATGGGTGAATAAAGTATCCACAATACTGCATAGTGAAGCAATATTAATAAAAAAACAAGCTGAATTATTAGATCAAAGTAAAACATATTTTTGTGCTAAAGATGTGCTTTGGTTTCTGTCTTGGCTCAATAATAGCAATCTCATCTCTGAGCTGGAAGGTTGTAGGCTCAAGCCTTACACCAACAAGCGCATAATCTCACTGAAACATATAAAATTCTGACAGGGATGGACAGACTGGATGCAGGCATGATATTTCTTTTGGCTGGGGGTCTAGAAGGGGTCACAGTCTCAGGATATGGAGTAGACCATTTAGGACTGAGGTGAAGAGAAACTTTTCCTCTCAGGGGTTGGTGAAAATGTGTTATTCTCTACCAAAGAAGGCTGTAGAGGCCAAATCACTGAATATACTTAAGAAGGAAATAGATAGACTTCTGGACTCTACAGAGGGTCAAGGGGTATGGGGAGAGCGTGGGAGTACGGCATTGAGATAGAGAATCAGCCATAATCATGTTGAACGACAGAGCAGGCTTAGAGGGCCGGATGACCTACTCCTGCTCCCTATTTTCTATATTTCTATAATCTAGGGTGATACGCTAGTGTAGTGCTCAGAGGGTGCAACACTGTCAGAGGTGCTGACTTTTGGATGAGATGTTAAAGTGAGGGATGTCTATCCCCATGTTTAGAAAAGATCTCATGGCACTATGTGAGAAGAGCAGGGCAGTTCTCCCTCAGTCTTTGCCGCCATTTATTTTTGAATCAAAATCACCAAAGCAGATTACCTATTCATTTATTTCATTGTTTCTGTGGAATCTTGTTTTGTTCAAATTAGCTGCTTTGTTTCCTACATTGCAAAGTTAATTATGGGCAGCATTTTGCCTCCTGTTGGGGGTGTTGTGCGGGAGCAGGCGAGAGCAGGCGGGTTCCCGATCAGTGCCCCCAGTCGGGGGCACGGCTACTTAAGGCCCGCCCAGCGTGACATGCGCTGGGGGATTCCTTGACCAGAGTGTACACTCTTTCGTGCGCGCGTGTGAAAGATTGCACAGATCTCCCTGAGGCAAAGTGCTGCCTCAGGGACATCAATGTTACTTGTAAAAAGACAATAAATGATGAGAAAAATTTTATTGACATGTCCCCTCATGTGATACTGTCACATGATCTGGGACATGTCAATTACTTTTATTAAAAATGTGACACAAGTTTTAAGTCCCTCATGAAACCTCATCCCGCCCGTGGATGAGGTTTCATGTTTTTTCTGAAGGCCACGTGGGCTCTTCGCCTGCCTGCCAACCTTAAGGTTTGGATGAGCAGCATTCTTAACAACTTTAATTAATTTAATAATGGCCTTAACAGGCCTTTGACAGTTCAGCGGGCATGCAGCCGACTCGGCTGCGCGCCTGCCGAACTGACGATCTAAATGACACACAGTGATGTCGGAACGCCCACCCGATGTCACCATGTGTCATTTTACGTGTCAGTGAGCAGGTCCCACCCCCGCTCACCGAAGGGAAAATTCTGCCCTATATTTGAAAATATGTCATACGCTGTGAAGCGCTTTGGGACTTCTCAAAAGCAGTGAACAGCTCTGAAGCATTCACTATTACTCCAGTTGGGCTTGCCAATTTCTTACCAAAGTTATGGCAGAACATTGGGAGAGCTTCACAAAAATTCAGGGAATTGTCTTTCAATAGCACAATAAGAAACTTCTATTGTTTTCAATAATTATTTATTTGAATAACTATCTCCAATGTCCAAAAGCACAAAGACTCCACTGAAGTTTGCATTTTAGGGAAGAAGGGAATAAAAATAAGTTGCTGCAAAATGCTCATGTTTGGTGTAACCAAAGTGCAATGTTGACAAGGATGAGGAAGAACATTTAGCCCACCTGAAATCATCCATTCAGAAACAGCCTCAATCTAGCATCCAATCTATCTGGAAATTTATTCCTCACATTGATTCTTCTTAATTAGAAGCATTTTTAATACTAGTCCTAAAATTACCTCTACTGTTTGATAATATGTCCCCTAGTTTTATTCCTGAGGGGTGAACTTCTGCAGGTCTTCTCCTGATCATCAGCTGAAGATGCTCAGATAAAAATGGCATAAACACTGCTATTTCAAAACCAAACCATGAGCACACATTTCTATTCTTTCTTCCTATGTGTAGCCCTTTACACTTATCCACAGTAAGTTTTATCTGTCATAGTTTGTCCATTTACATACCTTGTCCAATTAATTTTCAAGATTCTAAGTGGCCTCTGCTTCTGTTTGGTTTCATAGTTGGTGCATGCAGTAGTTTAAGTAAATGTTGGCTTTTTCTCTGTTAAAGATCGAGTATAATTTCATCTGAAGTTACAAGAAATAGAGGGGCTTTAACCCCAATGTGACTTCTATTGAACCCCTACCTCCTCCAGTGTGGTATCAGAGATACTGTAGCTGCTTAAGTACAGCTTTTCCATATCTTTGTCCAGATCTTGAAGCAACCTTTCATAAGCAGTTTTATCTTCAATTGTTGGAATATTATATATCAGCTCTCCAAAGGAATCTTGCTTCAAAAAGGACAGGGGAATGTGCTGCTTCACCAGGGAGGTTACAAGGTCAACATCACATAATTCATCAGATCCTACTATGGAGGGCTATTGAAATAAGAGCAACAGAAGTTAGTTCACCAAACATTACATTATCAACTTGTAGGCCAACTTGTTCATATTAATTTCAATGTTCACTGGTACAATCCTTCCATACATGGAATATGGTAATCAGATATGAAATTAGTATTATATAATTAAGAAAAATTAATGAAAAGTGATAAAAGATTTGTGTCCAGCCTTACATAAAAGACAGAAAACAATTGGCGGAGCCAGAAGTCATATGTTTTGATCTTAATTTAAGCAGCTATCAATTGAATTAAGGCAAACATTTTCAAAGGGCTGTGTAGTCAGGATCCAGTGTCAGCAAGCTATGGTCCGAGAGGTTGTAACGGACCTCCCAATGCCTCCAGGGCAGTTTCGAATTTTCAAAGGGCTGGTGAAGAGGACAGAACAGGAGCACACTTGGCCTCTTCAGCCCATTAAAGAGCACATTAAGGGGGCTGTTCATTCGAATTTGGAATTTTTCACGGAGACCTGATAATTTTCTCTGCAGTTGCTTTGGGCTGAAAACTGAGGGGCTAAGTAGCACCATCAAGAGTGCTGCACCAAACCTTGTTGTCCATTTCTTTTTTGCTTTCGGCCTCGTAAGCCTTCTGAGGTTCTGCCTGCTCAAATTAGCAAGCCTGGAGCAACCCCCAACATGGCTGCAGGCAAATTAAACCATGCAAATTTTAAAATAGTATCACGGGGTCAGGAACTGGAATTCATCCAGGTGTTGGGTTCTTAACCCCACATCAAAATTCCAGCTCAGAGTTTCCCTGAGCACATCTCATTAGCAGGGAGTTTAACTCACAGCTGACACATATCAGAGAGCATTTGATGTCGTGCCTGGAACTGAGGTCCTTTCAAACACTTATTAGTTAAACTAGGAAGCCAGTCCATGATGCAACTGAAGCACCTGAAATTTCAGTGGCTGAGCACTGATTTGAAACAGGCATTTGTGGGGAAGCCTGCTGTTCCTCGGTTGCAATCAAATGCAAAAGTCAGGATCTGATAATGTAATTCAGACCTCAATGTTATTTTTGCCCAATCCACATGACTTCACCAAATTCTCAACCGAGTTAAAATATTTTATTATCTGAAGTTCAGAACTTTCTCAAACATTTTCAGGTTTCAATAAACACTATAGGTAGTATTAACAGCATGCAGTTTTATTGAATCCCTACTCATCACAATTTGAGATGCACATACCTTTTTTGAGATAATGAGGTTGTAGCCCTGTCCATACTGTTCCTTTAAGAAGGCAGGAGAACCAGAGCAATTCAATTGGCCATTTTCAAGGATGGCAATTCGATCACTCAGGATGTCCGCTTCATCCAAATGGTGAGTAGTGAAAATGATAGTTCGACCTAGCAAGATGAAAAAAAAGATACATTTTGATTACTATTACAGGTAGTAAGATGAGCAATTTGTATTAATAGTTGGCAAAGTTATGGTGTGGCATATATGGTATGAGTGGGGAAGCAGAGATCTCGGAACATAGTGCTACGTCAGGAATTTGGTGCAACTTGGCTTTCTTTGGTAAATATTTCTCAATAACTTAGGTTAACAGTTAGAATCTGACTTCGACCTTTAAACCTGAAAAATGAACTGCAAGCTAGTTAAGATACCTAGTTAACTCTTGAGTACAAACCCGTTTCCATCTGTTTCAGATGAAGTTACATTGTTTCATAGTTTGCCATTGTGAGATTTGAACTCTTGATAATCTTTTAAATGAAAACCAAATCAACAAAATTGGGATAAATCAGGCACAGCCCCTAATTCAGGTCAGCTGTAAAACCAAGGACAAAGTTTAAAGGAACCTTACAAACTTTAAATCAAAAATGTGATTAAAGGGGTCAACAAACCACCCCAGTCCCCGCGGTGCCCACCGAGCACGGAAGGCCTCGAGAGTATCAGCAGACACCGCGTGCTCCTTCTCCAGGGACATCCGGCAGCGAACGTAGCCACGGAAGAGGGACAAACAATCGGGCGGGACTCCCCCGTCGATCGCCCGCTGCCTGGACCTGTTAATGGCCAACTTGGCCAGGCCCAGGAGCAGGTTCACGAGGAGGTCCTCCTCCTTCCCGACCCCCTTCCGCACCGGGTGCCCATAGATCAGGAGCGTGGGGCTGAAGTGCAAACAAAACATCAATAAAAGGTTTTTCAAGTAACTAAAAAGGGAGTGCAGCCTACAACACCCTATGTATACATGGTCCACGGACTCCACAAGACCGCAAAAAGGGCACGTGTCCTGAGAGTCCGTGAACCTATGCATCCTCTTATTATAGGGGACTGCTGCATGCAACACCCTCCAACCCAGGTCCCAGATAGAAAGGGGGAGGACGCCTCCGTAGAGGGCCTCCCATCGGGGGCCTCCACCGCTGGACGGCAACAAGGCACGCCAGGGCGTGTCCAGGCGATGGACAAGGGCGAGAAAATGGAAGGTGTGCACCAGCAGTCCGTACAAAAAGCCCCTCTTTGCTGTGCCAAAAGGCACGGAGGGCATGTCCCCGAGGCGGCTCATATTGTGGGGCACCAGCACCCGAGGGAGGGTTCGGGGCTTAAAGATGTAAATCTTTCGAGTACAAACCCCTTTCCATCTGTTTCAGATGAAGTTACATTGTTTCCCATTGTGAGATTTGAACTCTTGATAATCTTTTAAATGAAAACCAAATCAACAAAATTGGGATAAATCAGGCACAGCCCCTAATTCAGGTCAGCTGTAAAACCAAGAACAAAATTTAAAGGAAACTTACAAACTTTAAATCAAAATGTGATTAAAGGGGTCAACAAAACACCCCAGTCCCCGCGGTGCCCACCGAGCACGGAAGGCCTCGAGAGTGCCAGCAGACACCGCGTGCTCCTTCTCCAGGGACATCCGGCAGCGAACGTAGCCACGGAAGAGGGACAAACAATCGGGCGGGACTCCCCCATCGATCGCCCGCTGCCTGGACCTGTTAATGGCCAAGTTGGCCAGGCCCAGGAGCAGGTTCACGAGGAGGTCCTCCTCCTTCCCGACCCCCTTCCGCACCGGGTGCCCATAGATCAGGAGCGTGGGGCTGAAGTGCAAACAAAACATCAATAAAAGGTTTTTCAAATAACTAAAAAGGGAGTGCAGCCTACAACACCCTATGTATACATGGTCCACGGACTCCACAAGACCGCAAAAAGGGCATGTGTCCTGAGAGTCCGTGAACCAATGCATCCTCTTATTATAAGGGACTGCTGCATGCAACACCCTCCAACCCAGGTCCCCGATAGAAAGGGGGAGGACACCTCCGTAGAGGGCCTCCCATCGGGGGCGTCCGCTGCCGGACGGCAACAAGGCATGCCAGGGCGTGTCCGGTCGACGGACAAGGGCGAGAAAATGGAAGGTGTGCAGCAGCAGTCCGTACAAAAAGCCCCTCTTTGCCGTGCCAAAAGGCACAGAGGGCATGTCCCCGAGGCGGCTCATATTGCGGGGCTTGGGGCCAATGTGGAATTCCATCCGAACAGGGGAACGCTCAGACCGAAGACCACCGCGCACCTGGGCCGCCTAAAGACCCAAAATAATGTCGGGTCCGAGCACGACCGTTCTCAGGTCTTGGATGGCATCGGCTGCGACCTAGACACTCACAGACGCGCGTCGCGCCAACTCCTGCAGGAGCATCCAGCCCAGTCCTCCGCCACCCAGCACGTCCCCGATCCTGGTCACCCCTGCGGCCACAGCCCTCCTCTCCGCCAACCACTGAAAAGGACGGAGGGGCGGATTCCTGAGCAGCGGCTCTCTGACGATAGCCGCTACTCCTGACGGGGGAGAGCTGCGTCGCGAGGCGACCACTTTCCAGACTTTGATCAGGTCCTGGTAAAAGACGGGCAACGCCTGCAAGGAGCCACCGAGGCCCAGCTGTTCTATAAACAGGAGCTGCACGTCATAATTCAGGCCGTGCACCTGACGGAAGAAATACGTCATCAGGGCACACCATCTAGGAGGAGGCTCGACGTAGAGGTATCGCTGCAGGGTCTGAAGGCGGAAAGTCGCCACCTGTGTGCGTAGGCACACTAGCGCCTGACCACCCTCCCTAAGCGGGAGACTCAGAACCTCGGCAGCGACCCAGTGCAATCTTTTGTCCCAGAAGAAGTCGACTAACAATCTCTGGATTCTTGTGACAAAGTCCGGGGGAGGGGTCAAAGTGACTAGCCGATACCACAACATGGCGGCGATCAGCTGGTTTATGACCAGAACTCGACCTCGGTAAGATAGCACTCGGAGCAGTCCTGTCCAGCGCCGCAGGCGAGTGGTGACTTTCGTCTCCAGTTCCTGCCAGTTTGCCGGCCAGGATTCCTCAGCGGGGCAGAGATGGACCCCCAGGTAGAGGAGGCTGGTCCTGCTCCAGGTGAAAGGCCTGAGCTCCTCGGGTAGGGGATCCATCTGCCACTGACCGACCAGGAGTCCAGAACATTTACCCCAGTTGATCCTGGCAGAAGAAGCGGCAGAGTAGACCTCCTGGCACTCGCGCATCCTCCGCAGGTCAGCCGGGTCACTAAACATAAGGAGCACGTCATCGGCGTAAGCCGAAAGGACCACCCCGATGCCCGGCCCGCGCAGAACCAATCCCGACAACCTCCTCCGCAAGAGGAGCAGGAAAGGCTCCACGCAAATAGAATACAACTGGCCAGACAGGGGGCAGCCCTGACGTACCCCTCTCCCAAAGCAAAGGGGCGCCGTCAGGGACCCGTTAACCTTCACTAGACACTCCGCGGCGGTGTACAGAAGTCGGATCCGGGCGACAAAATGCGTCCCGAACCCAAAAGCTCGCAGAGTTCCGAGTAAGTATTCGTGATCCACCCTGTCGAACGCTTTCTCCTGATCGAGAGACAGGAAGGCACTCGACAGACCAGCCCTCTGGGAATGGTGGATGATGTCCCGGACCAGATGGATGTTATCATAAATGGTTCGGTCCGGGACGGTGTAGGACTGGTCAGGATGGATCATGTGGTCCAGCACGGTGCCGAGCCGAGAAGACATGGCTCGGGCGAAGATTTTGTAGTCCGTGCTGAGGAGGGAGACCGGGCGCCAGTTTTTAAGAAGGCGGAGATCCCCCTTCTTCGGCAGCAGGGCAATCACGGCCCTGCGCCACGAAAGGGGCATCTCCCCGGTAGCAATGCTCTCCCCCAGGACCCCCGCGAAGTCGCTCCCCAAGACGTCCCAGAACACCCTGAAGAACTCCACGGTCAGCCCGTCTAGTCCCGGGGTTTTGCCCCTAGAAAGACCGTCGAGTGCGCCGGTCAGCTCCCCCAGACTTATAGGGGAGTCGAGCTTTCCGGCGCACTCCGGGCCGACTTGCGGCAGGTCCTCCCACAAAACTCTGCAAGCTTCCTCACTGGACGGATCCGGAGAGAACAGGGCAGCGTAGTAATTTGGGCAATGGCCCTGATGCCCTCCGGATCCGAGACAAGTGATCCGTCGTCGGCCAGCAGCGTAAAGAGCTGCTTACGGACCCCGTGCCTTTTTTCCAGTGAGTAGAAGAAGGGAGAGCCACGGTCCATCTCCTTAAGGAAACAGATCCGCGACCTCACGAACGCGCCCCGAGACCCGACCAGTTGCAGGTCCCGCAGCGCGCCCTTCTTCTCATCGTACACCGACCGCAGGGCCGGGTCCGCGTCGGGCTGACGGAGACGTGCCTCCAGGTCGAGCACCTCCTTCTCCAACTCCTCGACCCTGGATTTGCGTCTCTTTGTCGACCCCTTCGCGTGCTCTTGACAGAAAACTCGGACGTGAGTCTTGCCCACGTCCCACCATAGCCTCAAGGAGGGGAAGCCTCCCCGCTTCCTTCTCCAGCCGGCCCAGAAGCGACGGAACGAGTCCAGGAACTGCTGGTCTTCCAACAACAGGTTATTAAAATGCCAGTACGCGGACCCCGTCCGAGCGCAGAACGAAGTGAGCTCCGCCCACACCAGACGGTGGTCCGTGCACGGAACCTGCTGTATAGAAGCAGCCGGAACGCAGGACACGTACGCCTTCGAAACGTAAAGGCGGTCGAGTCTGGACGCTCCGACTCCAGGTGACACAAAGGTGAACACGCTGGAGTCAGGATGGAGATTTCGCCAGACGTCCACTAAGTCGAAGGACCTGACCAGGTCCCGCAACTTACTCACACCTCGCGTGCAGTGCGGGGTACCGTGACGGTCCCGGACCCCGAGGGTGCAATTGAAATCCCCCCCGAGGACGATGCACTCGCCAGCGTCGATGGAGCCGAGATGAGTGGACACTTCTTCAAAGAAGCTCGCTTGCTGCTGCGTGCCCAGGGGAGCGTACACATTCACAAAGTGAAGCACCGCCCCCCCCAGACGCACAGTCAGGTGCAGCAACCGGCCTGGCACTGGCTCCTTGACCCCCAAGATCTCCGGCTGAAAATGCGGGGCCAACAAGATAGCCACCCCGCCAGAATTGGAGGCTAGGTGACTCATGTAGACCCCCCCTCGCCACTCCAGGAGCCATGTGGCTTCGTCTCCCGGAACGGTATGGGTTTCTTGCAGGAAGCACAACGCATACTTCCCGTCCCTGAGGACCGAGAAGTTCTGGAACCTGCGCTGTGCGGCCCTGCTGCCGCGGATGTTGAGGCTGGCTATAGTCGTCTTCATTGTCAAAGGTACATCAAACCTTCACCTTAAGTCATTAAAAAGAAGAAGAGGACTTTTTAGTCCTTCCTCTCCTTCAGGAGCCCAGCGAGAAACGTTTGGACCCTCCGCCGCGCGTTCCTATCCAACTCAGGAGACTTGAGAGCCTCGCGAGTGGACCAGAACACCAGCGGAAAAGAATGCCACCGGTCCAAGGCCAACTGAACCCTGTCTCGGCGACCGCGATGACTCGCCAAAAAGTCCCGGAGTTCCCTTGGGGGGATGAGGGGGGAGTCAGTGGAGGGCACCAGGGGATCCACCGCCTCGCTTGAGAGCGACTCAGCGTTATCTCCAGCGCTCACCACGGACACCCCGTCCTCCTCCAGGTCGTCGCCTCCAGCTTCCGACCCCTCCCCCGCATTGAGTACGGGGGCTGATTCGGAGCTGCCAGCTGGCCCCACCTGTACCTCGATCCCACCCCCAGGATCAAGGCCAGAGGGGTCCTCTCTGGTCTCCTCTAAACGTTTTGGGTCAGAGGGCAGCGGCAGTTCTGATGCCCGCTCTCCTCCCGGCACCGGGTCGTCCGGGGAGCTCAGGACAAGCTCCTGACCTAAAACTAGGACGCCCGGTGCTAAGGTTTGGGAGGGAGCGGGAAGGCCTTCCTTTTCGCCGCCACCCAATGACCCGTTGACATTTTTTAAATTTTGAAAGTTGCAGTCCCCCGATGAGCCAGAAGGTACCTCGGGGGTATCGAGGGTCTCTGAGTCGGGCACCACCTCAAGGGAGGTGCCTTCAGTGACCCCCGAGGGGCCCTGTTCAGGGGACTGCAGCAGGTTGACAGGGGTAATAGTGGTGGGAGTTGGTGCAGGGGTTTTGAGTTCCCCCAGAGGACAGGGCGAGATTTTACTTGGTGGAGACGCCACCACCTCTTCATCGGGGGAAGGGACACACCCAACTTCTTCAGTTTGGGCATCACCCACCTCCTCCTCCGAAGCGTGACGTCTCTTCCGGGTCAGGCTGGGGGCTAGGGAGACCTCCATTTCCGAGGCCCCCTCCTCCTTGTCCAGCCCTCCCGGACACTCCACCCTCTGGGTTCTGGGTGTTAGATACCCCGGCTCGGGGTCCCGCGTCCCTTCCCCGCCGGCCCCGGGAGCACGCGCAGGGACGACGCCGGGCCCAGCACTCGGCGCCTTAGCGCCCACGGGCCCGGGAGCACACGCGGACACGACGCCAGGGACGGATGTTGTCTTTTCCCCCGAGCCGGTGCTTGCAGGTGTTTGGGGGTTTTGGGGCGTTTCAGGTGCCGCCTCCAGGTTGCGGGTCTTCCTCTGCGCCTTCTTACGGCGTGGGGGCTCTCCCCCCGCCTCACCGGCAGCCGAGATGGCAGTGGCCGCCGGCGTCGCTTCCCCTTGCGGGGAGGGAGATGGAGTGGTGGCGGGGGGAGGAGGGGCGGTGCCAGCCGTGGCCGCTTGGGTGGGGCTCGTGGCCTTGGAGGCGGGGCAGTTCTTCCTCACGTGCCCCGCCTCCTTACAAGCATGGCACCGCACGCCCTCCACGGTCCAGAAGACCCGATAGGCGGTCCCCTCAAAATTGATAACGAAGGCCCCCTCCAGGCACTCCTCCTGGGCCAAGCGGACAAATACCTGGCGCCGGAAGGAGTACACATGGCGGAGGGCCGAGTCTTTGAGGCCGAGCGGGATTGGTGCAACCCCCGACCTGACCTCCCCCAATTTATTAAGGTGGGGGAGGAGGAGCTCACTGGATAGAATAGGCGGGACGTTCGAAATAATAATTCTCTGGGCGGTGGCCTCAAGGGGGTCCACCGCCAGAAAAGTCCCGCCCACAGTGAGTCCTTTTTGCAGGGCGAGGTGCACCGCCCGCTCGGACCTCAAGAAGAATATGGCCTTCCCATACATTTTAGAGGCCGCGACAATGGCTGAGGGGCCGACGACCCCAGCCATAGCCTTTACGCAGGCCTCTATTGTCATTTCAGGGTGAGCATAGCTCTTTACCCCAAGGGCCCTGGTCAGGAGGCGGAAAGGTGACAGGGCAGCGGGAGCAGCTGGAGCCGCAGAAGCAACCACCCCCGCATAAGTTTTCTTTTTTTGAGGCCCTGCCACCGGTGACAAAACCGCCTCCACATTAGCCCTCGAGGGCCCGGCCACAGGTGATGGTGAATTGGCCTTAGGGCCAGAGCCACGCCCACCCCGGGAAGGATTGGCCATTTTGTTTTTTTCTTTTTATTTTTTTTTAGAAATATAGGGAGGAAAGGGGGTGGGGGAGAGAGGTAGAAACAACCTCCCCTCTTTTAGGCAGGAGAGGAGAGGAGGGAGAGGAGTAAAAGACAGGGAGGCACAGGAGGGAAAGAGGTAAATGTCCTGGTGGGTGTCCTCGATGGTGGATGGACGGTGGGTGGGGGCCTGATGTTCTTCAGGCAGGGGGAGGCGATGTCTTCACCAGCTATTGCTGGCCTTACTGGGAAAAGGGCTGGGTTGGGGGGAGGGGTGGCAGAAAGATGGTTTCAGCACACACACACACCCTCCCTCTCTTCCTTCCCCAACTCCTCTGGCAGTCTTCTTGCCTCCCCCTACAAAAACACAGTCCTTAATTGCCCCCACCTTAAACAAAAATACACAGTTCAGACACCCACCTAGGATGTTGTTTTTTAACTCAGTCCTGGCCTCCTGGCCTTCCTGTCCTGTAGCAACAGTAGCGACTGTTCTCTTCTCTCCCTCTCTCTCCTTTGGCAGCACTGGAGGAGCAGCAGCAGAAGCAGAAGCAGCAGCAGCACACAGCAGAAGCAACAACCCCAAAGGCAGCAGCAGAAACAGTTGAAACACTGAGGAGCAGCAACACCAACACCACACACCTTCTCTCCTCAGTATCAGGAAACCAACTGAATCCACAATTACCTCCACGAGATCGTTAAGAAGATGAACTCTTGATAGTTTTGCCATTGTGAGATTTGAACTCTTGATACTCTTTTTGAGTAAACCTGTTTCCATCTGTTTCAGATGAAGTTACATTGTTTCATAGTTTGCCATTGTGAGATTTGAACTCTTGATACTCTTTTTGAGTAAACCTGTTTCCATCTGTTTCAGATGAAGTTACATTGTTTCATAGTTTGCCACTGTGAGATTTGAACTCTTGATAATCTTTTAAAAGAAAACCAAATCAACATAATTGGGATAAATCAGGCACAGCCCCTAATTCAGGTCAGCTGTAAAACCAAGAACAAAGTTTAAAGGAAACTTACAAACTTTAAATCAAAATGTGATTAAAGGGGTCAACAAAACACCCCAGTCCCCGCGGTGCCCACCGAGCACGGAAGGCCTCGAGAGTGCCAGCAGACACCGCGTGCTCCTTCTCCAGGGACATCCGGCAGTGAACGTAGCCGCGGAAGAGGGACAAACAATCGGGCGGGACTCCCCCGTCGATCGCCCGCTGCCTGGACCTGTTAATGGCCAACTTGGCCAGGCCCAGGAGCAGGTTCACGAGGAGGTCCTCCTCCTTCCCGACCCCCTTCCGCACCGGGTGCCCATAGATCAGGAGCGTGGGGCTGAAGTGCAAACAAAACATCAATAAAAGGTTTTTCAAATAACTAAAAAGGGAGTGCAGCCTACAACACCCTATGTATACATGGTCCACGGACTCCACAAGACCGCAAAAAGGGCATGTGTCCTGAGAGTCCGTGAACCTATGCATCCTCTTATTATAAGGGACTGCTGCATGCAACACCCTCCAACCCAGGTCCCCGATAGAAAGGGGGAGGACACCTCCGTAGAGGGCCTCCCATCGAGGGCCTCCGCCGCCGGATGGCAACAAGGCACGCCAGGGCGTGTCCGGTCGACGGACAAGGGCGAGAAAATGGAAGGTGTGCAGCAGCAGTCCATACAAAAAGCCCCTCTTTGCTGTGCCAAAAGGCACAGAGGGCATGTCCCCGAGGCGGCTCATATTGCGGGGCACCAGCACCCGAGGGAGGGTTCGGGGCTTGGGGCCAATGTGGAATTCCGTCCGAACAGGGGAACGCTCAGACGGAAGACCACCGCGCACCTGAGCCACCTCAAGACCCAAAATAACGTCGGGTCCGAGCACGACCGTTCTCAGGTCTTGGATGGCATCGGCTGCGACCTGGACACTCACAGACGCGCGTCGCGCCAACTCCTGCGGGAGCATCCAGCCCAGTCCTCCGCCACCCAGCACGTCCCCGATCCTGGTCACCCCTGCGGCCACAGCCCTCCTCTCCGCCAACCACTGAAAAGGACGGAGGGGCGGATTCCTGAGCAGCGGCTCTCTGACGATAGCCGCTACTCCTGACGGGGGAGAGCTGCGTCGCGAGGCGACCACTTTCCAGACTTTGATCAGGTCCTGGTAAAAGACGGGCAACGCCTGCAAGGAGCCACCGAGGCCCAGCTGTTCTATAAACAGGAGCTGCACGTCATAATTCAGGCCGTGCACCTGACGGAAGAAATACGTCATCAGGGCACACCATCTAGGAGGAGGCTCAACGTAGAGGTATCGCTGCAGGGTCTGAAGGCGGAAAGTCGCCACCTGTGTGCGTAGGCACACTAGCGCCTGACCACCCTCCCTAAGCGGGAGACTCAGAACCTCGGCAGCGACCCAGTGCAATCTTTTGTCCCAGAAGAAGTCGACTAACAATCTCTGGATTCTTGTGACAAAGTCCGGGGGAGGGGTCAAAGTGACCAGCCGATACCACAACATGGCGGCGATCAGCTGGTTTATGACCAGAACTCGACCCCGGTAAGATAGCACTCGGAGCAGTCCTGTCCAGCGCCGCAGGCGAGCGGTGACTTTCGTCTCCAGTTCCTGCCAGTTTGCCGGCCAGGATTCCTCAGCGGGGCAGAGATGGACCCACAGGTAGAGGAGGCTGGTCCTGCTCCAGGTGAAAGGCCTGAGCTCCTCGGGTAGGGGATCCATCTGCCACTGACCGACCAGGAGTCCAGAACACTTACCCCAGTTGATCCTGGCAGAAGAAGCGGCAGAGTAGACCTCCTGGCACTCGCGCATCCTCCGCAGGTCAGCCGGGTCACTAAACATAAGGAGCACGTCATCGGCGTAAACCGAAAGGACCACCCCGATGCCCGGCCCGCGCAGAACCAATCCCGACAACCTCCTCCGCAAGAGGCGCAGGAAAGGCTCCACGCAAATAGAATACAACTGGCCAGACAGGGGGCAGCCCTGACGTACCCCTCTCCCAAAGCGAAGGGGCGCCGTCAGGGACCCGTTAACCTTCACTAGACACTCCGCGGCAGTGTACAGAAGTCGGATCCGGGCAACAAAATGCGTCCCGAACCCGAAAGCTCGCAGAGTTCCGAGTAAGTATCCGTGATCCACCCTGTCGAACGCCTTCTCCTGATCGAGAGACAGGAAGGCGCTCGACAGACCAGCCCTCTGGGAATGGTGGATGATGTCCCGGACCAGATGGATGTTATCATAAATGGTTCGGTCCGGGACGGTGTAGGACTGGTCAGGGTGGATCATGTGGTCCAGCACGGTGCCGAGCCGAGAAGACATGGCTCGGGCGAAGATTTTGTAGTCCGTGCTGAGGAGGGAGACCGGGCGCCAGTTTTTAAGAAGGCGGAGATCCCCCTTCTTCGGTAGCAGGGCAATCACGGCCCTGCGCCACGAAAGGGGCATCTCCCCGGTAGCAATGCTCTCCCCCAGGACCCCCGCGAAGTCGCTCCCCAAGACGTCCCAGAACGCCCTGAAGAACTCCACGGTCAGCCCGTCTAGTCCCGGGGTTTTGCCCCTAGAAAGACCGTCGAGTGCGCCGGTCAGCTCCCCCAGACTTATAGGGGAGTCGAGCTTTCCGGCGCACTCCGGGCCGACCTGCGGCAGGTCCTCCCACAAAACTCTGCAAGCTTCCTCACTGGACGGATCCGGAGAGAACAGGGCAGTGTAGTAATCTCGGGCAATGGCCCTGATGCCCTCCGGATCCGAGACAAGTGATCCGTCGTCGGCCAGCAGCGTAAAGAGCTGCTTACGGACCCCGTGCCTTTTTTCCAGTGAGTAGAAGAAGGGAGAGCCACGGTCCATCTCCTTAAGGAAACAGATCCGCGACCTCACGAACGCGCCCCGAGACCCGACCAGTTGCAGGTCCCGCAGTGCGCCCTTCTTCTCATCGTACACCGACCGCAGGGCTGGGTCCGCGTCGGGCTGACGGAGACGTGCCTCCAGGTCGAGCACCTCCTTCTCCAACTCCTCGACCCTGGATTTGCGTCTCTTTGTCGACCCCTTCGCGTACTCTTGACAGAAAACTCGGACGTGAGTCTTGCCCATGTCCCACCATAGCCTCAAGGAGGGGAAGCCTCCCCGCTTCCTTCTCCAGCCGGCCCAGAAGCGACGGAACGAGTCCAGGAACCGCTGGTCTTCCAACAACAGGTTATTAAAATGCCAGTACGCGGACCCCGTCCGAGCGCAGAACGAAGTGAGCTCCGCCCACACCAGACGGTGGTCCGTGCACGGAACCTGCTGTATAGAAGCAGCTGGAACGCAGGACACGTACGCCTTCGAAACGTAAAGGCGGTCGAGTCTGGACGCTCCGACTCCAGGTGACACAAAGGTGAACACGCTGGAGTCAGGATGGAGATTTCGCCAGACGTCCACTAAGTCGAAGGACCTGACCAGGTCCCGCAACTTACTCACACCTCGCGTGCAGTGCGGGGTACCGTGACGGTCCCGGACCCCGAGGGTGCAATTGAAATCCCCCCCGAGGACGATGCACTCGCCAGCGTCGATGGAGCCGAGATGAGTGGACACTTCTTCAAAGAAGCTCGCTTGCTGCTGCGTGCCCAGGGGAGCGTACACATTCACAAAGTGAAGCACCGCCCCCCCCAGACGCACAGTCAGGTGCAGCAACCGGCCTGGCACTGGCTCCTTGACCCCCAAGATCTCCGGCTGAAAATGCGGGGCCAACAAGATAGCCACCCCGCCAGAATTGGAGGCTAGGTGACTCATGTAGACCCCCCCTTGCCACTCCAGGAGCCACGTGGCTTCGTCTCCCGGAACGGTATGGGTTTCTTGCAGGAAGCACAACGCATACTTCCCGTCCCTGAGGACCGAGAAGTTCTGGAACCTGCGCTGTGCGGCCCTGCTGCCGCGGATGTTGAGGCTGGCTATAGTCGTCTTCATTGTCAAAGGTACATCAAATCTTCACCTTAAGTCATTAAAAAGAAGAAGAGGACTTTTTAGTCCTTCCTCTCCTTCAGGAGCCCAGCGAGAAACGTTTGGACCCTCCGCCGCGCGTTCCTATCCAACTCAGGAGACTTGAGAGCCTCGCGAGTGGACCAGAACACCAGCGGAAAAGAATGCCACCGGTCCAAGGCCAACTGAACCCTGTCTCGGCGACCGCGATGACTCGCCAAAAAGTCCCGGAGTTCCCTTGGGGGGATGAGGGGGGAGTCAGTGGAGGGCACCAGGGGATCCACCGCCTCGCTCGAGAGCGACTCAGCGTAATCTCCAGCGCTCACCACGGACACCCCGTCCTCCTCCAGGTCGTCGCCTCCAGCTTCCGACCCCTCCCCCGCATTGAGTACGGGGGCTGATTCGGAGCTGCCAGCTGGCCCCACCTGTACCTCGATCCCACCCCCAGGATCAAGGCCAGAGGGGTCCTCTCTGGTCTCCTCTAAACGTTTTGGGTCAGAGGGCAGCGGCAGTTCTGATGCCCGCTCTCCTCCCGGCACCGGGTCGTCCGGGGAGCTCAGGACAAGCTCCTGACCTAAAACTAGGACGCCCGGTGCTAAGGTTTGGGAGGGAGCGGGAAGGCCTTCCTTTTCGCCGCCACCCAATGACCCGTTGACATTTTTTAAATTTTGAAAGTTGCAGTCCCCCGATGAGCCAGAAGGTACCTCGGGGGTATCGAGGGTCTCTGAGCCGGGCACCACCTCAAGGGAGGTGCCCTCAGTGACCCCCGAGGGGCCCTGTTCAGGGGACTGCAGCAGGTTGACATGGGTAATAGTGGTGGGAGTCGGTGCAGGGGTTTTGAGTTCCCCCAGAGGACAGGGCGAGATTTTACTTGGTGGAGACGCCACCACCTCTTCATCGGGGGAAGGGACACACCCAACTTCTTCAGTTTGGGCATCACCCACCTCCTCCTCCGAAGCGTGACGTCTCTTCCGGGTCAGGCTGGGGGCTAGGGAGACCTCCATTTCCGAGGACCCCTCCTCCTTGTCCAGCCCTCCCGGACACTCCACCCTCTGGGTTTTGGGTGTTAGATACCCCGGCTCGGGGTCCCGCGTCCCTTCCCCGCCGGCCCCGGGAGCACGCGCAGGGACGACGCCGGGCCCAGCACTCGGCGCCTTAGCACCCACGGGCCCGGGAGCACACGCGGACACGACGCCGGGGCCGGATGTTGTCTTTTCCCCCGAGCCGGTGCTTGCAGGTGTTTGGGGGTTTTGGGGCGTTTCAGGGGCCGCCTCCAGGTTGCGGGTCTTCCTCTGCGCCTTCTTACGGCGTGGGGGCTCTCCCCCCGCCTCACCAGCAGCCGAGATGGCAGTGGCCGCCGGCGTCGCTTCCCCTTGCGGGGAGGGAGATGGAGTGGTGGCGGGGGGAGGAGGGGCGGTGCCAGCCGTGGCTACTTGGGTGGGGCTCGTAGCCTTGGAGGCGGGGCAGTTCTTCCTCACGTGCCCCGCCTCCTTACAAGCATGGCACCGCACGCCCTCCACGGTCCAGAAGACCCGATAGGCGGTCCCCTCAAAATTGATAACGAAGGCCCCCTCCAGGCACTCCTCCTGGGCCAAGCGGACAAATACCTGGCGCCGGAAGGAGTACACATGGCGGAGGGCCGAGTCTTTGAGGCCGAGCGGGATTGGTGCAACCCCCGACCTGACCTCCCCCAATTTATTAAGGTGGGGGAGGAGGAGCTCACTGGATAGAAAAGGCGGGATGTTCGAAATAATAATTCTCTGGGCGGTGGCCTCAAGGGGGTCCACCGCCAGAAAAGTCCCGCCCACAGTGAGTCCTTTTTGCAGGGCGAGGTGCACCGCCCGCTCGGACCTCAAGAAGAATATGGCCTTCCCATACATTTTAGAGGCCGCGACAATGGCTGAGGGGCCGACGACCCCAGCCATAGCCTTTACGCAGGCCTCTATTGTCATTTCAGGGTGAGCATAGCTCTTTACCCCAAGGGCCCTGGTCAGGAGGCGGAAAGGTGACAGGGCAGCGGGAGCAGCTGGAGCCGCAGAAGCAACCACCCCCGCATAAGTTTTCTTTTTTTGAGGCCCTGCCACCGGTGACAAAACCGCCTCCACATTAGCCCTCGAGGGCCCGGCCACAGGTGATGGTAAATTGGCCTTAGGGCCAGAGCCACGCCCACCCCGGGAAGGATTGGCCATTTTGTTTTTTTCTTTTTATTTTTTTTTAGAAATATAGGGAGGAAAGGGGGTGGGGGAGAGAGGTAGAAACAACCTCCCCTCCTTTAGGCAGGAGAGGAGAGGAGGGAGAGGAGTAAAAGACAGGGAGGCACAGGAGGGAAAGAGGTAAATGTCCTGGTGGGTTTCCTCGATGGTGGATGGACGGTGGGTGGGGGCCTGATGTTCTTCAGGCAGGGGGAGGCGATGTCTTCACCAGCTATTGCTGGCCTTACTGGGAAAAGGGCTGGGTTGGGGGGAGGGGTGGCAGAAAGATGGTTTCAGCACACACACACACCCTCCCGCTCTTCCTTCCCCAACTCCTCTGGCAGTCTTCTTGCCTCCCCCTACAAAAACACAGTCCTTAATTGCCCCCACCTTAAACAAAAATACACAGTTCAGACACCCACCTAGGATGTTGTTTTTTAACTCAGTCCTGGCCTCCTGGCCTTCCTGTCCTGTAGCAACAGTAGCAACTGTTCTCTTCTCTCCCTCTCTCTCCTTTGGCAGCACTGGAGGAGCAGCAGCAGAAGCAGAAGCAGCAGCAGCACACAGCAGAAGCAACAACCCCAAAGGCAGCAGCAGAAACAGTTGAAACACTGAGGAGCAGCAACACCAACACCACACACCTTCTCTCCTCAGTATCAGGAAACCAACTGAATCCACAATTACCTCCACGAGATCGTTAAGAAGATGAACTCTTGATAGTTTTGCCATTGTGAGATTTGAACTCTTGATACTCTTTTTGAGTAAACCTGTTTCCATCTGTTTCAGATGAAGTTACATTGTTTCATAGTTTGCCATTGTGAGATTTGAACTCTTGATACTCTTTTTGAGTAAACCTGTTTCCATCTGTTTCAGATGAAGTTACATTGTTTCATAGTTTGCCACTGTGAGATTTGAACTCTTGATCTGGGGGTTACAAACCCAGTACCATAACCACTTGGCTATTTAGGCCAAGCTCAAGATACCTAGTTAACAGGAACTGCCTGCCACTGGCAGTCAACTGACAATCAACTGATAGTGTTTGCCTGATTAAGTATTAAATACCTAAATTACTCAGTCTGAAGAAGAGTCCTATTGGACTCAAAATGTTAACTGTTTCTCTCTCCACAGATGCAGCCAGACCTCCTGAGTTTTTCCAGTGTTATTTTGGATCTCCTGCATCTTTGCTTTTAATTACTTAGCAGTTGTAACTTGGGTGAAAGTCATAAGCTCTTGATATAAGTATGCAGCATTTACTGCTACATGGAGTGATTAGGGAACCAAGTGCTCATGAACTGAATGCTAAGTTGGAAATTTGGTACAAGTGGGAAGTTGGTGCAGAGGGGGAAGGAGGTGCTGTTTTTCTTCTTTTTTGTTTTATCTCCATGAGCTGGTGTGTGTTTTTCTTTTGTCTCCAAGTTAGGAGACTATAACTTGCTATTACTTTATCTTGTTGTTAATTTGGTTAAGTAATCAAATAAGGTTAGAGAGACATGACAAAGCAAGTTGTGTGCTGTGACTGCACTATGTAGGAGTTTGTGGGGTATATTGTAGTCTTGGACAACCATACCTGCAGGAAGTATCTGCAGCTTGAGGACATTTGGATCTGAGTTGCTGAGCTGGAGTCGGATCTGTCGACAATGCATCAGTTGGAGGAGGGTTAACTGGACGCTTTGTTCTGGCAAGCAGTCATGCATCCCTATGTTAAGTAGAACTCTAGATTTGATCAATGATCAGGGATAGGAGATTGTGACTATGTGTCAGGCAAGTATGGTTGTCCAGCATGAAGTGATGGAGGCGTCTCAGCCAACAGGTACCTGTGTGGATGGGAAGAGGACTGCAGGGTGGATGGATAAACTGACCATGGCACTATGGTGCATGATGCCATTTGAGTGGCGGGACTGAAAAGGATAGGGGACAGTATAACCAGATGAATAGATATTGCTCTCTGCAACCATGACCATGTGTTCCGAAAGTTGTGTTGCCTGTCTGGTGCCAGGGTTAAGGATATCTCTTAAAGGCTGGAGGTGAATTTGAAGTGGGAAGAGGAGGATTCATTTGGAAACAATGACATTGGTAGAACTAGGAATGATGTCCTGTTTAGAGAGTTTGAGAAGTTAGGGTCCAAATTAAAATGCAGAATCTCAAAGGTAATAATCTTTAGATTGTTACCAGAGCCACATGCTAATTGGCAAAGGATCAAGCAGATTAGAGAATTAAATATATGACTGAGTAGTGAAAGAAGGGGATTTTGAATTATGGGGCACTAGTACCTGTCCTCAGGAAAAAGGATCCTGTTCCACTTAAAGCAGGCTTCAATCAGTTGAATCATATAACTAGAGTTATGGATAGAGCTTTAAACTAAAAGCAAAGGAGGGTTCAGGTTGCGGGAAGTTTTAGAAATCTAGAGAGAAAATGTGAGGCAACAGAGCAGTGTAACAACTTGGGTAAAGACAAGCAGAGTAGGAATGAGAGCACATCCAAAAATAATGCATTAGTGACTATTTCTAGACCACTGAACATGATGCAGATCATTCCTATCATTGGAGGTCATAATTTCCATCTCGCTACTCTGAAATGACAACCATGGACAGAAATGCCTGGAACTATTCATTGATTTTTCATGTCACCATCCCTATTCCTTTAGGCCTGTCATCTGCAACACCTCAAGGAAAGGGAATACCAAGAATCACAGAATTGTTACAGTGCAGAAGGAGGCCATTTGGCCCATCTTGTCTGTACCGGCTCTCTGAATGAACAATCCACCTAGTGCCTTCTCCCTGTAATCCTGCACGTTCTTCCTTTTCAGGTAATTTCCTTTTGAATGCTTTCATTGAACCTGCCTCCACCACAATCTCAGGTAGTGCATTTCAGACCTTAACTGTTTACTGCATGAAAATGTTTTTTCTCATCCTTTCATGGGTGGGAACAGCTTATCTACTTTGTCCAAATCCCCCATAATTTTGAATATCTCTATGAAATTTGCTCTCTGCCTTCCCTTCTCAAAAAAAGAAAGTCCCAAGTTCTTCAATCTATTCCCATAATTGAATTTCCTCATCCTGGAACTATTCTTGTGAATTTTTTCTGCACTCTCTCCAAACCTTTGGATCTGGTCCTGGCACCTTATCAACTGTAAGCAGTGATGGTTTATTCAATACCTCCTCTTCATCAATTTAAAATCCTTCTTTTGTATTAATTACCTCCTCTTTCACCATGGCCTAGGTAGCATTTTCTTCTTTGCTAACGATAGATACAAAATATTTATTTAATACCTCAGCTATAACCCTGCCTCCATGTATAAATCCCCTTTTTGGTCCCTTATTGGCCTCATTCCTCCTCTTGTCAACTCTTTCACTATTTATATGTCTATAGAAGATGTTGGAATTCCCTTTTATGTAAGCTGCCAGTCTCTTTTCATACTCTCTCTCTGTGCTTCTTTTACTGGCTTTCTCACTTTGCCTTTTGAACTTTCAGCATTCAGTCAAGTTCTCCAATGTATTTTCCATTTGAAATCTGTCATAAACACATTTTTTTTCTTCTTCATTTTAGTCCCTATCTTTTTTCTCATCCAGGGAGGTCTGGATTTGTTTTCCCTACCTTCCCCCTTTGAAGGAGTATACCTCGACTGTGCCCAAACTATCTCCTCTTTGAAGGTTGCCCATTGTTCAGCTATCATTTCTCCTTTCAATCTTTGACTGATTTATTTGGCCCAGATCCGTTCTTTACCCCATTGAAATTGGCTTTCCTCCAGTTAATTATTCTTGCTTTGGATTGTTATTTGTTCACTTCCATAGCTACCCTGAACTTTCTGATCATATCCCCTAAATGTTCTCCTACTGACACTTGATCTTTTGGTCCACCTCATTCCCAAGAACCAGGGCCAGCAGTGCCTTCTTTCTCATTGGACTGGAAACATATTTCCCAAACACACTGTAGGAACTCTTGCCCTTCTCTACCCTTTACACTGTTACTATCCCAGTCTACATTTGGATAATTAAAGTTCCCCATTATAACTACTCCATAATTCTTGCATCTCTCTGTAATTTCCTTGCAAATTTAGTCTTCTACATCCCTTCCTGTAGTTGGTGGCCTACAGACTATACCAAGCAATGTAATTGCATCTTTTTTTTGTTCCTTAGCTCTAGCCAAATAGATTCTCTACTTGACCCCTCTGGGATATCCTTTTTCTCCTGCACTGTAATGCTCTACTTAATCAATATTGCCACTCCTCCCCCTTTTCTTTCTTTCCTATCTTTTCTGAACACCCTGTATCCCGGAATATTTAACAGTTACTCCTGCGGTTCTTTGAGCCAGGTCTCTGCTATAGCCACAACATCACATTTCCACATGTCAATCTGTGCTTGTAACACACCAATCTTTTTTTTACCACATATGTGCATTCACATACATCCAAATTAACCTTGATTTAGACTTTAATACTTTCTCCCTTTCTCTGAACCTACCTAATAACTTACTATTCCCCACTTTTATGCTATCTCTCTCTCTTAGTATTCCTTACACCTTGGTATTCCTGTCTCATATTTTCTCCTGGTTCCCACACCCCTGCCAAGTTAGTTTAAGCCCTCTCCAATAACATAGAAACATAGAAAATAGGAGCAGGAGTAGGCCATTCAGCCCTTCAAGCCTGCTCCACCATTCATTATGATCATGGCTGATCATCTAACTCAATAGCCTGCTCCCACTTTCTCCCCATATCCTTTAATCTCTTTCGCCCCAAGAGCTATATCTAACTCCTTCTTGAAAACATACAATGTTTTGGCCTCAACTACTTGCTGTGGTAGTGAATTCCACAGGCTCACCACTCCCTGGGTGAAGCAATTTCTCCTCATCTCAGTGAGGAGAAAAGTGATAGCGGTTAACAAATTGCCCTGCAAGGAACTCAGTCCCAGTTCTATTTAGTCTAGCCTATACAAGTCCCATCTCCCCCAAGCAGGTCCCAATATCTTGAATCTAAAGTCCGCCCCCTTGCACTATCTTTCCAGCCAAGCATTCACCTGCTTTATCTTTCTGCTTTTATACACACTTGCGCATGGAACTTGGAGTAACCTGGAGGATTGCTACTTTTGAGGTCCTGCATGCTAATTTCCCACCAAACTCCCTAAATTCTGAACGAAGGACCACATCCCTCTTTCAGA
Source organism: Carcharodon carcharias (assembly GCF_017639515.1). NCBI lineage: Eukaryota > Metazoa > Chordata > Chondrichthyes > Lamniformes > Lamnidae > Carcharodon > Carcharodon carcharias. Next base: position 97,939,039 of record NC_054469.1, read on the forward strand.
ACAGAGAATACCTTTCACCTTGTAGACCTCTAGCTTGGAGGAACATAGTCTGTAGTTTTTAGATTATAGTTGCTTAATGGAAAATTCTGTAACCTGCCCCAGGAATCCAGCTCAAATTAAAAAAAAAAAGAAATGGTGATAGTGGCTTCTGGTGGTCCCACAGTGTGGACAAAATTGCTAACTCCAGGGGAAGAATTTTCCCCCCTTGGGGGGCGGGGGGAAGTGCAGGGGTGGGCGTGGGCAGACGCACCTCTGAACGGTGTCCCCGATTAGGGGTGAACCGTCACTTTATGTGGGCGAGTCGATTAAGGCCTGTCCAGCGTGACGTCTGCCAGGAAGCGCGATGTGCACCCTGTGCATGCGGGGGTGGGGTTACCTCAGCCGAGAAAGATCGCACTTATCTCCCTGAGGCTATGTGCTGCCTCAGGGAGATCAGCGCCAAATTTAAAAAGGTAAAGGTGCACAAACAAAATTTCCCTGACATGTCCCCTCATGTGACCCTGTCACATGAGTTGGGATATATCCATCACTTTCAATCAAACTTTTATTAATTTTTAAAAAATCCTCATGAAACCTCATCCCGCCCATGGATGAGGTTTCATGCTTTTTCTGAAGCCTGTCAGGGCTCCCAGCCTGCTTGCCAACCTTAAGGTTGGATGGGCAGGTCCATTAATTATCTCAATTACTGTTTAAATGGCCTCAAATGGCAGTTGACAGATCGGAGGGTGCACAGCTGATTTGGCTGCACCCCCACCCACCAGAAAATTGAAATGATGCGGGATCACATCGGGAGTTCCGTCTGATGTCATCCCGCATAATTTTGTGTGTTGGCGAGCGGGCCCCGTCCCCCCGCTCACCGACCTAAAGATCCTGGCCCAGGAAAAACAAGAATTCTTATTAGGTCTGAGCAATGAATCTCTCCTTCTCTGATTGTCTTCCAGAAATTACCAGCAACAGTGTCATAGGATTAAGATGCACCATTCTGACAAATGGCTGGGAAGACTCCATGGATAGTTTATTGTTATAGGAAACTTTACATTTCTTCTTCCTTACCTGCTCTGTTTTTCAATATAATATCCCAGATGTTACGTCGAGAACAAGGATCAACACCACTGGTGGGTTCATCCAAAATGACAGTAGAGGAACCTCCAATAAATGAAATTGCCAATGAGAGTTTTCTCTTTGTTCCGCCAGACAAAGCTCCAACAAGATTGTGCTGGTGTTGACCAATCCCTATGTTCTCAAGGGCCCTGAAAGAAGCAGAGGATACAAGGGCTTAAGTCAGCATATAAATTAAAGCATAGTCCAGGGAATTGTGAATCATATGATATAGAGAATATCAAAAGAGGTTTGTCAACTCTTTTCTTCTTCGCCGATGCTGCCAGACCTGAGTTTTTCCAGGTAATTCCGTTTTTGTTTTGTGTTATATTGCTGAGTTCAGATGTCCCTAAGAGTTCAGAGGATGATCTCATAATTTATGATTTGAATGACGCTTGAAGAAATAGTCTCTGAACTGAAGGTTCCGAATTCAATGTTGTTAAAGAGGAAAGGAATTTATTTTTTGTCTTCTTAAAAACATGCTTCTTTTAAAGAAGGTTTTTAATTCAGATTATTGTGTTGCCAATTAAGAGGCCTGATTCAGGGTTTCAGTTAAGATCATCGACAAACTTGCCTGCACTATGAGAATGCAACTAGCAACATGATCATTGCAAAATGCTGCAGGAGCTGAAATTCAATCCCTAACTTGATATGTGCTAAATATATTGAGCCTTTGACTGATGTCAGCTGAGTGTTTCAGACCCTCTACTCAATCTAAAATGTCAGGTCTGCTCAAGATTGTGAGGCAGCAGCTTAATACAACATCCACTTATGCTGTTTTTTTAAGCTAACTTGTGAGAGATAAAATATTGCAATTGCATGTAAGTCTCTAGCTTTATCTACTTGAAGTGTCAAATAATGACATTCGCATATACGTAGGTCACAACTAATGTATGTTTTATCACTGCAAAACAGTTAACAATAATTCGGTTTGCAGTCTTGCTGCAGAGCTTCATGTCACATGAGTGCCTATCGAAAAATTTGCAGAGATTTACTGCACCTCTTTCGCTTTATTATTCATTTAAACAAAAATGAACTGAAAATCATGTTGTATGTGCTGACGTCTGTGCCTGAATTCCTGATAAGCATAGCTGTCAACAACATTTGGAATTATATAGCATCATTATTGTAGAAAATGTCCCAGGGCAATTCACAGAAGGGTAATGAGATAAAATAAATGAAGAACCAAAGGAGACATTAACTGTGGTGGCTAAAAAACCTTTGAAAAGACATGAGTGTTAACCAGAAAAGGAAAGGTGGGGGGAAGGGTATCAGTTGAGATATGGAGATTTAGCAAAGGGATTCTATAGTGTGGAGCCTAGGGAGCCAAAGCCATGTCTGCCAAAGGGAATGAGGATATATATTGGGTCAGAGTTGTTGAAGTGCAGCTTTGGAGGTGGGGTGTAGAGCTGGAAGAGGTTACAAGGTAGAGGAGAGTGAAACTAAGAAGGGATTTAGATGTCATGATGAGAATTTTACATTTGAGGTATTGAGTCACCAAGAATCAATGTAGTTCACTGGACACCAGGGTAATGTGTGCATTAAACTTCATGTAGGATGAGATATGTACAGTAAAGTTTTTCATGAGCTGAAGTTTATGGAGAACAGAGAATAGGAGTCTGGGCAGGAGAGTGTTGCAATGATTGAGTATGGAGGTAACAAAGACATAAATGATGATTTCAGCAGTATATGAGCAGAGGTGGAGGTGGGCAATACTGTGGAGATGGGCGTAAGTGGCCTTTGTGATACAGGAGTTGTGGAATCAGAAACTCGGGGTCAATTAGAGCACTAAGATATATTCAGTCTGATTCAACTTGAGCAGTGACAGGAGAGGGGAACGGAAATGGTGAGAAGGGTTGGGGGTGGCTGAAGATGTTGAATTCAATCTTCCTGTTGTTTCTTTGGAGAAAGGTGCAACTTTTCCAAGATTGGATGTTGGATAGTATGATAACACAGAGGCACAAAGAGGACATTCTTTGGAGTCCGGCCCAGACTCTTAGGCAAGGGAAGAGATGGGTTGGAGGAGGATGGTGCAGTCAATGATCAAAGACTGCAGAGAGATGAACAAGGTCGTGAAGGGCTGCAATTACAGAGGATGTCAGTTGTGACTTTGAAAAGGGCAGTTTCAATGCAGTGACCAGGATGGAGAGGTTCAAGTATGGAGTTGTAGGAAGGAGAGGCAGGGATTTCACAGGTGACGAGATATTCACTGGCTTTGGAAAGGAAATATAAGTCAGGGTGGAATTTTACGTCCTGTTGGGGCGGGGCCAGAAAATGCGGTGAGTCATTCAAAAATTTATTAACTTTGGAGGGACCGAAAAATCTCACCAGCAAGAGGGACCATAAAATTCCATTTTTGGAGATGGTTATTATTTGGCACTTCATGCAAATAAATATTTTAATCAGGGGTTTACATGGGCTGGAATTTTGCAGCCATGTCATGGCGGGGACAGGGCCATAAAATGAGGCGAGCCATTTGAAACTCCATCGACTTCAGCAGGACAGTAAAATCCCACTGGTGTAAAATTCCAGCCATGGTGTTTGCTATGTTTTATCTTTTCCACCATACTACAATATCTTGCCACATGTATAGGGCTTTGGTGAGACCGCATTTAGAGTACTTCATATCTAAAGAAGAAAATACTTGCCTGGAGGCAGTGCAGCGAAAGCTCACTAGATTGGTTCCCAGGACAGGATAGTTGTCCTTTGGGAGGTTGTGTAAATTGGGCCTATATTCTCTGGTGTTTAGAAGAATGAGAGGTGACCTGATTGAAACATACAAGATTCTGAAGGGGCTTGACACTGAGAGGTTGTTTCCCCTAGCTGGTGAACCTAGAATATGGGCACAGTCTCAGGATAAGAGACAATTATTTAGGACTGAGATGAAGAGAAATTTCTTCACTAAGAAGATTGTGAATCTTTAATTCTCTACTCTAGAGTGTATATTTCATCTACCATGTGTCCGTTCATTTTATCAGTCTATGATCTCTTTATCAATCTATATGCCTCTTTGTTTACTGCATTTGAGTGGCATATCATCTGCAAACTGCAAAATTATACTATACATATCCAAGTCCAGGCCATTAATATAGATCTAAAAGAGCAATGATCCTAATACCAACCTATGAGGAACACCAGTGTATACATTCCACAGTCTTAAAACAAACAACCATTTTCAACAATCCTCTATTTTCTGTCCTTTATCAAATTTTTATCCATGCTGCCACTATGTTTTTAATCCCATGGGCTTCAATTTTGCTACCAAGTTTATCATGTGATACTTTGTCAAATGCATTTGAAAATGTTCAATACACTCTCCTCATCAACTCTCTCCATTAAAACATTAAAGAACTAAATCAAGTTAATCAAACAGGATTTGTCTCTAAAGACTGACTTTCATTTATTAGACTATATTTCTCTAAACACTAATTAAGTTTGTTTTGGGATTACTGCACCTTAAGGTTTCCCCACCACTTGACTGGCCTGCAGTTGCTGGGTTTATTTCCAAGGAAAATCAGAAAATTGTGGCCAGAGTCTCTGTAATTTTACCCCTCAGTTGTTTCAGGATGCATCCCATTCAAGCCAGGTGCCATTTCTACTTTGAGGTCTGACACTATTTTAAGTACCTTTTCTTTATCTATTTTTTATTCTTATTTAAGAGTGGCAACTTGGTGCTGCATCATTTAACTGAAAAATACTTTATTAGCTAGTTACTCAGTACCTTAGGGCATATGAGTCAGTTTTTTAGTCTACTTTAAAAAAAAATTACTTAAAAGCTTTTAAAATGTGGCTATTAGTGTCTTTGCATCTAAAAAAAAGTTGAGTTTTTAAGAGTCTCCTCAAAGACCCACAAATGAGTATGATTAGCAAACACCTACAATGTTGGTTTATTCAATCTGGGGGGGAGGTGAGCCAGTTCTGTGGGTGCGGTTAATTACAAAAACATTTTAAACTGGTGCAAAAGATTGTGGAACCTCTATTTGCATTGGACGTAATTTTGCTTGAAAGTCCTATATCTTCTGCGCTTGTCTGGTTGATTTGCTTTTAATCATTCATGGAATGTAGGCATCACTGGCAAGGCCAACAATTATTGCCCATTCCAAAATGCCCTCAAAGGTGGTGGTGAGCCACCTTTTCTTAACCACTGCGGCCCATGCTGTGAAAGTATACCCATTGTGCTGTTGGGGAGAAAGTTCCAGGATTTTGATTCAGCAACAGGGAAGAAATGGTGATATATTTTTAAGTCAAGATGGTGTGCGATCTAGAGGAAAGCTTGCAGGTGGTGGTGTTCCCATGCGCCTGCTGAATTTTGTCCAAAATACACTGGGGGAAAAAAAACAGTGCAACCTAGTAGAAACTCCTTCTGCAAAGCCCTTTATAAATATTCCTGGTTAGTTCATCTAGCATGGCAACATATTCAGACTTACATTTTCACTTCCTGCAGCAGTTGTTTGTGTGTCCACTGCGGTGCTTTTATTATCCCATATAGCAAGAGATGTTCACGTGCTGTTAAGCTCTCAAACAGAACATCATGTTGTAGGCACACTCCCAACTCTTCCCTAATGACTGACATCTCTTGATGCATATTCCTTCCATTAATATAAACAGCCCCAGAGCTGGGCTGATGCAAGCCAGTTAGCATTGACCTATTCAGTAGACAAAACACAATACTTCAGTTTGAGGTACATTTCATAAGTAAGAGTTAATATAACATAAAACAACAATAAACTACTTATCAATAGTCCTTCATTTGTGTAATTCTACTTCATCACATTCATATACGCTCTGTTTATAGCCCAAGAGTTCTGTGTTTTCCTTTAGAAGGATGGAAGAAATTCAAGGAACTTTCGATGACCTAATGTAAAATGTATTTGACATTTAACAAACATATGCTGCAAGGGAGTTGTTTCATCAATGCCAAAATTAAATTCCTCAAATTATATTTAAAACTATGGCCCCTAAAATCTGCAGCATGCAATCCCGGTAGCTGCAACAGGACTTTATACTCCCTAATGCCCTCTTCTGCTGGAGTCTGTAAAGTTAGGAGATGCCTAATCAGCATGGTACAACCCTGGCATCTGTTCACCATGACTAAGGAAGTCCATCTTCCAAGATCCAGGCTGCTTTCCTCATCTCACCTGAGCTACCACCTTCCTGCACTTTGCCTGGACCTGGATAAATCATATCGAGCACCCCATCCTTGCAGCTACCCATCAGATTACATCTGCCTATTAAGTGGCTGCCAGAGATTCTGCCCATCAGAAAATCCTGGAAAAAGCAGAAACTCAGTGTAACCAGGTCCCTGCTAATTTCTGGTAGGTAGTGCTGATGTCTTTTGGGTTTTTGAAACCTGGGTCAATTACAGAGCAAAAAAATAATTGCTGCTGTCCCTCATGCCAACATTTGTAAAGAATATATTAGCAGTGACAAATATTTTTCTTTAAAGCTTGGACATGTAATTGTGCCATGGCCATCTAAATGGTCCAAACAAAGCATGCACTTTGGCAAAAAGCTTGGGATTTCCAAGGTTAAACCAACTTGGCACAACATCCAGTTAATTCAACAAATAACACCTCTTACTTTGAAATTAAATGGGTCTTTATATTGACATCACTTTGAAATAACCATATTTTATCCATTACTGGTAACTTGTATTCAGTTTTGCATCTTGTAAATCAACATATCAAATAAGTTCAGAATTTAATATGGTTCACAAACCAATTTTCCAGAAAGTACGTAAATGCAGTGATTCAAAGAGGAACAGAATGCTATTAAGTGACAAAAGATCTTCCATTATTAACCAAGCTTTTAATCCACAGAATATTGCCAATAATGAGCATTTACTGAATAACGTAACTTAGCTGATTTGGCAATGAAAATTAACTGTCAAACAAGACAGCTAATTCTTTTGTCTCCATTATTCTAATTTCTATCAAAAAGTTTCAATGCATCACTTACATAGTTGTTGTCTTGCCTGCTCCATTGGGTCCTAACAATGCTGTAATTTCTCCTTTGTAGAAATCAAAGTTCAAGTCTTTAATAGCTACTTTTTTTCCCTGCTTAAACTCTTTGGTGAGTGATCTTAAAGCAACTCCAATCTTCAAATTAGGAGGTGCCATTTCTTTCCCAGGTAAGTTCATAGAAGCAAAGGGTTCTCCTATTAAAAGGAATGAACAGATAAAACATGTGTCATTGTTTCTCTCCAGAATGCTTCCCTAACAGCCTGGTAGCACGGCAAATATACAATCATAACTGTTGGTGGCAATCTGATTCTTGCTAACTTCATTTGTTCATATTTTGTCCAATGTTTATTTTTAATACTTTTCTGATTTCCTATCACGAAAATTAAGCTTCTAGAGATGGTGATCCACTGTATTGTTGAACTATATAATAAGATCCATGAAAGAAATTGGGAGTGGAACAAAATTCAGAATCAGATATGGTTCGTAAATCAATTCTCTTGAGTGTGCATAAACACATTGCTTCAAAGAGAAGCAGAAAATAATTTGAATGAAAAAATGCCTGTGTTAAAATATGTGACTAGTAACAAGTGTGCTGGTCTGAAATTTGCAGTAGCTGTCAATGTTCACCATTCTTATTCTTTTGAAATTGACAGCACACATATGCAGTTCATTGCAGAACTCAGGAGGTTGCTGCCAGTCATCCTGTGCAGGGCTCGGAAAAGAAATCATGGGTCCTGGGTGCTTTTCTTGTTTCCTGGCCCCTTATTTCTCCCCCCAAATTTAACCCTCCCCCTAAAACATGTATAATTGGTGAACCCCAAAAGGGGAAAACCTATCAATTCTGGATAATCACAGAAAGGTCCTAGTAAAATGATAATGCCCGTTGTTGGCATCTGGTTACAAATATCATCTGATATCCATGCCGCATGGGTCATTAATATTAAGAGCAGGAACGATGTAATGCAGTGTTAGTTTGTGTGCACTCTATAGGTGATCCCAACACAATTATTACAAAAAAGAGTGCAAATTTTACTTTAATGGCATCTTGCAATACTGTTAATTAGACAGTCAAATATTCCATTAGTTATTTATAATACTGTGTAGATGATAACACTGATATCAATGACTGTCTCAGCTCTCATTAACATGTTCTGCACTTTGCACCATATGGACACGATGACATTAAATTCATATTTGGGGGAAAGATTAAACATTTGCAGACCAGATAAACTGCACAAGATCTTTTCCATTCTGTGGAAGAAGACTTTCTTCTGCCTGGATACATGATATATTCAATATAATTATTTCATACAAAGGATGTAATTGGATTCTATTTTCTCAATAATCTCACAGAGTAGAAAGGTCAAATGACTCCTGTGCAACAAAGTGGAATGATTGAACTACACAGGTCTTCATTGTCAGTGGGAAGTGTTGGAGCCCTCAGCTATCTCTGTGTGACAACTTTTAAGCAGCCAAAGTACAAAGACTAATGATTCACAATTATATCTGTTTCCTGAAAAGCAAGCCTGAAGACTCTGCTGATTGCTAATTCTCACCACAATATATTTTCAATATCTACTATGGAATACAACTTTATCATGATATTTTAATACCTTAAAAAGCTCATAAAAACACCAGGATAGAATGGGGAAAATAGATAAGTAGAGAAAAGGACAAGATTGAGGATCATGTGCAGTGTAAAACAGGTTACTGATTCACTATTAGCTCCTTATGCACTCCTGTCCTGGCAATCTCACTCCACAAAGTCCGTTCAGAGTAAATTTTCATTAGCAACAAAATAAACAGAACTCCAGCCATGATTCCACCCACTGTTCGGAAGATAACTATGGATGACAAAGATCATCTAGCCCAGTTCATCTCATCCATGTCAGAATGACTTATGAACATATGTCTTTGGAGCAGGAGCCTGCAACACCATTTCATAACATTGCCTACATTATACCAGTGCCTACAACTCAAAAGTACTTGATTGCCTGTAAAGTGATTTGGGACATTGTGAAATGTGTTGTATAAATGTATGTTTTGTCATCCTTTCATTATGCCTGCAGCAGGCAAAGTGACTGTAACAATGGTGAAATTGGAGGCCCAATGCTGATTCTTTAAGGGTATATAATCATAGAACAATAAATTAAGGTTAGGAAGGTAGTTACAAATAAATCACTACACTTAAAAAAACAATTCAACTTTGTAGCTAACCCAGCTCTGCCGGCAACCTCCCCCAAAGCCCCCCTCCAACCTTGCCCACAAGCCCCCCACCAACCTCCCCTCTAACTTCCCCACCAACCTTCATCCCAAACCCTCTTCAACTTCCCTCTCAACTTCCCACCCAACCTCCTAAACTTCCACAACACCCCCTCAGCCCTGTCCAATCTCCCCCTTCAACCTTTCCCCAACCTCCCTGCCAATTTGCCCCTCTAACCAGTCCCCAATCCCCCTCCAGCTTTCCCAACCCCCTCTAACCTCTACTGAAACCCCCAACTCCCCTTATAACCGCTCTTCAATATCCCCTCCAAACCCCTTCTAACATCTCCTCCAGCCTCGCCTGCCCCCTTGCCCCCTACCTAGACACACACAGCATCCAATCAGTTCTAAAATATAAGGGAATAGACTGTCAAGTAAGAATACTCTCAGTTGCTGCGCTGCTGCTGCTGATCTTAGGCCAGCTTGATTTTTTTTGGTGGGATTTTTAAAAAGATCAGCATCATGAAGCTGCCCAAAGATCAGAAGCAGTGCAGCAACTCAGTGAAATTGACCAGACACTCACGGACCAGCTTTAAAAAAATTCAAAACTCTAAGCTCTGGCTGCTCAGTGTGGATGACGTGAAACATTTTTTAAATTCATTCATGGGATGTGGGCTTCGCTGGCTAGGCCAGCATTTATTAACTATCGCTATAATGCTATACCTACGCCACATGGACTGCAGCGGTTCAAGAAGGCCACCACCTTCTCAAGGGCAACTAAGGATGGGCAATAAATGCTGGCCCAGCCAGTGAAGCCCACATCACATGAATTAATTTTAAAAAAGGCACTCCTGACTTGTGCCTTGTAGATGGTGGAAAGGCTTTGGGGCATCAGGAGGTGAGTTACTCGTCACACGATTCCTAGCCTCTGACCTGGTCTTGTAGCCACAGTATTTATATGGCTAGTCCAGTTCAATTTCTGGTCAATGGTAACCCCCAGGATGTTGATAGTGGGGGATTCAGTGATGGTAATTCCATTGAACATCAAGGGGCGATGGTTGGATTCTCTCTTGTTGGAGATGGTCATTGCCTGACACTTGTATGCGCGAATGTTACTTGCCACTTATCAGCCCAAGCCTGGGTATTGTCCAGGTCTTGCTGCATGCGGACATGGACTGCTTCAGCATCTGTGGAGTCATGAATGGTGCTGAACATGGTGCAATCACCAGCGAACATCCCCACTTCTGACCTTATGATGGAAGGAAATCATTGATGAAGCAGCTGAAGATGGTTGGGCTGAGGATAATACCCTGAGGAATTCTTGCAGTGATGTCCTAGAGCTGAGATGACTGATCTTCAACAACCACAACCATCTTCCTTTGTGCTAGGTATGACTTCAACCAGCGGAGAGTTTTCCCCGATTCCTATTGGCTCCAGTTTTGCTAGGGCCCCTCGATGCTACATTGGGTCAAATGCTGCCTTGATGTCAAGGGCAGTCACTCTCACTTCATCTTGGGAGTTCAGCTCTTTTGTCCATGTTTGGACCAAGGCTGTAATGAGGTCAACAGCTGATTGGCCTTGGCAGAACCCAAGCTGGGCATCAGTGAGCAGGTTATTGCTAAGCAAGTGCCGCTTGATAGCACTGTTGATGACCTCTTCCATTACTTTACTGATGATGGAGAGTAGACTGATGGGGCAATAATTGGCTGCTTTGGATTTGTCCTGCTTTGTGTGTACAGGACATACCTGGACATTTTTCCACATAGCTGGGTAAATGCCAGTGTTGTAGCTGTACTAGAGCAACTTGGCTAGGGGCATGACAAGTTCTGGGGCACAAGTCTTCAGTACTATTGCTGGAATATTGTCAGGGCCTATAGTCTTTGCAGTATCCAGTGCCTTCAGCCATCATGTGGAGTGAATCAAATTGGCTGAAGGCTGGGGACCTCCGGAGGAGGCCAAGATGGATCATCCACTCGGCACTCCTGGTTGAAGATTGCAAATGCTTCAGCCTTATCTTTTATACTGATGTGCTGGGCTCCTCCATTATTGGGATATTTGTGGAGCCGCCTCCTCCAGTGAGTTGTTTAATTGTCCATGACTGGATGTGTCATTGGTTGCGGGATCGTTTAGCTCTGGCTATCACTTGCTGCTTATGCTGCTTGGAAGTAGTCCTGTGGTATAGCTTCACCAGGTATGCCTGGTGCTGCTCCTGGCATGCCCTCCTGCACTCTTTGTTGAGCAAGGGTTGATCCCCTGGCTTGATGGTAATGATAGAGTGGGGGATATGCCGGGCCCATGAGGTTACAGATTGTGTTCAAATACAATTCTGCTGCTGCTGATGGCCAGTATTGAGTTGCTAGATCTGTTTGAAATCTGTCCCATTTAGCACAACACGATGGAGGGTATCCTCAAATGACTGTGTCGTGGTCACTCCTACTGATGCTGACATGGACAGATGCATCTGCGGCAGGCTGTTTGGTGAGGATGAGGTCAAGTATGTTTTGTTGGTTCCCTCACCACCAATGCATAGTGAATCAGATGGGTTTTTACAACTAAGGTTTCATTGTCATCATCAGACTTATAATTCCAGATTTATATTGAATTCAATTTCCACCAGCTGCAGTGGCATGATTCAAACCCTGGTCCCCAGAGCATTACCCTGGATCTCTGGGCTACTAGTTCAGTGACAATACCACTACACCATGGCTCCTCCATGTAAGCCCTGTTTACAACACTGAGCCCGGGCCTCCCATCCCCTGGTGTTTGACACCACCTGCATCACCCTCTCCTGGACCTTGGTTCTATGCATCCTCATAAGGGGAGGATGCTGAAATGTCCCCAGACTGCAACCAAGTAGAAACTGCTGAGCTGGTGAGAACTTGCCTATTTAGAGTACTAGTCTCGCTGTAAAAAAAAAAAATCCTTGAAAAAGTTACACCTTGCTGAACAGCATATAACTGTTTTTAACAGTAGATTAAGTTCATAATTACTTCTGAACAACCTCATGGCCCTAAAAGACTAATTGTACATTTACAGACTGTCAAATTGCTCCATTGTGATTTGTTCGTTTATGATATTTCAGCTTCTTAATCCTGCGTATGTCCCAATTATTTATTTCACTCTTTGTAAAATTTTAATTAAAAGTGAAAAAATTAGTTTTTTCAGCGTTTTACCGCCTGGTTTGCTGTCTGTGAGAATATTTCAACGTGACTGGCTGCCTACACTGCTTGAAGGCATCATTATTGCTGGATGCCTGGAGATCCCTTTGGCCTTGAACCAGATTCAAGCTGACATCAGGAAGGGAGAAATCCACGCCACAGCTATCACTAGAATTTGTGGCATCTTTCTTCAAGGCCAATGGTAGGGCGGTCGCTTTGCCACTAACTGCAAAATTGGGGACATTGTGCTTCCATTTGACATTCTAATATTTGCCCTCTACAACAAGTCCTAGATTTTCACTCTTATAGCCATTCTAATAATCTAGTTACCGAGTTTAAAGCTACAGCACAAAAAGTCAACATGTATATTCCATAGTACTTGCAAAATGAGTGGATATTAACTGTGAAAAGGTTTTGGGCAAACAGGGGGCACAGGCTGTTTGACTGCCAGGTCTGAAATCCCATCAGCCTGCTGTCTACCTGACATGGAGTAATGAGGTGACTCACAAGTAACAGGGGAGGGGAGGGGGTTTCAACAGGGCTTCGTGAGTCAGATGTAAGGAAATTGGGACAGCAGGGGTCCAGCTTTCCTGGCAGGACCCAGGAGAGCACACCTGCTCCTTCAGGTTCCACCAAAGGAAAAATTAACATTTACCATAGAGAGCCTTTTCTTCCCACAGATCAGGTTTCACAGGTGCCCCATTTAGACAGCAGTTACAATCCCATCATGATCCAAAAGAAATTATAGGACCCCAATTTGCATCTTTTAATGAGGATCCAATCTGTGGCAGGCAGCTGCATTGGCAACCTAAAGAAAGGGCTCAGTTAGGTGATAATGGAGGGCCCCCATCATGGATCACCACCTGGACAAGATTGAAAGGCTTAAGCAATGACATCCAGAGCTCCTTGTTCCTGGTAGGGCCACCCATGGCAGCAAGGTCAGGGGAGGTGCCAGACAAAGTCTGCAACAGCGGAACAGGCGATGAAGGGGTGAATCCGTGGGTGAACCAGCATCAATGGGAGAACTACAACAAGCAATCAAACAGATGGAAAACAGCAAAGCCTGTGATACTGATAGTATTCCAGCAGAGGTCATCTAAGGCTATAGGCTTTTGCTACCATCAAGACTCCAAGCACTCATCCTACAGATTTAGGAGAAAAATGAATTCCAAGAAACTTCATCACAATCCAGCAAATGCTTCATGGTAATATAACTGCAACTGTCTTGGATGGGAGATCTGAAACAGTCCCCTTCAAAATCTGGATTGGTGTCAAGAGAGGCTGTGTGATAGCCCCCACACTATTTACAATTTACCTGACAGTGGCTATTTACCTTATAAAAGATCAACTGCCCTCTGGTGTGAGTATTAAATACCGCCTAGATGGAAAACTCTTTAACCTCAGTCACCTCTGTACCAAAGCCAAGCTGACCACAATAGGCATACATGATTTACAGTTTGTGAGAGACTGCAGTGTCGATACCCACTCTGCAACAGAGATTTGCAAGCCACTCTCAATCCCTTCAATTCTGCATACAATAGACTTGGCCTGTCCTCGAATATCCCCAAAACAAAACTCATTTATCATCTAGACCTGGTCAGTCAAACATTCCACCTCCCACATTATGTTGAAGGAGGGTCTCTGGAACACGTTGAGCACTTCCCATACCTTGGAAGCCAGTTCTGTCAAAAGGCCGCCATTGGCAAGGAGATCCAACACTAGACCAGCTGTGTCAGCTTAGCCTTCTACAAAATATGACAGTTAGTGTTTGACAACAAAGACCTCTACAAATCAACAAAAGTCCTAGTGTACCGAACATTTGTCATCACCACAATCCTGTACTGCAATGAGAGCTGGAGAAATTCCACTAGCAATACCTGCACTGCATCCTCTAGATTCATGGGAGGACTGTCAAACAAACACTTGTGTCCTTCTTGAAGCCAGCTCCACAAGCATTCAAGCAAAACTTTTGCAAAGTAAACTATGATGGGCTGGACTTGTGTCTGAATCCTTCCACCACACCACTTCTCCTCCCACCACCACCACCCCCCCACCACCACCCCACCACCCCCCCTACCCCCCGCCCCCCCAAAAACCCTCCCCCACCCCCCAACCCCCACCTGTTGGGTCCAGTTCTCTACTCTCAAATGGCCAACATTCCAGCAGAGGACAAATAAAACACTTCAAAGACACTCTGAAGCTCTCTTTGAAGGACAACAGCATTGAAACTAATGACTGGGAGGAGCTTGTACCAATCATTCAAAATGGTGACAACTTGTCCATCAAGCTGCACTATGCTTTGAGTCTAAATGTGTTAATGATCAGACAGAATGGCAGCAGAGAAGGATAAAAAAAAGGAAGCAAATTCAGCACCTAGTGGGCAACCTCAAGAACTATGTCAGCAAGGAGAGTTATCACTGTTGAAAATCATTCCTGAAGTGTCCATGACAACCCTTGGGTTGTTATAGTACAGGCAACACGAAAAGGAATAGGAAGAGATTACATAATTAATAAAATAAAGGTTCATGGATTTGAGGAAAATACTTCAAAATTGAAAGGCCAACTCTATAAATGTGCACAACTAATGGCTAACAGCTGCACATTCCAGGAAATTACAGGTGCAATATCCACAAGTTTAAGCCCACACACACTTGTGATTTCCTGATATGTACAGTCAGTGGACTAGGTTTCCCGCCAGTAAATGTCAGTTCTCGCTTTTTCTGCATTAAGGCTTGAAGAAATGCTAAACCAAATTGTGTGAAAAAATTGGCTCAAAATTCTGATGACTATAACTTCCTTTCTTTGTCACCTACAACTAGCTGATGTTTTAAATGGTTCTCTTTCTTCTAGTACTGTCTCTCACCCTTTTAAAACCATCTGTATTACAGTCCTTCATTGAGTTCCAAAGAAGAGTCATATTGGACTTGGTACGTTAACTCTGTTTCTCTCTGCACAGATGCTATCAGACCTGCTGAGCTTTTCCAGCACTTTTCTGTTTTTATTTCATTACATTGTCAGCCATGGATCAATTAGTTGGCAACACTCTTGCCTTTGAGTCAGAAGGTTGTAGGTTCAACTCCCACTCCAGAAGCTGAGCACAAAAATCAAAGGTGATACTCCAGTGCAGTACTGAGGGAGTGCTACACCGACAAGGTGCCATCCATTGGTTCCGAGGCCCTGTCAGCCCTCTCAGGTGATTGCAAAAGATCTTATGGCTCTATTTCAAAGAAGAGCAAGGGAGTTAACCCTAGTGTCTTGGCCAGTATACTTATCCCTTAAGGAGACCCACAAAAACAGATTATATGGCCATCACCACATGGCTACTTGTGTAAACTGCCTGCTATGTTTTCTACGTTACAGTGATTATAGTTCAAAAAATTAGTTAATTGACAGTAAAATGTTTCGGTATATCCTGTGGTCATAAAAGATCCTATTGTATTAATGCAAATTCCTTTTTAAACTCCTTTCTCAAAACCCCAGACTTGACTCCACTGTCCTTACAAACTACTTCTCCACAAAACTTTCCTCTCCAAAATCCTTAAACATTACCATTTCCCAAATCTAAGCCCAGCTTTCTGCAATTCAATCTTTGAATCTTTCTGATCAATTTTCCACCCTGCTCCAGCACTAAACACCCCGCTTTAATGAAAGTCAGAATGACATCCTCTATGGCTGTGAGCATCGTGACCTATCCCTCCTCATCTTTCTTGACTTTTTTGCAACCTTTGATGAGCTTTACTCCATCGTCCTTCTCCAATGTCATCCTCCATTGTCCAGAACAGTGGTCTGTCCTTGCTTAGTTCTACCCATACCTGTCCAAAATACCATTAGAGCAATTGATAGCAATAAACTCTCTTCCCTCTTGCACAGCATTATCCCTCGCTCTTCCTCAAATACATGATGCCTCTTTGAAACATCATCTGTTGTCATGGTGTTGGGTTCCATATTGCTCTAGACTTTTCTCCTGTCTATAATTGTTCTGTATATCCATAACTCCTCCTCCTGGATTGCTATTCAAGTCCCACTAGGAAAGACTAAGCCTACATTACCCCAGGCTCCACCCTTCACATGCATAATTTATCTGACTACTGCCAGGCAGTTTCTTCAATCACTGGCAGCTAACCTATTGCTTCTTTCCATCTGTTTCAGGTAGCTGCTATATGATGCTCAGCTGTTAATATTGGCCAGACCACCTGCTGCCACCCCTAAGTGCTTACTCCTTTGCCACCTCATCACCTGGGAATTATGGAACAGAGTTTTCCCAGCCTAGTGGAGGCAATGTTGGAGATGGGGCAGGGGAGGGGTGAGGAGGAGGAGTGGGGCAAGAAATTTTGAGAAAAAATGTATTGGGGTGGCTTTCCACCATGTTTCTGTCTCCTTGCGATTTTTCCCAAAGACGGCTTCAGGAAGATGATGGCTACTCACTCGGCAGTGACAGGAAGCCAAAGTGATAATCAGGCCATTTTTAGAAGGGTTTTGAATTTTTCTGAGAGTGCAAGGGACCCACACTGTGTCTGCAGGAGGCACAGCGAGAGGTTGGAGTGCCATAAGATGCATTTGCAGTGTTAACTTTGAAGGACCTAACTGGCAAGCATTGGGATATCCACTTGCAAATCCAAGCTTTTCACCTGCAGGTGGATGCACTGGATGTCGCTGGGCATGAGGGATTGGCTGCTGGTACCATCATCAGTATCATGCTTCCATCTCGTGCTTCTCTCTCCTGCTTTCTGCAGCTCAGCATCTTATAGTCCTCAAAGTGGGTCTACCAGCTGTCCTTCATTTTGGCCCTCCCACTTCCCTGGGCTGTATGCTTTCCCAAATTGGACAACAAAGCTGAGGCAGCTCACTAATTGGCTGCCTTCCTTGAATTCAGCCGGCGGGCATGCTACTGAAATGTGTAGGGTTGGGACACAGAAATGACCCAACATGTTGGGTCCCCTGCATTCATGGTAAAATTCAGTCCTGTTATTTCTGCTCACTAACACACACTAATAGAGAATGTTTTCTATTAGCCTTAGATAATCAGAAAATATGTTTTGATGTAAACTTTAAAAATGTTTCTCTGTAGGCTCTATTCCTTTGTGCCTGCTATTAACAAAACAAATGTTTCTAATCAGTTCAATTTTGGTATAAAATGTAAAACATTCCTCCCTGGTGAAATGCTTCTCAGGATTCCCTTAAACATGGCATAACTCTAATTTCTGTGTTTCCTTTGATTACCGATCACTGATACCTGAACATCCTTCTTCACGTAGGCCATTATTACAGAAAGGGCTTGCTGTACTCTGACCATTTCCCCAGGGTGGATAGGACATAGGCAGTTCCAACGAATAATGCTGAATGACATGAGCTCCCCGCCAGACTTCAGACTGTGCAGCATCTCACCTTTGCTAGGTGCTCCCCCTGGTGGAACACTGAACTTATTCTCCGAACAAGTCACAAGCAGCACTGGCATGTTATAAGTGTGCAAGTGATCCACAAAGAATGATCTTACTGTGAGGTAGGATTTCTCCCTATTTACAGCCATAATTATACCAGGGGCCTGGGAGAATTTCAAAAGAATTTCAGGATCAATTAGTTGAAATAGTATTAGGAAAGTGTATACTTTGTTAAAGGTGTAGTTAGCTTTCAGGAAAAGTGCAATGAATGGTAAGTACTTACCTCAAAACGTAAACCATCTATATATTTGGTTTTGAATAATTGACTTTCTAACTAATGGCATTTATCAGTCTCCTTCATGGAGGACTCCTGTATACCTAACATCCTAACACAAGTGGCCGGTTGCACTTAATCCATGGCTCCCGGCACCAACTATATTTTTGCCCCAAACCACAACACCCGCTACCCCCCTACCCCCAGGTATTTAAAATGAGTAGAAAAGCAGCACTGGCTTATCACCCAAAGTTCAAGATCCTTTCCCACACAAATCTAACCTATCACAGTTAGAAATGATTCATTCGGTATTGTCTGAATAATGCAGTACAACTTACTGTTCTATCCTGGAAAGGCAACCTACCATTAATTACAGTCCCACATATAAAAATTCACCTCTTTTGGCATTAATCTTGGATAACTAAAAATTGGAAGAGATGTAAAATGAGCTGCAGATTCAATGCCACCCATTTTACACTTAAGCCACTTGGGAAAAAGTGCTTGGCAACAAGCTGTTCAGACAACATCTTGCTCTTTCTGTATCAGAAGGTATGAGGTAGAGTATATTTCACACTATTAAAAGGATAGCTTAGTATAATAATGCGTAAATGCTTTTTTTTTCCATTGCTTTTATATATTCAGTCTAGACATCTATTAAGATAACATTTCTGAAGTCTGTTTGTTTACTTGGTGAGTTTGATGGACTATTCAATGGTTTCCAACTGTTATAGGGCTTCTGGGTTCTGTATGTAAAGTGGATAATGGGTGGGGGTGATGAGGGGGGTGAGGGAGTAGTTTGAAGTGGTTGGAAGGTTTAACCGTATATAGATGAACCATTGATTGGATTGGAAGCACCAGGCTGGGGTTTTTTGGGAACAGAACTGGGCCTTTGAAACTGCCCGCTCTGGACTCAGCCTGCCTCCATTGCCACTTTGGCATTGTCATTTCCAGCAGCAGGCCTGCCTCTAGGATACTTAAGGCCTGATCCCCCCCCCCACAAAAAATCCCTCCTCCCAGCAGTCTCAAGGTGGAGGTGGGAACATGATGCAAGATTAGTCCCACCTTCTGCCTCCCACCTCCAACATGGGTCTGAACTTTTCCAATGTCAGGTGGGCGTGGCCGTAGTGGGCGGCGGCAATCATGGAGCCGACCTCTGTCCGTACCACCATTTTACATGGGTGGGCCAATTAAGGCAATTATGCAAGCGGCATCCCTCAGTGCTACCTGTGCAGGCAGGGGAAGGAGGGCGAGTCGGGGCCAGCACTCTTTCAAGCATGCACGCGAAAGACCGCTTCAATCTCCTTGAGGCAAGGAGCTGCCTCAGGGAGATTGAAGCAGTTTGTTAAAATTTTTTTACAGACATTAAAAAGTCATGAGATGGGACATGTTTTTATTTTTCATATAAACTTTTTATTTAAGTTGTAAAAGCTTTAGGAAACCTCATCCCACTCATGGATGAGGTTTCCCAAAAAAATATAAAGGCCGCTTGGCCTTTTCACCTCACCACCAACCTGATGCTAATGGCTGCGAGTGCTGCCTGAAGCAAGATAGGCAAACTAGCCTCAAAGCGTAATGGAGGCATAGCGTAACAGTGTAAACTTGACATTAATTACTTTGTTAGTGGCCTTAATAGGCCTATCAATTATCAGCGGGCGCCCAAGCAGGAAAATAGAGGAAGCCAGTCCTGCACCTGAAGCAGAGAAAATGCTGACCCTATTGTTCACCATGTCAATTGTGGGTGGGAGCTCATGCTCAGATTGAAGAGACCAAAGTTTGTGACAATCTAAAAGAGGCTGGAAGATTTGACTAATTTAGCTGGAGAGAAGGAATCTCCAGTATTACCTTTGCAGTGAAAATCTGTTCTCAGATTAAAAGTTACCTGTCTGGAAAAGGGCCATCAGGACTGAAGAATAGCTTGGGCTGGTTCCAGAAGAATAAAATGTCCACTTAAGGGACACTTTAACATATAACCGTGGTGGGATATTTTTTTTTAAAAGTTAAATGGGAAAACATTTCTGTAGTTTAGAGTATGATTTGCCTACAAAAATAATCAATGCTGCTTTTAATTTGTTTATTACAGTAAATGTCTTAAAACTTGAATTCTTGTGTGACATTTCCAGTTAGTCACGAATTCAATGTCTTTTTTAAAGTTAATGGTCTATGGGGATCATAACAATGGGTGAAATTTTCCATGCCCATCGGTGTTCCACAACTATACATAACTGACGTGCACCTGGTGAGCTGCACTTCGCTCGGGACTTTAAGGCTGGTTTGTCTATCTTACTTCAGGCAGCACTTGCAGTCGTTAGCACCAGGCTTCACAGACAGCAGCACATCACTTCTAGGGGAGCTCACACCAGGTCTCTACCTACCAGACCAGCCATATGATCTGGGTGGCTTTTCAACGATTGCAGGGCTGGGGCTTGCTTGGGGAAGTAGGAGAAGTGGCTTCAGACAAGGAACAGGCTGCAGAGTGAGGGCTGTACTGGGGAAGGGGAATATCCTAGGGTGTGTGGGGGCACAAGCTGATCTGTGCAAGTGGCCTCAAGATGTTGAGGGCTGAGGAGGCAGTCACAAGAGGAGATGAGGCCAGGCAGAGATGTGAGGGTGCATGTGAGGGAATGAGTAGTGATGTCCCTTAAACTGGCAGTGTGTGAGATGCTAGTGATTGCGTGATGGGCTTGAGTGTGTGAGTTTAGAGTGATGAGATGGTTGCCGTATCCTGGTGACACAGATCAGATCATTCATCCTCTATCTACATTGGATGGCCAATCTCTTCTGTGCAGCATTGACACTGATCAGCACTGTTATTGCCTCCCAAGCCAAAGAGATAATGTCCTGTGGCTAGTGCAGTGGGTCTCCACTGCATCCAAAAAGCGCTCGAGGGACACATCACTAAACCTGGGATTTGCAGTCTTCTTGCCTTTGTTCAGTTGCCCATGAGGAATGTCCTGGAGTTCTCACAAGGAACAGAATGTAGACTCCATGGGACTGAGTTCAGTGCCCATGCATCTATTTATTGAAGTATTAACTGACTTAACAGAAATAAAATTAAGATTTAAACAAATACTCATCAATCAGCTGCTCTCCATTCCCACTCCCTACAAGTGTGATTGCTGGATAGTTTAATTTTCACAGGTCACCCTGTTAAGTGAACATCTTCCATGCATAAATGCACCTGTTAAATGTTGTCATTCAATATCACAAGAGCAGACACCAACTGCTTTCTTCCCACCCAAAATAATTATTAAAACATGCAGGATCAGAATCTACAGAACTTTGAAACAAATTCCATTGACTGTAAGGGTCAAAACATTGAATTGAGGGGTGAAGGGGCTCCATTGCCCCTGCTGGATGGGTTCAATCAGCAGAGGCATTAAATGGAACTGCATGCATGTCAGAAGCACTGACCAGTAAGGAAAAGGAGATAGATTAGTTTACACAGGCCCATCAGGATCACAGATGAGACTGATGCCAGTGAAGAAAACTCAACAAGACTATCCCACACTATGTACACCAGAGGCTCTGGGAACCACAAACAGTTCACTAGGCACAAACCAATTATTAGTTTATATTGGGCAAAAATAGGAACATGAGTAAAAAACAACTTGAATAAAGTTATTTTGTTAGGCTCTACAGTTACTGTGACTTTAAAGAGGTACATTCATATTGTGAGGAAGCCAATCTTTAATTGCATCTTAATTTGTATGTTTTTGAGGCAGACCCTACCTCAAAACAGAAGCTGAGCTGAAAATTAAACTGAAAGGGAAGCAGAAAAGGTAAACATAGAAACAAAACTGAACTTCCCAGTCTCTAAGAAAATCAAGAGCAAACTGAGGTTGGGAAATCAAAACTGACCCTTGCTGAAAGATATAAAAGGACACAGATCATTCCAAGTTGAGCAGTAGCAGTTGCTGCAGAACAGGAAAGCTGGATAACACTCAAGAAGAACAGGCTAGATCCAAAAGCTGAGAATAAGTTGCTGCTATTGATTCCGTAACTTGAAGGTAACAGTGGTGGATCTATGTCATCCAGACTCAGTTGAACAGATTCCGCAGACATGTCCCATTTCAAAGATAACAGGGCGTTTAGGTATTTGTTAGTGTCATGAGGCTATGCATCTTTATTTTTGAAAATATGACTTATCAACTTTCAACTGGCTGGAATTTTTTTTATTCATCCAAGGGATTTGGGCTTCGTTGGCTAGGGTAGCATTTATTGCCCATCCCTAATTGCTCTTCAGAAGGTGGTGGTGAGCTGCCTTCTTGAACCACTGCGTCCATGTAGTGTAGGTACACCTGCTGCTGTTAGGGAGGGAGTTCCAGGATTTTGACCCAGCGACAATGAAAGAACAGCAATAAATTTCCAAGTCAGAATGGTGAGTGGCTTGGAGGGGAACGTGCGGCTGGTGGAGTTCCCATCTGCTGAACTTGTCCTTCTAGATGGTAGCGGTCGTGGGTTTGGAAGATGCTGCCGAAAGAGGCTTGGTATTTATATGGCTAGTCCAGTTCAGTTTCTGGTCAATGGTAACCCAGGATGTTGATACTGGAGGATTCAGTGATGTAATGCCATTGAATGTCTAGGGACGAAGGTTAGATTCTCTCTTGTTGGAGATGCTCATCACCTGACACTTGTGTGATGCGAATGTTACTTGTCACTTGTCAGCCCAAGCCTGGATATTGTCCAGGTCTTTCTGCATTTGGACGTGGACTGCTTCAGTATCAGAGGAGACGCTGGTGATGAATGGTGCTGAACATTGTGCAATCATCAGCGAACATCCCCACATCTGATCTTATGATGGAGGGAGGGTCATTGATGAAGCAGCTGAAAATGGTTGGGCCTAGGGCACTACCCTGAGGAAATTCTGCAATGATGTTCTGGAGCTGAGATGACTGACCTCCAACAACCACAACCATCTTCCTTTGTGCTAGGTTTGACTCCAACCAGCAAAGAGTTTTCCCCTGATTCCCATTAGCTCCAGTTTTGATTGGGCTCCTTGATGCCACTCTCGGTCAAATGCGGCCTTGATGTCGAAGGCATCTACTCGCACCTCACCTCTGGAGTTCAGCTCTTTTGTCCATGTTTGAACCAAGGCTGTAATGAGGTCAGAAGCTGAGTGAACCCTGGCGGAATCCAAACTGAGCGTCAGTGAGCAGATTATTGCTAAGCAAGTGCCGCTTGATACCACTGTCGATGGCCCCTTCTATCACTTTATGGATGATTGAGAGTAGACTTATGGGGCGGTAATTGGCTGGGGTGGGATTTGTGTTGCCTTTTGTGTACAGGAAATACTTGGGCAATTTCCACATTGCTGGTTAGCGGCCAGTGTTGTAGCTGTACTGGAACAGCTTGGCTAGGGGAGAGACAGTGAGACAGCGATGGTGGTGTCCGGGACATTGTAAGGTGTGATTCTGTGGGTATGACTATGTCAGGCTGTTGCTTGACTAGTCTGTGAGACAGCCCTCCCAATGTGGGCACAAGCCCCCAAATGTTAGTCAGGAGGACTTTGCAGGGTCAACAGCCGTTGCCGTTTCCAGTGCCTAGGCTGATGCCAGGTGGTCTGTCCATCTTCATTCCTTTGTGGCTTTTTAGTGGTTTTGATACACTAAGTGGCTTGCTTAGCCATTTTGGAGGTTGTTTAAGAGTCAACATTGTCACATGTAGGCCAGTCCAGATAAAGATGGCAGATGAGTTTTTATGACAATCAGCAATGGTTTCATAGTCATGTTTCATGGTCATCATTAGAGTTTTAATCCCAGATTTTAATTGAATTCCAATTTCACCATCTACTGTGGTGGGATTTGAAGCCGGGTCCCCAGAGCATTACCCTGGATCTCTAGAATACTAGTCCAGCAACAATACCACTAGACCACCGCCTAAATTTTGCAATTTGAAATGAGACAGAACAAACTAAAAATCCAAGGCCACCTTTCAAGGTGAAGGTGGAAAAGCAAACAAAACACCCTCAGGGGAGTGTGAAGAGAAGAACATTTCCTATAATTTAAAGATCCATCGAAATTCATTACTAAGGAAGAGACATTAAAATGCAAAGTGCTAAATATTGAAATAATGACTGCGACAGACAGACCCACCCAAATCCCCTTGGAAATACACAGTGGGTGAAGTATAACAGGCCAGGCTGCAGCTACTGCAGAGAGGTTTCAAGTGACGTTGGGAGTGTCAAGAAAGTTTTCTACAGAAAAGCTGCACTCTCTCTCTCTCTTTTGGAAAATATGTCTGTCACTTGGTTTGGGAAGTCAACCATCTGAAATCTACCAGCAAACTGAGACCAAGTAATAATTGCAACATCTTCTACACCTGGCCGCATTGAAAAAAACAACTAACCTAAATCAGCCACAAACATTTAAAAATCTATGCTTCAAGGGCATTAAAAGGACACTTAACCATGCATTATTTTTTTTTATTGGACCCTACTTTCCGTTATTTCTGATACCTGTGTGTGTATGTGATATCACATTTTTATTACCTTTATCTTCGGGTTTAGTGGTTTCTAAATTTACCCTTTGCTTAACTCAAGAAAACTTTGTTTGATTACTGCATAAATAGCTAAATACATTTGGATTTCGAAAAGGCATATCCTTGTGAAAAATAAATGAAAACCTTTGTTGGGACTGATCGAGTAGGCTGCATAAAGAGAAGCCAGTTCATCCCTTCTCACCAGTCATAACTAAATTGGGGGCTTGTATCCAGAGCTTGTTCCACAAACTGATGAAAGAATTTGTGTGGGGAAAGTAAATTGTTCCTTCAAAAACAATTTGAGAACTGCAAAAGGTTTTCTTGGGTCTATAGTACTATAGTACTAAAATGTCCACATCCAATGCCAATACTTTGATTGAGCAAGATGAGATAACTGCCAAGAAGTTAAGGGCATTGTCCTTGGATGAATGAAAATGTGTTGCTAGGCACTTAGAGGTGAACTTCTGCCTGAAAGCCAGAAAAACGGAAATTTTAAAAAGGATAGCGAAACACCTATAAATGGAAATTGAGGACAATGAAAGAGATATATTAGTGATAGATAAATTAAAATTGGAGCAGCGGAAATTGGAACTGGAATTTCAGGAAAGGGGAAAGAGAGAGAGAGAGAGGCAGGAATGGAAAGAGGAGGGAGAATTCCAAAGAAGACAGAAAGAAAGGGAGATAAGACTATGAGTACTGTAGGGAGATAGAGGCAGCCAAGGCAGACTCCCAACAGGTCAGGGACCATCTAGAGAGTCTGAAAAGGCTGGAGAAAACCAGCAGTGTTTGGGTTTGAAATGCAATCAGTTCTACATGCCCTATCTGGCTTGCCATAGTCATGTTACTATGCCATGAGACAGTCTCTCTGGACGCTCCCATCCTGAGATCAGTTCAATAAAGACCTACAATGAGAAAGCACTGAGTAAGCACTGTACTCTTTAAACAGGAAACATGGTGTCAGAAGTGGGCTAATGTGGAGATGATGTGTCGTGTTGAATTTCCTAATCCTTTGTGAATCAGTTGAATTCTTCACTCATGAACTGAGGGCCATTGTCACCCATCACAGTTTCTGGAAAGCTATACTGACTGAAGTCTGCTTTCAGGTATTCTACTACTTTTCCTGTCGTCGTTGAAGTCAGCTGGTCTAACTCCCAGCAGTCAGAATAGCATTGGTAGTGGAGAGAGTGAGTGTTTGTGGATGAGGTGCCAATCAAGTGGGCTGCTTTGTCCTGGATGGTGTCAAGTTTCTTGGAGCTGCACTCATCCAGGCAAATGGAGAATATTCCATCACACGAAGTCTCTGTAAATGAAGTAACGTTTTCTGCAGACACTTTGGAGCAGATATTAGCGGGTTTACTGAAAAATGCTTTGAAGTGGCCTGTGGTCAAACTCCATTGCTATTTCATCTCTCCCAAGCAGGTACTAATGAAAATGCTCACAAGCAAAAACAATAGTCAGGCACTCTTTGTCAATCTGAGTGTAGCTTCATTCCATTTGTGTTGATACCTAGGATGGAAAAGCTGTCTTTGCTGGATCAGAGTTGCTGCCAGACCGGTCTTGCTGGCGACACACTGCAAGATGACTTTCTCATTGACATCATATAACTTCAGCACTGGCATTGTTGTCACGAGTTGCACGATTGTAGTGAACACTGACAATGTTAGAAATGCAGGTTCCTTTAAGAACAAACCAGAACAAGTTTCAGTGAATTGAAAGCAGGTGATACTCATTGAACCTTGAATTTAAGAGTTGGGTCCTGTCCCAGGTGGTTTGCATCTGGACAAGGAAAGGATCCAGAAGGGAAGAGTGGAAACTGGTATTTGTACTAAACTAAAGTTTAACAATAAAACAATTGTGATTTACAGAATGTCATCTGCTGCCTGATTCGGCAAATGGATATCCACCTATTAGACAAATGCTGTTTCTTGTTCTGTTCTCCAATGCCACTGAGCTTGTGTAATGGTTCACATTCTGATGACAAATGAGGCAAAAATTTTGCTAAATAGTTCACAAATCCAATAAATTGTTGCACTGCTTTCACATCTGTTGGTTGATGCAAAAAAACATACAAATTAGGAGGAGTAGGCCACTCGGTCCTTCAAGCCTGCTCTGCCGTTCAATAAGATCATGGCTGATCTGATTGTAACCTCCCACCTACCCTCAATAACCTTTCACCCTCTTGTTATTCAAGAATCTATCTAGCTCTGCCTTAGAAATATTCAAAGACTCTGCTTCCACTGCCTTTTGAGGAAGAGAGTTACCAAGACTCACGACCCTTTAAGAGAAAAAAATTCTCCTTAGCTCTATCTTACTTGAGTGATCCCTTATTTTTAAACCATGATCCCTAGTTCTAGATTCTCCAAGAAGAGGAAACATCCTCTCCACCGAGACCCTTCAGTGTTTTAAAGCTTTCGATCAAGTCACCTCTTACTCTTCTAAACTCCAGTGGATACAAGCCTAGCCTGTCCAACCTTTCCTCATAAGACAACCCACCAATTCCTGGTATTAGCCGAGTAAACCTTCTCTGAACTGGTTCTAATGCATTTACTTCTTTTCTTAAATAAGGAGACCAATACTGTGCATAGTACTCCAGATGTGGTCTCACCAGTTTCCTGAAGCATAACCTCTCTACTTTTGTAATCCATTTTCCTTGCAATAAATGATAACATTTTTTTAAAAATTTGTTCATGGGATGTGCATGTGGCTGGCTTAGCCAGCATTTATTACCTGTCCCTAATTCAAAGGGTATTTTTATTTTGAGAGTCAACCACATTGCTGGTCTACATATGACTTCATCTGGAGATGGCCAGACCAGGTGAGGACAGCAGATTTCTTTCCCTAAAGGACATTAGTGAATCAGATGGGTTTTTACAACAATCAATGATTTTTTTCATGTTTTCATTCACCAGATAGTTATTGATTTCAAATTCCACCATCCACTGTGGCAGGATTCGAACCCAGGTCCCCAGAGCATTACTCTGGTTCTCTGGATTACTAGTCCAGTGACAATATCACCATGCCACTGCCACACTGAGCTAATTCAATTAGCTTTTCTAATTACCTGCTATACGTGCCTTTTTGTGAACCTCAGAGCTCTGCAATCTCTCACCATTTCAATAGTATGTTTTTTTATTCTTTCTGCTAAAATGGACAATTTCACACTTGCCCACATTATACTCCATTTGCTGGGTCTTGCCCACTCACCTAATCTATCTATGTCACTTTGTAGCCTCCTTTCATCCTCCTCACAACTTACGTTCTTACCTATCTTTGTGTCGTCGCTACTACAACTCTCACCTTGTCAGGATCCAGGCAAAGTCCTTTTGCTGACAGTACATGACCTATGTACTTGACTTCAGGAACCTTCAGTTGTAATTTTTTCTTGTTCAGCTTCAGGTTCATCTGGCGAGCTCTCTCCAGCAGTTGTATTAAATTCTGATCATGGTCAGCTATGGCTTCTTCCATTGTCTCTCCACATCCATAGACTAGCAGGTCATCCACTATGGCTTCCACTCCGGGAAGATCACTGACTATCTCATGCTGTCTGCATTGATATTCTTCTGGTGCTGTGGAAATGCCAAACGACATGTACAACCATCTGTATCTCCCAAACAGCGTCCAGAACGTAGTTACAAAGCTGCTGCTTTCATCCAGCTTCACTTGCCAGTAACCATCCTTCGCACCTAGGGTAGTGAATACCTTTGCCTTGGCAATTTGTGGCAAAATTCCTTTGGTGGTGAGATCTCTTCAGAGATTTATTTAATTCCTTTGGGTCTAAACATGCTCTCCACTTTCCAGGTTGCTTCACTGCTACTACGTTGCTAAACCAGTCTGTAGGAGTTGTCACTTTTTTGACTATTCCCCTCTTTTCTTGTTTTTTGGGCTTGACTTGAGGGCAGCTGGAATTCTTCTTGGCAGCTGCTGAGTTAATCTTACACTCTCACCTACTTCTAGATGATATCTCCTGGTAGACACCCCAACCCTGTAAACATATCTTTGCATTCCTCTGGGATCTATTCTGCTGCCAATGGTTTTGTGTACATATTGTAAACCTCTGTTGGTACTCTCAGGGTTACCAGTCCAAGCTTTCAACTTGCTTCAGGTGAGATGAGTGGCTATTGTGTCCCATCTATGATCTGGAACTCTAAATCTTCCTTCTTGCCATTGCATTGAGCTCTCAGATTAATCTGCCCTCTTGGTTTGAGCACCATGCCATCATATAGCCTCAACTCTACTTTCAAGGTTTTATTTTTGGATCACTGTGTTGCACAGGTCTATGAAGACCATGATGTTGCATGACGCACCAGTGTCTATCTGACACTTCTTGTTCACCTGATATGCCCCTTCTGCAGTCATCATTCTAACAGTCACAAACCATTTATCAGCTATAGACTTGACAGAACCAACCTGTTGTATGGCATATAGTGCTTTAACAGACTATTTTGCTGATGTCTCTCCGTCGGCCATCTGTACAGGCTTGTTTTGCTTCTTTCTTGCCAAACACTTGTTTGTGAAATGATTCTGCTTCTCGCAGCTAAAACACTGTTTACCCCATTCTAGACAAGCCTTATTTTCCTTTGTGTGATGTCTCCTGCAATATTTGCATCCTGCCCTTTGTCTGTGATTGCTCTGCTCTTTCAACGTAGAATGTCTTTCAGCATAACTTATCTCCTGGTGCTCTGCCATACGTTTTACAACTTCCGCACTTCTCCACACGTCTATCATTTTCTTAAGTGTCAGTTTCTCAACTTTCAGTAGACTTTCTCTCACCAAGGGGTATGAATAAAACTAATCTATCCTTAATCAGGTCATCTTTTAGTTGTCCAACTTCATAGGATTCTGCAAGCTGTGTTACTGTAGCTTAATACTGTTTAATGGATTCCTGTTTACCTTGAGCTCTAGTGTTGAATGCATAGCATTTATATGTAACATTCACTCAGATTCAAAGTGTTTGTTCAAGGCTTTTAAAATCTCTGCCGTCTTTTTTCTTTGTTCATCGGTTAGATTTAGAGTGGTATACAATTTGCAGCAGTTCCTCCCCTGCAATTTTAGAAGTGTCGCTACTATTTTCAGTTTTGGCTTGTTAATTAAATCTGTTGCTAGCTCGTAGTTTTGCCATTGTGAGTAGAAAAACTACCAATGCTGTTCATATCACCTTTCATATTGGCAAGAGCTGGGAGGGGGAAATTTACAGCAGCCATGTCCAGAATTTTTCTGTCGCCGAATTGGTGGCGAGGCCCACTCGCCGATGAGAAAATGACGCGGGATGACATTGAGAGGAAACCCCGACATCATCCCGCCCTATTTAAATATTCAGGAAGGCAGGTCGACAGCGAAATCAACTGTCCGCCCACTGACCTGTCAATGGCCAATTGAGGCCATTGACAGGATAATTAAGCCAATTAAAGGCCCTGCCAGTCCAACCTTAAGGTTGGGCGGGCAGGCCAGGAGCCCCAGCGGGCTTCTGATAATACATGAAATCTCATCCACTGGCGGGATGAGGTTTCATGTCTGTTTTAAAAAATTTTAATAAACTTCATGTGATATTTATTAACATGTCCCATCTTGTGTGACATTGTCACATGAGGGGGACATGTTAATAATTTTTTTATTTTTCTATTTTTTAAGTTTATAACACTTTCAGTGATCTCCCTGAGACAGCACTTAGTCTCAAGGAGCTGTGTGCTCTTTTGCACAAATGCGCGGAAGAGCGCAGTTTGACAGTTGGGGAATCCCCCCACCCCCCCGCACAGGAACCCCCCTCCTGCACAGGAAGCACATAGCATTTCCCATTGGGTGGCCCGCTGGGCGGGCCTTAATTGGTCTGCCCATTCCAATTGGCAGCGGGGCCCGTTTTGGGAGCAGGGATGGGCTGCCCGCCTGCCGCCAAACCGGTAGGGCCTGCCCGCCCATCAAGGGCCAAATTCTGTCCCATGTTACTCACGCAGTATTTTACTTTCAATCTTTGGTATGTGCTTTTCCAGGTCCTTTTTTTTAGGCAGCTTTTAGTAGAGTTGAACATTTCTGTGTGCCTGTCTGAACTATGTAATCTCTGCAACATTTCCAGTGCTTTTAAAACTCTGTTTTATCTCCACTTCCTATCGCATTTTCATGTTTAAAGACTGCAGTGCTTCCTCAGTGCTTTCTCATTGTAGGATGTACAGGTAGAAATGAACAACCAAATATTCAGGCAGAACCGCAGGCATATACGCACAACTATCAAAGCTGTTCAATTCACAGCACGAAGCTGTTCCTTCACAACAATCGACCAGTCAGGAAGAAGGGACCTCATCAACAGTACTGAGTTACGAACTACCATCAATCCCAGAGATCCACCTGTTGAACATGACAACTGCAATAGAACAACAACAGTTACCAAGGCAACAAGTGCCATGGGAATGACACACCCCACCCCGGAGAGGGATCATCATTCAGATGAACAGCCAATGACAATGCAACACACATACCATTAAGAGACCTGCACGATTTAAAGACCATGTATGCAATCAGGTGCAGAGATGGACTGGTAGAACAAACAGTTGTTAATGCATGAGGACAGTGGGTGTATAGTGGGGAACTTGGGTAACTCCCAGTTACATATGATTGTGCATGCAAATTTGTCTTTTGTTCACTAGGAAAAGTGGGATGTTTCTTTCATTGTTCAGTATGAAAAGGGGGTGTTTGGGTTTGAAATGCAATCAGTTTTACAAGTCCTACCTGGCTTGCTGTAACTATGTAACTATGCTATGAGACAGTCTCTCTGGAGGCTGCCATCTTGAGGTCAGTTCAATAATGATCTACAATGAGAAAGGACTGAAGAAGCACTGCAGTCTTTCAACACAAAACAAGCAGGAATCTGTAAGAGTACAGGGGACCAGAAAGGTTCAGACATCCTACATGGGGCAATAGAACCCGTGAGATTTGGAGTAGCCAGGGAAGAGATACTGGGACCTAAAAATGCTGAAGCCAGGCCAACAGAAATAAAAAGGGTCAGGATAGAATCCGTGGGAGTTGTGGTAATTAAGAAACAGCCATTTAAATGTAAAAAGCTGAAGCCAGGCCAGCAGCAGTAAAAAAATAAAAAACTGAGGAAGTTAAATGGCCAAATCCAAACCAATAGGAGGCCCTGTAAAGTTTAAAAAGGTTGAAGGGAGGGAGAAGGAGATCTTTTTAGCTGATGCCTTCATAGCAGATTTAAATGGGGGCCAGGGAATTTCACAAATAGACCAAGAAAGAGTGAGGGTGATGCCCTATTCAGCTGAGGAGCCGCAGGGAAGAACTGTAGGAACCGAACATCCACCTGGGGGCACTAGTGTTCCGGGGTCTTGGAACAGGTTAGGGGAATGCCCATTCCCAACACAAATGAGAACCTACCCCAAAGCAGGCAATACTTGTGGAGATTACAAGATGAATAGCAGAGAAAACCATGAAGGGTTAATCACTGATAAGCAAGACGAAACCAAGTTTTAAAATTCAATGAACGTGAACTGCCAGACACAAAACCAGAATTTCTGCAAGAGGAAGAAATCCAATTACAGCCCACTAACCTCTTAGAAATCAGATTTGTAAGAATGCCTAGGTTGGAGCGAATAAATTCACAGATTATAGAGGTAGACAACGAGGGGTTAAAACAGATCTGAACAAACCAGACTAGCAATCCAGAAAATTTGCATGTTAAAAGCTTCCATGCTAAACAGCATGAAAGCAGAGCCAGTGAGAAGCACAGAATACCCCCACAGGTAACCAAAATCAGATTGGCTGTTACCAACAATCTGGGAGCTAATAGCCAGGTAAACCAACCAAACCCCTTAGACAATAATTAGTCCAGAGTTACAGCAAGGAACAGGCACAGAGTTACTGACAAAATGATCTGTTGTGCCTACCATCAAAAAAATAAAACATCTTCTGAACCCTGGGGCAGAATCTTCGGCTCGGCGAGCAGAGGCGGGGCCCACTCGCCAAGGCGCAAAATGACACAGGGTGACTTCGGGCATGCTTCCTGAAGTCACTGCGCGTCATTTAGATTTGCAGTTCAGCGGGTGTGCAGCCCGCCAAACTGTCAAAGGCCTGTTAAAAAGCAATTAAGGCAATCAGCTGAGCTGCCTATCTAACCTTAAGGTTGGCGGGCAGGCGAAGAGCCCAGACGGCCTTCGCATTTTTCATAGAACCTCGTCCAAGGGCGAGATGAGATTTCATGAATGATTTAAAATTTGCAGAAACATTTTTACTAGTATTAATGTACATGTCCCAGCTCATGTGACAGTTTCACATGAGAGGACATGTCATAAAAAATTTTTCAAACTTTATTAAACTGTTTAAACTTAAAACTATTCTCCCTGAGGCACCTCTGTGCCTTGGAGATTTCTGTGCAATTGAGTACTCCTGACTCAGGCAAACCCCCCATCCGCACCGGGAATGCTGGCCTGGCCTTAATTGGCGCCGATCAGCTCCGCACCCATCTGCACCCGCCCCTGCACAATCCCACTGATGGGGAGAAAATTCTCCCCTTAATGTCAGCCTGATCTCTTCAAAGGAAGGCAGGTTTTGTTTGCAACTAATCACTTGAAAGGAAAAAAAGTCAATGTAATAGCATGTTGTCCAGGGCTTAACACAGTTAAGGGTTACCTGGGTATTAAGGACATAGTGGACTAGAACATTTGCAATTCAAGTAAGAGTGTGAATGTTTTATTGGGGTTTTTATACCTTGTAATGAAATGAGAGTGAATCTTATTGTGTTTCTCGAGGCTATGCGTCTTTATTTTTGAAAGTATGACTTTTCAATTTTCAACTGACTGGAAATGATGCAATTTGAAATGAGACAGGACAAACTAATTAAAAATGTAAGGCTACCTTTCAAGGTCAAGATGAAAAAGCAAACAAGACACCTTCAGGGGAGTGCGAAGAGAGGGACATTTGCAATAATGCAAAGACCCATCAAAACTCATCACTGTCTAAGGAAGAAAAATTAAAATGCTAAATGTGGGATATTGAAGCAATGGCTGCCACAGGCAGATCTATCCAAAACCCCTTGGAAATACAAAATGGGTGAAGTGAGTCAGGCCAGGCTGCAGTTACTGCAGATAGACTGCAAGTGACACAAGAAAGTTTTCAGCAGAGAAAACAGGCTGAGAAGCTGTGCCCTCTCCCTCTCGCCCTTTTGGAAAAAGTGTGCGCAAACCAAGATCTCGTAATAATTGCAACAACATCTACATCTAATCACATCCACGAAACCAACAAATCCAAATCAGCCGCAACATTTAAAAATCAAAGCCTCAAGGACAATCAAAGGACACTTAACCATATATTATTTTAACATTTTTATTGAACTCTAACCTTCCTTATTTCTGATATCTGCTGGTGGGTGGGTGGGTGGGGGTGTGTGTGTGTGTGTATGTGTGTGTGTGTGTGTGTGTGTGTGTGTGTGCGTGCGCGTGTGATCGCATTTTTATTTATTTTCTTGCTTTTAATGGTTAATAAAATTGCTCTTTATGTAACTCAAGAAAACCCTGTTTGATTGGCTCCATATTGCTCACTGCATAAATAAATCAGTTTATGTGGATTATATTAAAATCTGACTTGAAACTGGCAGAAATGGATGGACAAGTCAGAAGGATATAATTTCCAGGTCTTTAACATTTCACCTGCAGCCAAGCACCTTTATTAGGAGCAATGACTGCTTCCACTGAAACCACAAGCACAAATGTGCATCAAACTCACTGTGGCTGCAGACCAGTTGCAAAGGAGTTCTGGCAGTTTCATGTCTATATAATGGCCAGAAATGGGAACACTTGCAACAACAATAAAAATTTGCATTTATATAGCAGCTTTAACATAGGAAAAAGGCATTTCGCAGGAGTGTAATCAGACAAAAGAATTACGCTAAGCCAAAAAAGGAAATACTAGAAAGGATGACTAAAAGCTTAAGGTTTTGCTTTTCAGGAGGGTTTTAAAGCAGGAGAGGTGGAGTGACAAAGCAATTTAAAGTGTGCATTTCAGAGCTTAGAGTCTAAATGGCTGAATGCACAACTGTTGATGCTGGGGAAAAAGAATGGGAAATAAGCAAGAGAACAGTGTTGAAGGAATGCAGAGTCCTTGGATCATTGGATTGCTGAAGTAGGTTGCAAGTTTAGGTAGGAGCAGAGGAAAATCAAGCCTACTGTATCTTTAAATGGATAATCAGAAAAAGAACAATAATTAAGTCTTACCTTTCACATTCATTTGCTCGTTGTAGTGGCTCAGATTTTGGGCCCAATAGCCTTCTCCTATCTTTCTGTCAACCCGTTTGGCACAATCACACAGATTTTTCCAATACAAATCTGTAAATGGGAAATACCAAGGCTTCCGAGTTCCATATTTACCTAAAATATGAAATGTTAAAGTAATGCATCAATAATTCATAGATCACAGTGTATGAACAGATACAAGTCCATAGATGCATTCACTGATAATCTCTTCAATAGCATCATACACATGAAAAAATGTTTGAAACACCTTTTACAGTAAGGGGGGTGGGGGGGGAAGGAACACAAACATGACTCTTTATCATTACATTATATACAATGGATGTGAATGTTTGTTTTAATGCTTAATTTAAAGTAATTAAACTGAATTTTATGAAGATATTACAGAATGCATAAAGGTGCAAAGTATATACACGGATTTTCAAAAAGGTCTTTGTCACAGGAACATGTTATAAAGACTGAGACAAAATAATATGAAAGAGAATGTGGCTGCACTGAGTGATGACTAGGGGAATCAAAGCAAATAGCTGTTCCTGAACTAGAGAGATATGGGAGTGTTGTGCACATGGATATATGTTGGGGTCTCTTCTATTTTCAAATCATAGAAACAATTTATTAAAAGTAGGATCATGTCAAACTATGAGGAGGAATGCAGGAGAGTAAAAAAATGTAGCAGATGAAGTTCAATGCAGGTAAATGTGAAACAGGACGTTTTGGGGAAAATAGTGAGTACTTTTTGGGGAAAGCAATGAATATCATAAGGAGCATATTTTTCAAAGAATCGAGGAATAGAGTTATATATCACAACAAGAAAATGATTAAATCTGTAGAAGTTAGTTGGGCAATAGTTTTGAGTAATCCATACAATTCTGGGCATGACATTACAGGAAGGATATTAGGTCCATGGAAAGGATAAAGAGCTGATTAATTAGAATGTCATAAGGATCCAGAGGCTATATAGTTTTGAAGAAATGATTGTAACAGAGAAGGATAGAGAGGACCTAATAGAGGATTCCAAGTGGGCAATAAATGCTGGCCCAGTCATCAAAGCCCATATCCCATGAATGAATAAAAAACATTATGTAAACTGTAGAGAAGGTGGTCAGTTGTCTAAATTGTACCAAGAAAGAATAGATTTGGGATTATTTTTATAAGCATGATGGAGGAAGTTAAAAAATATTTTTTACACACAATGTGCAATTATTCCATTATGGAATGCTTTACAAGTGGTTACTGAGGCAGAATATGGAAGTGTTTTTTCTATAAATTTTAAATTTCACTGGTTGGGAGCATCTATCAAGAATGTGGGCATGGAAGTTAGTGAGCTCTGTAGGATTTTCTATCCATCAATTTTAATGAACAGGATATTCTGCAGAATTCACTGTTCTCTGCACTAAATTATTAATGTGTGCTCTATACTGGGTGTGTGACTCCATAAAAAATTATCCTTAGAATACCATTTTAATGGGATCCACATAAATGTTTGAAAAATAATATAAATATGTATGGAGAAAAAACAGAGAATAGAACTACTGTAAAGAGACCTGGTTGCAGAACTTACAAAGGCATATACATGGCAGACCCTATAGTCTCCATCTGCCCCATAATTTCTATGACACTGTAATGCATCTTGCACTGTTGGTCATAGAAAAAAAAATTGACAGACACATATTTGTACATACTACATTACCTTCAATAAAATTCACCACACAGTTTTGCAGATATTCCTTATTGAAGGCAGTTTATTAAAAGAAAACAACTTACGGGCATGAACATTCAGTAAGTAGAGTGAGATATCATCTTAACAGATAACACTGGAGCTCTTGTCTTTTTCTATAATTGTGTTGTATGTATTTAAAATAAAAAAAATTCCCCTCATTGCACAGTGGAAATCATCACAAATTTAAAAAGATAGATAAGAACAGTGAAGAACAATTATTGTGGTCAAAATAATTGATTTTCATACCAGGGAAGAGATTGTGTAGATACCAGCCTAATATGAGGTATATTGCCGAATCAATGATCATCATCCAACAAATCCAAGCAAAAGACACATTGTCCCCATCCCCAAGGGTTTCATACATGTTACTCCACTGGACTCCTAAAAAGACCAAACAGTCCGAGTGAAATAAAGCAAGATGCAAATACATCAGCACCTGGAATAGGCATAATTATAGAGAAGCATGAATATTTTGAGTTCAATAATACTGTACAGGTTCAATCAATTTTGAAATTAATCAACATAAATCCAGATTCACCTGTTTCAAATCCCTTTTACTGACCTACATTTCAACTTTGGTGCTCTGACTCTGCAAGAACCTTACTATTTCTTCATTGAGAAAAAACATCAACAAACAAAATGATAATTTACACAACATAATTCAAAAACATTTTCTGACTACCAAATTACTAGATGCAACAATACTACATTTACAAATCTAACTGTTACAGTTGATTGGAATTAAAATTATTGTAAGTTTGTTTATTTTCAAGTGCTATTTAAACTATAAACGGTAATACTATCATGAGAAAATTTGCTGGACACAAGAGCCAACAACATTTCCCCTTAAACATACAATAATAGTGCAAGAATTATGAAATGCTATTAACCATTAGTACATTGGAACAGCTAGGGCTTCCATTTATAACGAAAGCATTCATGACTCCCAAGTCATGGCTTTTTCCTATGTTACATGGAAGATAAGGAACTATTGGATCTTAACATGGCCTGAACAAATTAACATTGCCTTTTAATAAACTTCTTAAAATATTTTCAGACCACATAGTAGACATAAGAGAAAAGCTAAGTGTCTAGCTGAAAACTATTATTTGAAACTGCTTCATTAATTGATTACATTGTTACTAACAACTACTCACTAGTTATAAACATAGTATTGATCATAATGGATAAACCACCACCATTGATTTTTATCACGTTATTTATATAAAATATAAAATTAACCTTTTAATTTTGAAATATTTTAAATATGCCAGGATATTTTAACTTTTTCTCCAGCTTACATGTACCAAAAATATAGATTCCTTTTCAATTAATTCATAGACATAAATACATGGAGGTTTCCCAAATAATTTTCTCTATTACTGCAATTGTAATGCATTTTTTGAGATGTCTTTTGAGGCTTGCTTTAATAATATAGAAATTGGCATGGTAAATTCACAGAGATACAAAGATTTTTCACTCATTAAGATGGAAAATTATGAGGATTGTGAAATTGGCTGAAATGTTGACATGCACATTTGTCAAGAGTTCTGTTCTTGGGGCACAGGCTTGTAATATTTCCTTAATATCCCTTTGATATTCAGAATGCAGATGCTAAGCATCTCAAAGTATAATGAGGTGTGTGTCGAGTGTTAGCAAGCAGCCCATCTTCTAGTCTTGCATTAATAAATTTGTGCTGATCATTCAACATTCTTTTTGCCTTTGTCAGCAATAATTTACATTTATGTAGAACTCCCCATGCAGAAGAAAACATTTGCTTAACCAGGCAGACAAATTAGCATGGAGCAGCAAACAGAAGAAAATTTGCGGGATTACGGCCACATTCAAGGAGAAGGATTTTGTCGGAAGCTTTTTAAAGCAGGGGATGGATAACAAGACAACATTGAGAGAATTGCAGAGGGCAAAGGAATAACCTAAAACCTTCAGATAGTGAAGTGGAAGGATTGGGAGATAAGAAACCAACTGGTGACAACAAATATCACTCGCAAAAATCTTGTCCGGTGAGATCGAGTGACCAACTTCAATGTATATATGTGTGTTGCTAGAAAGTTAGATCTCCTCAAAATGATTTCTGTTTAATAAACAGAAATCCTTTATACTCTTTAAGGTCTTCACTTGTATTAAATATTTAGCAGGCAGTTCAGTTACTTCCTTGCATCAGTCATTTTCAAATGACAATATCGGCAAAATTGTAAAACTCAAATGCATCATTTTATATTTTCCATGGCCTTTATTGTCAGAATTTCACATTTTAAGAGTTTCTTACCTGTTCCATACCCCTCAAAAAGAGTGATAATATATGCTCCCTGGCTGAATGCAGTCGGACACAGGAGGCACTAGACAGGATTTAGATTTTAACAACTGTTAGTAAGAGTTTAAAGTGTTAAAATAACAAAACTCACTTAAACATTGGAGATAGAATATTCATGTTTTCTTCAAGATACTATAACCCAGGCTATCAATATGCTGATTGCATAATGTAAATGTGGGCAGAATACTGAATTACATAGGAATTACGACATGGAGACAGGCCATTAGGCCTAATCTGTTGATGCTGCTTTCACTTTTCTGCTCTGTCCCATACTCCTTTATTGCCTATTCCACTGACAGCCCATTTAACATTAACTTGGTTTCGTATTCAATAACTAAGGTAATACAGTCCACAGCCTCAAAACCTGCTGTGCGAAAATATTTTGTCTTTTCCCTGTCTGGCCTCTGAAAACTAATCTTTTCATTTGCTACTCCATTCCCACCCATCACTTTAACTAAACCCTTCTTTAGGAGGTTGAGATGCTTGCATGACTCAATCGCAAGCCTCATAAGTACATCTACAGCAAGGTCCTGTGATATCTTTAGGACCCAAATGACATTTTTAGATGTCATCTGAATGGGATATTTGCCATGGCCACCCAACTCAGTAAAACTATGGAAGAAGGGGAGTCCCGCAATGGTACATTGTAAACATATCTTTCTGGGATCAGGGGAAGCAAGGGCTCTTTTGATGCCCTAGACTCCATCCTGCCTGCCCATCAGCAAGATCCTGCAAAAAAAACCCCTCTTGCTCTTATATCTATAGCCCTTCATTCCAGATCCCTCAACTAATAGAAACAAACTAATTCCATTTACTCTCTCACATCCTTTCATGATTTTTAACACTTCTGTCACATCGCCTCATGATCTGCATTGTTCTAGTGGAATGAGTCCCATACTTTTCCAAGTTTTTCTTTATATTTCAAATTTTGTTAGACGTAGCACAAAGAGACATTTTCCATTAGGATATTAATTTCAATCACATGAATAAAAGCTGCAGAAATGTACCAAGAATAAACTCACACTACTTACAATTAGAATCTGGCTGGAGAAGCTGAGCTGGCTCTGTATAGCCACAAGGACCATATAGGGAAAGAAGGTAATGATGTAGAGTAGGCAGGCACTGAGAGCTGCTGTATTAGCATGGCTGAAAAAGGTAGTAAGCAGGTAGCTCATTGCAATAACAGATACTCCAAAATCCAAAAGGTAGAGGAAGACAATGAATCCATTACTGGCTGGAAGAATTTCGCTGGCTTTTAAGATAATGGTGATGAAGGCACTGCTCAGAACCAAGAGAATGAAGTTGTCCAGAAACCAGACCAAAAAATGAACTATAGGCTTCACTCCTAGCATCTTGGTGTACTGTAGAATATAAAATGCACTATTAGAGATCTCTAAACATTTATGCTTGGTTATCTTTAAACTGGAAAATACAGCAATGGCAAAAGCACCAATGTTTCCCAAATTTCAACCTGATATTTGCTAAGAAGGAATAAGAGAAATATAGGCTGGGATTTAATGGGCAGGGAGTGACTGTCCGGGATTTTCTGGCCCTAAGTGGTGCCCCAGCCAGAAGTTCATTGACTTACGGCAGGACCAGAAGATTGCGGCAGCAGCCGGCGGACGGGCGGGTGCGGAAAATACAGCCGACTGGCTGGAAAGTCATGGGTGAGCTAGCCCCTGTTGGCCCCGGAAGCCATGACACTATTTCGTGTGGATCAGGAAATCTGTTGCTTGAGGTTGTGGCTTCCATTCCCTGATGAAGAATGTCCCACCTCTAAGAACTTTCAGCCATTCAGAAGGCTGGCAGTTCTTCAGTCCCAGCATCACCACTGGGAGTGGTGATCACTGCTAGGATTGCAGCCAGTACCTCCTAAGCCAGCAATGGCAGCTGGAGAAAACAAAGGTAAGTGTGGCAGGCTAGCCAGGCCTATTTGGGCATGCCCCAGCAAGGGTGGGAGGGGCGGTGACTGAGGGGCCGGTGAGGGGATGGCCCTTTCTACAGGATGCCTGAACAGGAGGGCCCCAGTTCCTGAGCTCAGGCTACCTGTGACAGCCTCACCACATGACATGGGCATCTCCTATGACTGTTAAAATAACTAGTGGCATCAGGAAGAGGCCCGTAAGTGGCTATTACTTGGCATAAAATTCTGGCTATATACTGGGTTAACAATATACAGGTTTGAGATATATTTCCCATGCCTGTTCCAAGGAGACCACGAGTACAAAGGACCATTTGACAAAACATGTACAATCACTGCCCAGGGCTCAATCAATGCCGCTTGAGTGCTTATATGGCTAGGGTTATGCAGTCTGTTCAGTGTTGGTACCAGTTTTATAGGGTCAAAATCAACCTGAGAAGAGCTACCAGAATCATCACCTGCAAAGTCCTGACCCTTAATGGGGTCCATGAATTTTTTTTTAATTCATTCATGGGATGTGGGCATCACTGGCCAGCATTTATTGCCCAACCCTAGTTGCCGCCAAAGGACATTAGTGAACCAGATGGGTTTTTACAACAATCTGGCAATGGTTTCATGGTCATCATCAGACAATCATGCAAAAATCTATATTTTTATTGAATTAAAATTTCACCAACCACCATGGTGAAATTCAAACCCGGGACCCCAGGGCATTAACCTGGGTCTCTGGAATATTAGTCCAGTGAAAATACCACTACGCCACTGCCTCCCCAGTTTCTGGCCAGTACTAATTTAAAAAAGATACAAATGATTATTAAATACCATGGACTTGCAGCCCTTACATTTTTTAATAAATTGTTTAGTAAATCTGGCCACTTCATGTACTCCTTAAACTGCATTAAATATCTGAAATATATTGCAATATGATAATATATTGTTAAAGGGGAGAACTTCCGTGAAATCTGCAACATGTTCAAAGATGGGGATCCAAGGTTCATTCCAATTTTGGGATAGCTATTATCCGTAAAAACCAGCAAGCCACCGACAGTTGGTTGCTGTGATGCGGTTTGCTGGTTCAGGACTTTCCAAAATCATAAAACATGCTCTGACCAGTCTTTGCCTAATTTGGCATCCTGAAACAGACATATGACTCCCTAATTAGCATATATGATAGGCCTAATGCTTCTTTTAAGGAGGGCACCCTAGGCATACTTACAGTTTGGTGGGAGTGGGCAGGGTTGGAATCAGGCAGTCAAAATTGTGCCCAGTGATTGTTCCTCCCAATGTGCATTTTGTGCCAATAACAGATACAAAAGTAACCAATTTCCACCTGTCTCCATTCATGTTTTAGATTTCTTTTAATTCAATCAGCAACAAGTTGCAATGAAACCACAGGTGAGTTTGTTGCATTTTAGACAACATCTAGAATCAGAGCTCCTGATGTCTTACCTCTTCCAGTCGAAGTTCTTTCTCAAATACAAGTTTGCGCACCATGGAAGCCACAGAAATCAGCCATGCCAGCATCATTAATAATGGAAAAAAGAAGCCAGTGTTGTTGAGAAACCTGTCAAGAAGGGTTGTGTTAGCAGAATTGACTTATCCAACGAGTTATACAGAATGCCATAATTAGTCCCAAAACCAATGCGGTACAAGAATTTCAGAATTTAAATTTCATTGCACGAAGAAAGAAAAATCAAAGAGCACTTTTATTTCTAATAATAATCGGGTGCAACCAAAGGCAACCAGCAAGGATATCTTACAAATTTGAACCATATGGTAAATTGTGGTTACTTTTCGTTGCTGTGAATTAAAAAGTAATGTAAAGACAACACTTTTCTCTTCATGCATAAGGTAGAAAAATCAAACACTCCTGGTCACGTCTATCGCAGTTAATTTTAGGTTAAAGCTTCCTCTATTCCAGCCAAATAAATTAGCACGGTCTGCTTGCTTAAATGTTGGAACAATTCATTTTTTGTAAGACATGTTAGCTATGGAAACAGACCTTCCCATTTCAGGTAGTGAGTGTGAGTATGAAACACTCCCAAGTGAGTTACAATTCATTTAGATGCAAAGTGAAGCTTTCTGTACTCTGCCCCAAATTAATCTCAGAAGAACAGTCCCTGCAGCAACAATGTACTGTTTTTCATTTTGAAACTGTTCATCCTGTGGTCTCTCTGACTACCAGTTTTTTGGATAATTTCAATGCAGTCACCAAGTCTATGCCCATTAGGAACTGGCTTGAAGTGTCCCAACCCATTTTATACTGAATTGTTACATCCAGCAGACAGGGGAGACTTTCATTACAAAATTTTGGATTGGATTTGAAAGCTCAGTGACTAGCCTAATGTGTCATACAGACACAGATCAGACCAGTTTCTAGGCGCCACATTTTTGCAAGAATATACAAAGATTGGTTTTATGAAATTCTCAGTGGCAATCCACACCCACCAAAGCACAAAAATGAAAAACTCAGACATACTTCCCATTATTTTCAATTTTAGAGAATATGCCTATGGTTCCTCACGAGAGCACCTTGGGATTAAGGTTCCTCACTAGCAGTCCTCATTCATAATATCAGCCCACAAAGCAGATGTTGCTAAAAGCAGCTGGAGACACAATTCATCTCAGATTGGTTCATCATCCATAGGCTCTTGTGCACTTGCTTTATTTTTCTCTTGCATGTTTTTTGCATTCTTTCCTCAATGTATTTTCTTGTTTACACATTAAAAAGGTACCGTTTTTAATAAATTAAATAACTGTTTGCATGCTCCTGAGCATCAAATCCAAATATTCCTTTCTTGTTTCTCTTAATTTTTCTTTATTGTATTTTAGATCTCTTTTCATAAGTTAAAAAACATCTCACAACATTTTCATTGTGCCAGAAAGAAACTCTCTAAATATACAGTACAAGTCCTCACATTAATGGACAGAGCACAAAATGCTTTTACCACAGGTAATTTTTGAACTATTAATCAGTCAGGCAACTTCCTTACAAAAGTAAAATACTAACGCTATAAATCTCAAACAAAAACAAAAAATAGTGGAAATACTGGGCAGGTCTGGCAGCATCTGTGGAACGAGAAATAGAGTTAATGTTTCAGGTCTGTGATGTTTCATCAGAACTGAAAAGAAACATTTCTGATAAAAAGTCACAGACTGAAACATTAACTCTGCGCTGAGTTTTATGCTGCCCCACCCCCTGCTGGCAGGACTGGAGAATAGGTGGCTTGTAAAAAGCATGGCCTACTTGCCGCCTTCCCGGCTGCCTTTACCTGTCTCCAGCTTTACGGGGGCAGTGGAGGTGCCCTTGGATCTGTTGAGGCCCTCAAATGGCCAACTATCTCAGCCTGACCCCACTGCTATTTTACTCACGACAGGAGAGGCCCACATCAGGTGGGTAGCCTGGCAGCTTTACAGGGTGGTGTCTGGCAAGGGGG
This sequence comes from Carcharodon carcharias, assembly GCF_017639515.1. Classification (NCBI taxonomy): domain Eukaryota; kingdom Metazoa; phylum Chordata; class Chondrichthyes; order Lamniformes; family Lamnidae; genus Carcharodon; species Carcharodon carcharias. The sequence continues at coordinate 97,983,240 of NC_054469.1, forward strand.
TGATCTCCTTTGGGGGTCCCCTGTGCCCATCAGGGAACCCTGTCACCAAGGTCTTATCAAGGTTTAACCCTTCACCCTCATGTCTCAACCCTGGTGCCCACATACCTCATTCCCATTGCTGGGGCCTGTTAACATGGCCCTGGTAATACCCTGGGCTTATGTGAAGACCAGCCTCCATAAGCTCGTCTTGTTCGGGGACAGCCTCTAGTCCCAGCAGTAGCCACTGCTCGAACCTGGTGCTGCTAGGACTATGAAGCAGCTGGCCAATCCGATTGGCCAGAACCTCTCTAAGGCAAGACTTCCTCCTGCTATAGGGACAAAAGTCTTGCCTTAAGTCAATTAGCACTGCTCCAAGCATTAAATGGCTTCAGGGCAGCCAGCTTTATCATGGTTGGCTCTCCATTGATTTTTAACTGGGGGACATTGGCAGAGAACACGGCACCTTGTAAAATCCAACCCTCTATTACTCTCCTTACAGACATTCAAGACCTGATGAGTCTGTCCAGCATTTTCTGTTTTTATTTCAGGCAGCATCGATTTATTGTATGTCATGCAGTAATGAAACCTAGGTGTTAAGGGTCTGTGCAGCTTACTTACTGATCATTGATGTGGCAGGGAAATGGCATTGCTTGCACCTGTACTGCAGGGTTTGGGACATCTTGACCAACTTGTAGTTCAATGAATGCTCGCTCAATCATATCTTGCAACGGAACAAAGATACGATTGTAATGGAAACTGTCTGTTGGCAATTTTTGGGGCTGAGATTCCCACTTGGGATTTTCCAGTCGATCTGTTGGCATACTGTGGAGAATGTTTGTTCTGATAGTGTAGCTCACTTTAGATAGAAGTGTGGAAGACAATGATCGTGTCTTTTTCGAGGTGTTGTTAGTATCAACGTCGAACAATACACCTAGAAAGATAGTAAAGCAACTCATCTTTATTAATGTGATCCAAAGTTTTTTTCATATCAGCTATGGCTACACTTTATACGTTTTTTTTAATCTAGTTAGAAAATTTATGTTGATAATCACTAGTCATAGTTATACGTACTCGCAGATTTGGGATATCAGAATAATAAATCCTTTCAGTGCTCAGGTACACAGTAAAAGCTTTCAGGATGATTTTCAACTCCTGCCCATCTGGTTCTCACCTGAAGAATGGGCAGCCAGCAGTTGAAAACCAAGCAGGACCTCAGCCATCCCTTTGACGACGATGATTTTCCTGATACAATTTTCAGGCTTGCCTGTAAATGAGCAAGCAGCCCACCCAGTAAAAATGTGAAATAGGCAAAATCTTGCTCAAATATGCACATCAGTTATTGGACCCAGAGTGCAATTTTCATGTACAAACAGAAAGAGCTTATTATAGCAGATAGAGAACAACAGTTGGAGGCCACTTAGAGCGTGGTCCAGGATTTAAAAAAAAATCTTTGTGGGGCTAGGAGGAACAGGGTTGCTCTTTCCGGACTTCCTCTGGCCAGTAGCGTAACTGTTTGAATTTCAATCAGGATCACCAATCCCTGTCACCTCCCACCCTTCCAGGCTTATCCCGCTGTCTGACTCCGTGTGGGAGACTTTGCACACCAATATTCACACAGTATAACTAGAAGGCCACTGGGTTACAGATATTGTACCAGTGATTCTTCCAATTTTCCTACATTCACATGCATATGGCAGTAAGTAGTAAATTATTTTCAGTTCACTGATATATAAGGATAAAAACTTCAAAATATTGAGGCCTTTAATTTCTTGTTCACAATTAAAAGGCAAATAATAACAATATAATAGTAATCTATGAAAAATACTTTTCATATGATAGTGTATCAAATCTACAAGGCTTTCAGTTGTGTGGTATTGGAGGATGTGAACAATGGTAGCAGACTATAACAAGCCAGATTTCAAAGGCTGATCTTAATTTATTCAACAACAGCAATATGTACTGATATAGAATGATATAGCACCTTTATCATAAAAAGAAATATCTCAAGACACTTCATAGAAAATTTCACAGCAAGGGCAGAATCATCCCTGATTTGCACTAAGTGCAATAGCAGAAAGGAGAAAGGGAGTTTTACCTGCCAGCCGCAACAGCGGCTTTTCATGCCATGTCATCCTAATCCCGCCTCGTTAATTATGCACTCCTGAGAAACATGCCATTTCCATGGCAGGCAGGCCCTCATTCGCTTGTTATGCCTCGGCGCTTCATCACGCTAGGCGCCATACGTAAAGTACAACCATGCGCACACCTCTTAGTGATTCCAGACAAGGACAGCTGCATGGGAGGCACGGCCCAAAATGTAAGAAGACTACGGCCCCACAGTTTAGTGATGCATCCCTCATGCGCCTTTTGGACGACGTGGAGGCCCGCCGTGATGTCCTCTACCCCCGCTCTGACTGCAGGAGGGACAGCAACATGACCAATCCAGCATGCGAGGCAGTGGCAGTGGTGGTCAGAGCCAATGCCTTACAAAAAAGGGGACAGCAGCCTAAAAAAGGTTGAATGATCTCCTCCATTCCGCCAGGGTAAGTTACTCTTCTCATCACTCTCAACTCGCACACTCACAAACCCATCACACATACACAGGGATCCCACTCACTGCTACTTCAAGGGACATCACCATTCACTCTCTCATCCACACCTTCATTGTCCTCATCCCATCTGTGGGACCACTCACCACTCAAACAGGCCAGTATACTTATCATTTGGCCTGGCAGGCATCTTGCTTATACTCTCTCCATTTCTATTCATGCAGGACAAGTTGGCACACAACAAGAGGGAAATGTCACAGACTGGTGGAAGAATGCCTGAAATCAAGGTCCTCACATACTTTGAAAATATAGCCATCCAACTGGCCGTCGAGGGTCTGGACTGGTTCTGTGCAGACAGTGAAGTCGGCAGTGCTCTACCAAGTGAGGAACCAGTAGTACAACATCCATCAGGCAACAATGCTGTGAGTAATGTGTCCTGTTTCACTGGCCACTGCCATGCTTTAATTATCTCTCCTTGTTTTCTCAGGCACATCTGGGCAACAGCCAATGGATTCCATGACCCAGGCCTCCAGTCAAGCCCTGAAGAAACCTTTGAAGTGGAATCTAAAGGCATTGAAGTCCTGTCACAGCGCTCACCCACATCCTCCACCAGTGCAGAGAGACACACCTCGATGGGACTTAGCTTTAGAGTAGCCTCGGGTTTACAATCTGGCAAGCACATCGCATTGTCTGATCCACAGCAGTTAGCAGCAGGGACTTCCCAGGTCTCCGACACTCAGAGGACTGCTGGAGGCCAGAAATCTACTCAGTCCGAGTCAGATGACGAGCCTCTGGACTCAGTCATGTCACAGTTGTTGGAGCTGCAAAGGCAAGCTAGGGACAACAGGAAGGGATGTCTGCTGCACTCCTCAGATTGTAAGGCATGACGGAGGAGTCCAATCACCTTCTGGCTAAGGTGACAACGCTGACATGTCAATGCACTGATATCACACTGGTAGGCTGGCAGCCGCCATGGAGACCTTGGCCCAGGACATCACTCCTGCACTGCTGTGCGGGTTGAACTCCATCACTGACTCGATAGTTGGCCTCCAACAGTGTGTACGTGATAGGGCCGTGGGGCAGCTTGATCTCACTCTCAGACCCCTGGCCCTCAGGTACCTGCATGCTTTCTTTCAGTGACACCCAGGTCCCTTTGTACACAAACATTTCCCAATCTATCACCATTTAAATAACATTCTGCCTTTCTGATTTTCCTACCAAAGTGGATAACTTCACACTTACCCATGTTATACAGCATCTGCCATGTATTTGCCCACTCACTCAACTTGTCTAATCTTCCTTAAGTCTCTTAACATCCTCCTCACCAGTCACATTCCCATCTAGTTTTGTGTCATCAGCAAATCTGGAAATATTAATTTGTTTCCCTCATCCAAATTATTGATATATATATTGTGAATAGCTGGATTCCTGTGGTACCGCACTGGTTACTGCTTGCCATTCTGTAAAAGACCCATTTATTCCTCCTCTCTGTTTTCTGTCTGTTAACCAATTTTCAATTCATGCCAATATGTTACCTCCAATACCATGTGCTTTACTTTTGCACACTAACCTCTTATGTGAGACTTCATCAAAATCTTTCTGAAAGTAAGAAAACCATACATTACTCTTAACATTACACTTGAGTGCACATGGGTGCCTTTCTTATTTTTGAGATTTGCACATTTTTATGAGTTATTGTGTACGTAAATGATTGTTGTTTTCCAAATATTATCCAGCTGCATTTGTTCATTAACGGTGTGTCAATGTATGGATAAGGATTCACAGTATGCTCTAATTTGAAACTGTGATTGTGTGTGTCCTTCCAATTGACATTAATTGTCTCAGTAACAATGCTGATACGCGGTACTAGGGTTTATGTCATGGAGTTGCATAGAGAAGGTGTCACTGGCCATGAAACGGATGGAGTTTGAGAGACTCAGCTAATGGAATCTTCCGATGATCAGAGCTTCCTGTGTCTTATAGCTATCAAGACCTTCTCTGGGACCTGCTTGGCCAGTTGCCTGCTGTGACTCACCCTCCTACTCCTCTGACTCCTCATCAGAGAACCATCCTGTCTCCCTCAATTCCTCTTCCAACAGGGTTTCCCCTTTCTGGAGGGCCAGGTTCTGCAGTGCACGGCAGACAACAATCATGAGGGAGATTCTGGTTGCTGCGTATTGGAGTGAGCCAGCTGATCTACCCAGGCATCGGAATCTCACCGTGAGCAATCTGCTCAATGATGGATGGTGTCATTGTGTGGCTTTCATTGTAACAGCGCTCAGCTTCTACCCTAGCACTTTGAACTGGAGTCATCGGCCATTTCTTCAGGGGGTATTCTTTGTCTCCAAGCAGCCATCCATGAAAACATCCAGGCCCGAAACATTCCCGGCACCTGGGGGTGTCTGAGGATACATGAATCATGACTGCTTCTCGGGTACCTTGCTACACACGAGCATGATTCTTTGATTGTGGTCACACACAATCTGCATCTTTATGGAGTGGTATCCCTTGAGGTAGATGGAAGCCCCTGGCTGCCCTGCTGGTGCTTTGATGGCTACAGGGATACAATCAAATGTCCCTTATACCCGTGGGAAGCCAGCCATGGCTGCAGAGCCTCTGGCTCTTTCCAATTGACTGCTATTGTCTGCAGTGAAATAAATATTTTGATTTTACACCTAATCATGGCATCAATGAATAACTTTAAGCAGTGACGTGCTGCAGGCTGACTGTTCCCATACAAGTCTCCAGAGGTGGCCTAAAATGACCCAGAGGCAAAGAAGTTCAGGATGACTGTTGCTTTTATTACCACAGGCATCAGGTGGCCACAAACATAATTGGAGACTATCTCAGGCCCAAGTATGTCACATAGTAATGTGACAGTCTCTCATGAAATGTGAAGTCTGTGAAGACACTGTCACTCTGACATCTGAAGATATGATATTCACACCCTGTAAACATGGTTGGCAGGACATGGCCTCCACATATATCTGAGTGCCTGCTGCTGTCTCCCCTCCACAGCCCCTCATTCCGCAGCAGCTTGTCCATTCTAGCTCCTGCACCTCATGTCACTCCTGTCCCTAGATAGCAGGCCTCCTCCTTCTCCTTTGTCCCCCCCTCCTCTCCTCACTGGACAAGGTACCACCCACAGGATATGCAATGCCCATAGTGGACACCGTTTCTCACCACAAATAGTGCAGTGCTCAAAGATGACCAGAGCACCAATTTTTTGGACCCTCCCCTGAGGGATATAGCCCTGATTATGATCACAGGTTTACAAACAGCAACAATCTCTGGAAGAAATACCTGTCAACAGCCTCCCCTGCTAAAGTCAGACATGGACCCACCTCCAGCCTTTATATCTGCCTCATCTTGAGAACCAGAAAAATGAATCGTGCTTCCCACCAGGCAAGTTTCACGTGCATGCATCTTATTATTGTGTCGGGAACGTATTATTGTAGTCAATTGACAGTTAGCTAGATCAAACAGCCCTTAATTAATAATTTCAAAATGGCAAACAGGCTGCTGATTTCAGAGCCTGCCTGCCTATCATATCATTATAGTTCCACAATGTAAAATTCAGCCAGTGTGCTGCTTAGAAAGTGAGATCATTAGTGTAGCTCATCAAGGTAACTGGGTTGTCCAACAATTTTGGTCTTGTGAAGTTAGATTCTCTACTAAGATATGGTAATCAAAGAATGAGCAACTAAACATTCATTGCACCATTGTCATAAGTACTCGTGAATCCAGTTATCACAGCTGTACTGTAATTCAGTCCTGTCAAAACGCTGACTATATTATAAATCTATTTCATCCTCATGACTTGTTGCCTAATTTTTTCAAGATAAACAAATATAAAATATGTATAAGAAGATAATTGCTAAACCCTTAAATTTAATATATTGTTGAAACTGTTTGAATGTAGTGGCTGTTTTGCAGGCAAAGGAGAGCTTTACAATAACATACGTCTCCCTCATCATTGTACAATGAAGCCCATCCTTCAGCTGCATCTCTCATCTTAACAATGAAGGCAATTTTCATCCCCTATAGAAGCATGCACAGCTTCCTAAGATTTCAGCACTGTAATTTAGTGCTCTTAAAGAAAAGCCCTTAAATTATTTTTGGTAATTTGCCCCTAGTGCCTAACTAAAGTGCTCTCATTCTGCACTATATTTACTTTGGCGCTTCTACAACATGTTTCAAGCTGGCTTGACCATGGGCACAGAGAGGCTGCTATTATTTGTTCAAGGGCTCTTTTGATTTCAAGATCTGTGGCTTCTAGAAGTTGGACATTCAGACATGGCTTGCTTTCTGGTACTGTGGTTTATATTGGTTCAGTGGGTTATGAGGGTACTTAAGTGTTCTCATTATGAGAGATGGCCTCATGGGCCATTCCTATTGCACAACATCCCCTCCACTATCAGACTGCAGGAAAGCACTCCTATTGAATTGTGGGACAGAAGACTATGGGCAGGATTTTTAAAAACCTACATGAAACCTCATCCTGCCCATGGATGATGTTTCATGCTTTTTCTGAAGCCCACTAGGGCTCCTAGCCTGCCCATCAACCTTAAGGTTGGACGGGCAGGTCCACTAATTAGATTAATTGCTCTGTCAATGGCTTCAATTGGCCATTGACAGGTCGGCGAGTGCATGGCTGATTTTGCTGAGCTCCCACCCACCTGAAAATTTAAATGGGGCCCGATGTCACCGCACATCATTTTATGCCTTGGCGAGTGGGCCCTGCCCCCACCACCCCCCCCTCCCCCGCTTGCCAACTGGAAAATCCTGCTCTATAAAATATTCATGATCTGAGAGAAGACTAAGAATGAGCATCTCTAATAGAAGCTAATACTGGTGTTGGAAACTCTTGTGTGGGCCTTTCAGCTGCAAAAGCCATTGAGATGTTTACTTATTCCATGGTTAATTGGGGAGTGCCAATGCCATGTTTGAGAACTAGGCACAAGCTGGCAATGGATTCCACAATACTATCTAACATGTTTTATGAAGTTCCCTGGCAAGATGCTCAATATATTCAATAACAGAAATTACCTTTGTTTTAAAGCCTGCAATTGTGTCCTCGTCAACAGTTAAGATGGGAGCTGGCCCTCCAGTGAATGCATGAATGCAAGAGTTAAGTGGAACAAGCAAAGGGAAGGAAGATGCCAAAAAAACTTGCTGTGCCAGGTTTTTCATGCCATTATTGTTACTAATTGCTAAATGATGTCCTCTTCTAAAGTCTGAGTGTGTGCAATGTGGTGGGACCTCCTCTGTCAACCTTTGGGTCCTTGCCTGAACCCTTCTCACCCAAGACTCCTTCCTGCAGCTTCAAAATGTAGCTTTCCTGTTTTGCCTACAAAAACACCCTCCCTTTTAGCTGCTGTAGTTTCTTAAGAACTTGCAGCAGCACCCAATTTCCCACCTCCTAATCAGTGAGCTGCCTAAGGGCATTTTCTTCTGGCTGGGCTAAGACGTTGAAACAGTTGAACAGTGCAAGGATAGTCACTGCCTAGATTCACAGATATTGGTCACTTTAGCAAAATAATAACATGAGCTATGGAGGAGAGAGCACTGGAGATGGATTTTGTTTTAAATTCCACAACAATACGTATTTTTGCACAGACTAGCTCATAAGTGTTATATTCAAGAAAAGCAGTTGGTGAAGGATAGAACTACAGCCAAGCTTTACTCAGTCCAACATTTAAAGTGAAACATTACAGCCATATACCTAACTCATCTGCCCTCACTTTCAGTAAGTGTCTCTTTATACCTGCTCAAATGACACCCCAATTAATGCCTTCTATCTGCATATAATTAAACACAATTGATATACAACTCACATTAAGATTTCACAAATTATAATCCCTGTGTTTAACTATATATAATAAAAAGGCACTAGTGTTTTTTTTATTCATTCATGGGATGTGGGCTTCAATGGCTGGGCCAGTATTTATTGTCCATCCCTAGTTGCCCTTGAGAAGTTGATGGTGAGCTGCCTTCTTGAACCACTGCAGTCCATGTGGTGTAGATACACCCATATTGCTGTTAGGAAGGGAGTCCCAGGATTTTGACCCAGTGACAGTGAAGGAATGGTGATATATTTCCAAGTCAGGACGGTGAGAGACTTGGAGGGGGACTTCCAGGTGGTGGTGTTCACATCCATCTGTTGCTCTTGTCCTTCCAAATGGTAGTGGTCGTAGGTTTGGAAGGTGCTGTCTAAGGAGCCTTGGTGAATTCCCGCAGTGTATTTTGTACATGGTACACACTGCTGCTGCTGTGCGTCAGTGATGGAGGGAGTGAATGTTAGTGGACGGAGTTCCAATCAAATGGGCTGCTTTGTCCTGGATGGTGTCCAGCTTCTTGAGCGTTGTGGGAGCTGGACTCATCCAGGCAAGCGGGGAGTATTCCATCACACTCCTGACTTGTGCCTTGTAGATGGTGGACAAGCTTTGGGGAGTCAGGAGGTGAGTTACCCATTGCAGGATTCATAGCCTCTGACCTGCTCTTGTAGCCACAGTATTTATATGGCTAGTCCAGTTAAGTTTCTGGTTAAAAATAACTCCCAGGATAGTGGGGCTTCGGTGATGGTAATGCCATTGAACATCAAGGGGAAATGATTAGAGTCTCTCTTGCAACAATTGGGCATGAATGATTGATTTTACTTTAACCAGGTTAAATCCTTAATGAGGCAATTATAAAAGCTACATTATGTTAATTTGAATAGGCTTAATCTAGTTTCCAGTGTATTTGTGTCCACTGTGTTTGTGGGAAACTGTTCCAAGTACTTCATAGATTTGAGCTAATCAACTAAATGGAGTGGTATATAATGAGGAAGTCCTTATACAAAATAAGTTGATCTAATTATATGAGCACCCTTGATTAAAAAAAAGACTTGCAACCATTTGACACATAACTCAAGCTGTTCCAAAACACTTCACCCAGCAGCACTCCCTGGCATTAAGGATACACACCTGGCATTCACATACTGCATTTCACCCTTACACACCTCCCAGGCTGCCAGCATCGTACCCAGCTCTCACTATTTTCACAGACCTCCAACTATTCGCTATGACAGGCATATCATCCAAGCACATTGCCACACAACCACTGACATTTTACTCTCTCTCTTGGAGGAGGAGGTTGTGCACAATATGAGGGCAATCCATAAAACCAGATGGAGGATGTGAGTTGGGTGGGGGGTGTGCCTATGACTTCATCTTCTGAGGTCCCTCATGGAGATGGTGCTCCAGGTCATGGGTCCAGCCATTGGCATTTGGCATAACAGAGGCTGTCCACGATGACGATAAGTGACTGTTTTATGCTCCTCCATAATTCCCTCCCCATCTTCATCCTGATATGTAACATTCCTGCATTTACTGCACACTTATACAGGGATGTAAATTACAAATTAAATGGGTTTGTGTTCTGTATTCTATCACCTGGGTTTTTATTCAGTGCATAATTGTAACTTGCCAATGATTAATTTCAGGATTTTTTTACTTCCTTACAATGTAACTGGTTCATGTTGAATAAGGCTGTCTCAACAAATGCCTAACCATATGTAAGACTATATTGTTAATAGGCTATTTGATTAGAGGGCATTGTAACTGAACTTATTGCCCAATGATAAAAACTAGGTAGCAAAGTCAGTTACTTAAAATTGAAAAACTGATCTGTGCATTATTGGTAAAACAGACTTGGATGGTGGGTGAACAATTTGTTTAGCAGAGCGGTGTTCTATTTGTGCCACCATGCCCATATACCATGATCTGTTCAGGCCACAATTGTGTAACTAGCCACAAACTTCAAGTCAGCCAGCAAGTGGAGTTAAAACCTGATCAAGTCGGTTATCTAATATAAACAATAGAAATTCATTTTTTTGTGGTGTAACAGCTGGTACTGATGGACATAATGTAATGAAGGTCTCAAACTTTAGGTGGGATTGCTTTTCTGTGGCATAGGAATTAGACACTGCAGTAGTGTGTCCATGGAACTCCTGCTTTCCCTCTCACCATCTCATCCCTCACCTTGCATACTCTCAATTCCCAAAGATCTGCTGCCTGGCCAACATCAGCAGAGCTTGGAGGAAGAGCAGCAGGAACCCCACAAAGCAGGAGGCTTTGTCACGTACAAACCCAGCCACCAACTGACAATCCATAAACATTAGAGGCTAGTACAGTGTTGATGAGTCAGGCATGAGTGGGCTGCAGCCAGGCCAGTGGAAAGTGTAGATGGTGTGCCAGCTGCCCGGAGGGCAAGTTACAGATGAATTCCGCTGCATGGAACTCAAGAGTGGCACACAGGAGAACATTGATGGTGATGTATACTGAGATTTTTGAGGAATTGGCAGGCATGCCAGTCAGCCTCCTACCACTATCTAGAAGCATGGAGGAGTGAGTCTGGCTCCAAAGGCAGAAGGCATCATACAGCGCTTGGAGCCGATCATTACCTGCATGAAAGTGGTGACTAAGCCTATGACAGCACTGATGGACCCTGTGTGATGTAGAATCTGGTGGCCGCTGTTTCCATTTCCCATTGTGCTACTCAAGGTGGTGCTAAGTGTGACCAAATTTTTAGCTCAATGTAACTCTTTGCCTGGAATAGGGTTTAAACCTATAACTTTATGGCTCAGGTAAAAATGCTATCTATGGGCACGGATTGTAATCTTCAAAAAAAACTGTTTCATGAAGACCGTTCCAGATATAGCATCAGCAGCACTGTACAGCTAGACATAAGTATGTCGTTAAAAATTAACCAAAGTCAACAGCTATGTTTGGATTATCAAGATTTTGCCAGACTGAATTCTGCATGAACTGCAGGAAGAATGGCTAACAGTGTACAAGCCAAGAAGCTGTTCAGTCTGAAGCACGTCACCATTAAACTGCACTGCTCTGGAGGTGGGTTTTATGCCAGTGTTACACCAAAGGTGAAATAATGTAAACAGAGCCTGGATCTTGTTCCAGAGCTCCCATCCCAGCCTTCAATCGGAGTGCGGAGCAACACAGTCATTAGCTGTACAGCACTTGCTGCCACCCAATGACCTAACCCCTCACCCCATATGGGTCGTTACATCAGAGTGAAGCTTTATTTTTTTAATCATGATGTGTGACTGCCCTGCTGTGAGGAAGAGCATTAAGAAAGCTGCACTGATATGATTTTTTCCTTAATACCTGCAATGAAACCTCTCCATTCTTCAACAGGTACTGAAAGAAATTTACATAATGCTGTTTTTACAACTAGGTCAGCTCCTAGCTCTGATTAAAAAAATAAGCATACAAATACAGCTAGGATTTAATTTTAATTATTAAATCTTTCTCTCAAAGAAAAATATATCATACCTACCCAATGAAGTACAAACCATAAAACCCAGCATACAAATGATACTTTAATATGCTCAGACCATCTATCATTGGGAAGATCCCAATGGTACCATCGATGTTCTCCTAGAGCCAATTGTTTGCCTCCCACTGATGGATGGGAAGCCTCTGCTATATTGACCCCGCCTCCTGCAAGATCGCTCAGAGGCAGGCTGACCTGTTGCGCTTTTTTGTAACTTTACTTCCAGTGCTGCCTCCTAATCTACCTGCGCAGGACAACAAAAATTCAGCCCAAGTGTCTGAGTGCACTGTTACCATCTTGCTGATCACAGTGGATGTACACCATAACCTAGTGAACAGCAATTTCATCAATTCAATGAGGAAACTTCAGCTACAACTGTTTACTCTCTCCAAGAGCCCCAGATATACAAGAGCATATTTACATACTTGGCCTCCATATTTCTGCTTCAGTACCTGTCACCCCCAAGTTTCAGATTTTCTTACCAGGTATGCAATTAGTTATCTACCTTCTGAACAGTGGAAAAAACTACACTGAACAGCTTATGATTTTCCAACCACCTGATGAGCTAAATGTATTTCAAGCAGACTTTTGAACTGATATGGAATATGCACATAAAGCTGTGACAGCTTTCGTACTCCCGATACAAAAATGTAGGATTGGTTTAAATGCTTACTGTGTCATTCTGTAAGTGGGTCTTGAACTTATGGATGTTTGATAGGCTAACTGTATCTCTCCACTGTTGTGCAGAATGAAGGTTGGAATAATTCATCAATTCACTAATCTGGCTGGCTTTACATTGTGCTGATTTTACATCAGTTAGAGGTCAGGAAATTGCCTCACATAATGCCGCTTGTGTAATCAGTCTACACAAAATCAAGTCTTTCTTTTATTCCTCATCTAAGGTTGCAACAGATTTGGCAGCTGCATTTGCAGTGCCTCTAGGTCTGCAGCATCACAGGGAAATAGAGCACAGGCTGCGCAGAGGGCAAGTTCTATGCCAACCCCTCTGTCAAGCTAGAACTGGGCTGCTCCATATTCCTTGGCAGTGACAGGAGGCTGTCTAGAGGGTAGTCAATTCACCCAGCATCTGGGTGTAGATGCTCATCAGCACTCATCAACATGCACTGCACTGAGATCCTCATGTGAGTCCTCTGTAGCAAAATTCATCTGTGACTCCTCAGGGTCAGGGACTGGCGCTGTGTGAGTGATTGAGCAGCTTGAGGATCTGGTACTGTGTTGGGTAAGAGATGTGATGTGAAGATGCATTCACTACACTGACCACCTGCATGAGTTAATTAGACTTCTTGTGACACCACTGCAAGGTTCATAGGTCCACACTCTGGGATTTGACCGTCCTGTCCATTTGATCTGGCTCCCCACTCAGGAAGGTCCTTGAGGGTCTCTTGGCCCCTGCAGAATAAACTCACCACTTCTCATATTTATGTGCAATACTAATGCTTCCAACACCTCATCTATCACTATAGAACTCTCGTCCTGCCCTGATGTTCGCTTTGAAATAATTTACATTTGTACAGCTTTCCGTTAAGGTACAGCTTGCCCCTAAGAAGAGCAAAATGACTGGAGCACTTGATGTGCAAACAATGATGCTGGTGCCCTCTGCTGATCATAGGAGTTATAGCAGCTTGGAGGTACAGACAGAAGCACGGGACCTGCTTGGCCCTACACTACAATCACGCAGCTGAGGTGAGTATACCAAATTTACATGTTTCCCACCTCCATCTGCATTGGTGTGGAAAGGTCACAAATTACAAATCTCTGTATCCAAAAAGAGGGACTAGGAGCAAAGTTGAAGCACTGCATCCAGCTGTGAGGGATCATACTTCTGTTGCTCAGCCCTTCTAATACTTCCAGCTATGCCTGTTTGGTTTGGATGGTTGACCCTTCCTCCCATCTACAGGATCTCCCTTCTGGCCCTTACCAGTTCCAGCATCAACTCCCGAGAAGAGTCAGAGCAACGGGGGGAGGGGAAGTTGGTGGGGGAAGTGGTGGTGTTGTATGACAGCCTTCCCATGTGTTCCTGCCAGCATTCTTCTTCCCGTAAGAAATAATCCTGGATGCAGGCATTCTGACCACCTGCAGGTCATCTTAATGTCCTTACTCTGTCATTGGCCTGGAAACCCAGAAATGGGATGTTAATTCTATGGCTAAGTTAAAGAGCCAAGGTAAAAGTCCACTGTTGAAACAAATAGGTCTGTTTAATGTCTCCGCTAAAATAGCAAAAATGAATTTCACATGAATGTGTTTAGCTCTCATGGGCAAAATTTTCCCCCAGTTGGGGGGGAAGTGTGGGAGCAGCCTTCCGATCAGCAGCCCCCCCGCCCAGCGTGACACCTGCACAGAAGCGCTATGCGCTCCCTATGTGGGCAGGGGGGAATGACAAATGCAGTAATGTGCTCCTTTGTGCATACCCATGAAGGAGCGCTCTGATCTCCATGAAACTAAGTGCTGCCTCAGGTACGTCGGTTCCCAAAGGGAAGAAGTTTTTGTGTCCAAAATTTCACTTGCCATCCACGTCCCCTCATGTGACAAGTAAAAGTGAATCTTAATTTTTTTAATTCAGTCATGAAACCCCATCCCGCCCGTGGATGAGGTTTCATGCTTTTTCAGGTGGCCGCCAGCGCTCCTGACCTGCCTGCCAACCTTAAGATAGGAGCGGCAGATCCAATAATTGCTTTAATTGATTTTTCAATGGCCTCAATAGGTTGGCGGGCACACAGCTGACTTGACTGCACCCCTGCCGACCTGAAAATGCAAATGACGCGGGATGACATCGGGAGTTCTGCCTGACATCATTCCGTGTCATTTTCTGCCCCACCCCTGCTCACCGACGGGTAAATTCTTGCCCATGTTACAGTTTTATATTCTAAGTTCAAGACCTTTAGTGTTTACCTCTATTACTAAATTCAATTAAAATTATAAAAGGCAATCGTAATAGAGGACAATGCTATACATTAGAAAATAATCTCTCTCTTAATAGCATTGCCTTGATAAGATAAATGAATTGATCAGAAACAATATTAAAAAATTCAGCCACAGTTCCCCAGACATTTCTTGGATGGAAGGTATCATAATTTGCAAGAACTTACTCGCTAGGAATGTGTTTTTCTCCATTAGCTCTTGTACTCTCTGCTCCAGCTCCTCTTTAGATTCCAGATGTTTGAAGCGGTCTAGTAACATGCAGGATGAGATATTCACCATCATCTGTGAGAGGACAGTGATCTGTTGTATAACTGGATCATTCATTGTCTGGTTGATTGTCGTTTCTGAAAAATGCAAGGTTTTCCAACTTTTAGTTTAAATAGATTATTGTGACTTTTGTTCTTCTCTTCTGACTTTCTTTCCTCACATGAAAATATTGATTTTAATATGGGTTGGCCCTTCAAAACAGGCTCCGGCTGCCAATTCTAAATACGTGAATCTGATGAGTGCAAGATATTTAGCCATAGAGGGCATGATACTGCTCTTTATTGTAGGGTGTTGGCTACAGTTTGGTAGGCCTGAAGAAATCTTCGTAGTCATATATAGGTTAACTGTAACTCTTTATTTACAAATATATCATAAAGGGTATAAACTAGGAGCTTCATTTTACATGATGTTTACTAGGGACTTCTAATGCTTGAAGCTCATCAAATGTTAAGTGATCTATCTTGTTGAATTCGTTTCTACAAGTTCGTCCTTTAAGTGTCTCAAATCCGCTTTTAAGTATTCTACTTCTTGTGAGTGACATTCCAGTGCTCTCATCAGCTCTTGTTTTTCCTTTACAAACTCATCTTTCAACAAGGAAGCTGGTTCTCTATGCTGATCAGTTTTTCTTTAGCAGAGCATAATTCCTCTGTGCTATCTTTCAAGCTCACATTCTGTAATTGCACTTCTGCTAATTGTTTCTAAAACTCTTCACACTATTTTATGAGAAGTTCTGCTCACTCTTGCCATTCTAGCTTCTTAATTTACATTACTTCATATATAACTTTGGAAATGTACTGTTTTCCCAAGTTTTCTTCCAAATGTCCAACCATTTTCTTCAGCTTTTTATTTTATTCATTCAAGGGATCTGGGGCAGCATTTATTGCCCATCCCTAATTGCCCTTGAGAAAGTGGTGATGAGCTGCCTTCTTGAACTGTTGCAGCTCGTGTGGTGCTGGTACACCCACGATGCTGTAGGGAGGGAGTTCCAGGATTTTGACCAAGCGACAGTTAAGGAATGGCAATATATTTCCAAGTCAGGATGGTGAGGCACTTGGAGGGAAACTTCCAGGTGGTGGTGTTCCCATGTATCTGCTGCCCTTGTCCTTCTAGGCGGTAGTGGTCATGGGTTTGGAAGGTTCTGTCCAAGGAGCCTTGGTGAATTCCCGTAGTACATCTTGTAGATGGTACACATTGTTGCTACTGTGTATCAGTGGTGGAGGGAGTGAATGTTAGTGGATGTGGTGCCAATCAAGTGGGCTGCTTTGTCCTCGACGGTGTCCAGCTTCTTGAGTGCTGTTGGAGCTGCACTCATCCAGGCGAGTGGGGAGTATTCCATCATGCTCCTGACCTGTGCCTTGTAGATGGTGGACAGGCATTGGGGAGTCAGGAGGTGAGTTACTCATCTCACGATTCCTAGCCTCTGACCTGCTCTTGTAGCCACAGTATTTATATGGCTAGTTCAGTTCAGTTCCTGGTCAATGGTAACCCGCAGGATGTTGATAGATGGAGATTCAATGATGAACATCAAGGGGCGATGGTTGGATTCTCTCTTGTTGGAAATGGTCATTGCCTGACACTTGTGTGCGCGAATGTTATTTTCCTCTTGTCAGCCCAAGCCTGAATATTGTACATGTCTTGCTGCATTTGGACATGGACTGCTTCAGAATCTGAGCAGTCATGAATGGTGCTGAACATTGTGCAATCATCAGCAACATCCCCACTTCTGACTTTATTGATGAAGCAGCTGAAGATGGTTGGGCCTAGGACACCACCCTGACGAACTCCTGCAGTGATGTCCTGAAGTTGAGATGACTGAACTCCAACAACCACAACCATCTTCATTTGTGCTAGGCATGACTCCAACCAGTGGAGAGTTTTCCCCGATTCCCATTGACTCCAGTTTTGCTAGGGCTCCTTGATGTCACACTCAGTCAAATGCAGCCTTGATGTCAAGGGCAGTCAATCTCACCTCAAAAGAGTTCAGCTCTTTTGTCCATGTTTGAACCAAGGCTGTAATGAGATCAGGAGCTGAGTGGCCCTGGCGGAACCAAAACTGGGCATCAGTGAGCAGGTTATTGCTAAGCAAATGCCACTTGATAGCACTGTTGATGACCCCTTCCATTACTTTACTGATGATGGAGTGTAGACTGATGGTGCAGTAATTGGCCGGGTTGGATTTGTCCTGCTTTATTTTTGTGTACAGGACATACCTGGGCAATTTTCCACATAGCCAGCTAGATGCCAGTGTTGCAGCTGTCCTGGAACAGCTTGGCTAGGAGTGCAGCAAGTTTTGGAGCACAAGTACCATTGCTGGAATATTGTCAGGGCCCATAGCTTTTGCAGTATCCAGTGCCTTCAGCCATTTCTTGATATCATGTGGAGTCAATCGAATTGGCTGAAGACTGGCATCTGGGATGCTGAGGGCCTCTGGAGGAGGCCGAGATGGATCATCCACTTGGCACTTCTGGCTGAAGATTGTAGCGAATGCTTCAGCCTTATCTTTTGCACTGATGTGCTGGTCTCCTCCGTCACCGAGGATGGGGATATTTGTGGAGCCTCCTCCTCCGCTGAGTTGTTTAATTATCCACCGCTATTCACAACTGGATATGGCAGGACTGCAGAGCTTATCTGATCTGTTGGTTGTGGGATCACTTAGCCCTGTCTATCACTTGCTGCTTATGCTGTTTGGCATACAAGTAGTCCCATGTTATAGCTTCACCAGGCCGAGACCTCATTTTTAGGTGTGCCTGGTGCTGCTCCTGGCATGCCCTCATGCACTCTTCATTAAACCAGGGTTGACCCCCCTGGCTTGATGGTAATGGTAGAGTGGGGGATATGCCAGGCTATGAGGTTACAGATTTTTTTTTAGTACAATTCTGCTGCTGCTGATGGCCCACAGCATCTCATGGAAGCCCTGTCTTGAGTTGCTAGATCTGTTTGAAATCTATCCCATTTGCACAGTGATCATGCCACACAACATGATGGAGGGTGTCCTCAATTTGAAGGTGGGACATCGTCTCCACAATGACTGTGCAGCGGTCACTCCTACCGATACTGTCATGGACAGATGCATCTGCGGCAGGCAGCTTGGTGAGGATGAGGTCAAGTAAGTTTTTCCCTCTTGTTGGTTCCCTCACCACCTGCCATGTCCCCAGTCTAACAGCTATGTCATTTGGGACTAGGCCAGCTCGGTCGGGAGTGGTGCTACCAAGCCACTCTTGAACATTGATGTCCCTCACCCAGATTGCATTCTGCACTGTTGTCACTCTCTTCCTCCAAGTGCTTCCTCCAAGTGGTGTTCAACATGGAGGAGCACTGATTCATCAGCTGAGGGAGGGTGGTACATGGTAATCAGCAGGAGATCTCCTTGCCATGTTTGACCTGATGCCATGAGACTTCATGGGGCCTGGAGTCGATGTTGAGGACTCCTGACCGTAAACCACTGTGCCGCCACCTCTGCTTGTTTGTCCTCAACCTTGAAATGAAATCAGGACTGAATCAAGAAGATTGGTCAAGGCACCTCAAAGACTATCCCTGTAAAGCCTGAGACTTTGCAGGGAAATGTAGGAGCATGCATACAGTTGGGATAAAGACTTGTGGGGAGATGTAGCATACAGGGTTAGTGTCAGGAGCACCTGATATTGATGTAATTTGATGCAAAGTCACATTGTTGAGTATCTGAGATCTGGTGGGAAACAGACATAGAACATTGTGTAAAGCACTGAGATGTAGATATATATCTGTAAATAAATAGGAATAGTTTTTATGAAAACTGCCTACAGTAGTATTCTCAGGGTAATTAGCCAAACCTTGAGAGGACCCAACCAAGACCCAAACCCAAGATGAAACAACAGCTGACTCTTTGTGCCCATGGCATACTCCCAATTCTATCCCTCAGTATTCTTGTGTGTCAAATTCCCTTCTCTTCATTTAAATTATTTCATACCTGCCCCAGTTCCCCTAATGACCTTCAAGCTTTTAATAGATTCTCATTGATTTCACTGGGATGAAAATTCAGCAGGATCTACAACAGGCAGGCAATCTGCTCTGCCAGATTACCACCCAGTTGGTGAAAGTGAAAATTACCCCATTGCATCAGGTCTCCAACCTAACATGGATTTTATGGGTATCCCAAAATATTGTATGATGTTGATTCTGCATGGAGTCCAGCATAACCATTCAAATAAGACAAGAGGCTGCATTCCCAGTTTCTCACCTAATTTCCCTCCATACAGATCATTGGGCAGCCCAACAGAAAGGGTATCTTTTGAAACTTGGCACTAGAGCTTGTCTTGGGACTTCCAGAAATTGGAGGGCCAGCAGGGATCTCAGGACAGATTTAGCAGTAAGATACTCAGCAGGGTGCTCCCCTCTCCTTACAGATGCATACAAATAGATGACAACTGACTGCACTATTGCAATCACAATTAGGCTAAGATAAAAGAGCACAAAAGAGACATCTACAAAATCCAAACTGTACCGTATTGTATTAAATTTTCCAAAAGTAGATCAACGTCAAGATCCAGTTGAGTCTGAACGAAACTGCGTATAAAATTGTTCTGTAAAGCCTCCTAAAACAAAAAGAAAAGTTCTATTCATGTTAATCTTGATTATTACAGGTTGTCACAAATGTATATTAAAATTAGCACATTGTTACATTAAAAATTCAAATATACTTCTGAGAAAAAGCATAAAGCAAAGCAAGCACTGTCAAATAATTGCAGTAGCACCAGAGAATCAGACATCAGACTTTATATTTTGGCCTGAACTTTCACAGTTGTCAAACAAAATCTTTCTTGCACAGGAAACTGAAGGCTGATAAATAGATTAGGACCAGTAGGTGGTATTTCTTTTTTTTGAAAAGCCACCATCAGTATTCAAAAATGTTAAGGAAATTATATTTTGTGTAGGGAGAGAGAATAACTTATAGAACTATTGCCATTTCATCACGATGATGTTATATGAATTTGTCACAAAGGTGACAGTTCACCATCAGTTTATAAACCAAAAAGATAAAAATGCCAAACAATATTTCACAAAAGGAGTTCTCCTTTAACTTTAATTTGCAGGAAAAGTTGCTTTCCTTCTCAGATTTGGGCTGGATTTTACGGATGCCCAGCTAAGTCATTGGTGAACCTGTGGAACATAGTGACAGCTGTCGCTCAGTAATTTAACACTGGGAGCAGTGTTGATTGTTTTAAGGTGAGACTTCTGCTCCTATCTCACCTGAGAGAGCTGCTGGCTAATCAGATGACTAACAGCTCTGTAGTCTGAGCAGCCCCAGGCAGGGGTGGTGGCTACTGCTGGCAGTGACAAAGAGGAACTCAAGATAAGTCTGGGCTATTGCTAGGGCAACGGACACAGGCTCTAGGAAGGTGGGTGGGGGGCAGGTTTAAGAGTTTGGGGGGGAGGGTAAAGGAGGAAGGATGACTTTAGTGGGGGTGACCCGGATGGGCACATGGGAATAACAAAGGAGGATCCCCCCACCACACCCCCTTCCAACCTCCTCCCCACCTTACCCCACAACTTTGCAGTTAAAGCTGCTGGGCTTAATTCCATCTGGCATGGGCCTCCCTCTCCCATGGATACTATAGCAGCAGGGGCAGGATGAGGACCATTCGTTGACCACGTAAGGGCCTCAGTAGGTCCAAGGCTGAGCATGTCACCCAACGCCTCCACTGCCCCTCGTAAAAATTGAGACAGGTTGGGGGTGAGTGGGTAGGTGGTAGACAGGACATGCGTTGGATTTTACAAACCAAATTGCTTTCAAATCCCTGTCGATGGGGAAGAATAAAATCTAGCCCATGGTGATTCTGTTAAAAATTATTCTTCTGTATTCTACTCAACAAGATCCCATACAAAATGTGTTTGCAACGATAAATTACAAATAGAGTTAAGGTATCAAGTCATGAAAAAAAAAGCCAGTATGACTGCCCCTTAATTTCAAACAAAACAGAACAGCACCAATCATAATTTTTGTCAGATTGGTTCAGTTACCATTGAGCAAAGTTTTAGATTCAAGACCAAGTTCATTACCTCCAGTACATTTCTTAGGAGATTTTCTGATGCTCCAAGGCCTAATTTCAGGCAACAGAACAGAGTAAATAAAGCAATTCAGATGGGAAGCTGTTCCATGGCCTACTGCCATTTGTAGGATTTCTGTCCAGAAATTGGAAGAAATTGAGTGAATGTGCCAAAATATGGGTGAGCAAATAATTACACTATGGGCAGAATTTTCTGGATGGTGGAGTGGGAGCGGGCACGGGCGGGCATGGACCTGGGCCTCCAGCATACTTCACGATTCCCATGCACAGCGGGAGTGGGTGGGTGGCAGCCAGCGCGCTCAGCCCACCGGGTCCAGTGGCGACCCGATGGCCTGTCTAAAGGAAGGCCTGGCAGCCTTGGAAAGGCTGCTCGCAATGGCTGGGCAAAGGGCTTTGCAGAGGGGCAATGAAGGTTATGCAAGTCCGGAGGGTAGGACGGGGGGCCAGTGTGCCCCTCGTTTTTCCGATGAATGCCTTGCTGCACTCCTCGAGGAGGTGGCAGCATGGCAGGAGGTGCTGGTTCCCCAGGACAGGAGGAGAAGAGGCCATCCCAACATGATGAGTGTTTATTTGTGGTTTATTTGGACTTTCAGAAGACTTTCGACAAAGTCCCATTTAAGAGATTGGCGTGTAAAATTAAAGCACATGGAATTGGGGGTCGTGTATTGAGATGAATGGGAAACTGGTTGGCAGACAGGAAACAAAGAGTAGGAATAAACAGATCTTTTTCCAAATGGCAGGCAGTGACTAGTGCGGTACCGCAGGGATCGGTGCTGGGACCCCAGTTATTCACAATATATATTAATGATTTAGATGAGGGAATTAAATGTAATATCTCCAACTTTGCAGATGACACAAAGCTGGGTGGGAGGGTGAGCTGTGAGGAGATTGCAGAGATGCTTCAATGTGATTTGGACAAGTTGAGTGAGTGGGCAAATGCATGGCAGTTGCAGTATAATGTGGATAAATGTGAGGTTATCCATTTTGGTAGCAAAAACAGAAAGGCAGATTATTATCTGGATGGCTATAAATTAAGGGAGGGGAACGTGCAACGAGACCTGGGTGTCCTCGTACACCAGTCGCTGAAGGTAAGCATGCAGGTGCAGCAGGCAGTAAAGAAGGCAAATGGTATGTTGGCCTTCATAGCCAGAGGATTCGAGTACAGGAACAGGGATGTCTTGCTGCAATTGTACAGGGCCTTGGTGAGACCAAACCTGGAATACTGTGTGTAGTTTTGGTCTCCTTATCTGAGGAAGGAGGTACTTGCCATAGAGGGAGTGCAGCAAAGGTTTAGCCGACTGATTCCTGGGATGGCGGGACTGACATATGAAGAGAGATTGAGTCGGTTAGGATTATATTCGCTGGAGTTGAGAAGAATGAGGGGAGGATCTCATAGAAGCCTATAAATTTTTAACAGGACTATACAGGGTAGATGCAGGAAGGATGTTCCCGATGGTGGGGGATGCCAGAACGAGGGGTCATAGTCTGAGGATATGGGGAAGACCATTTAGGACTGAGATGAGAAATTTCTTCACCCAGAGAGCGGTGAGTCTATGGAATTCACTACCACAGAAAGTAGTTGAGGCCAAAACATTGTATGTTTTCAAGAAGGAGTTAGGGGGCGAAAGGGATCAAAGGGTATGGGGAGAAAGCGGGAGCAGGCTCAAAAGGCCGAATGGCCTACTCCTGCTCCTAGTTTCCATGTTTCTATGATGAAACGTGCCTGGGAGGAGGTGGCGGAGGTGATGAGCTCCTGCGACGTGGTGCGGCGCAGCTGGATCCAGTGTCACAAATGCTTTAATGGCTTGTTGCGCTCTGGCAGGGTGAGGACAATGTTGGGTCACTTAATCCAACAGGTTGGCTTTCCCCCCACTACCCGCTGCGCCACCCCAAACCCCAGTGTAGTGACTGCATTGAATCATTGACAACATGTGTGCTTTGCTGGGTGGGCAAGCAGATACTGCCCATGCCGAGGTCAGCCTGAAAGGGTAGTGAAGAGATGGGTTCTGCACCCACAGCATGTGGTATACTGAGACCCACATGACTGTTTCGGGGGAAACCTGGAGGAGCTGCATCTAGTGCTCTGCTTGAATTCCAGGACGTGTCCAAGTCAGGATGATGACATGCTGGGAGGGGAGCTCCAAGGTGGCGTGGCAACAAACCATCTGCTGCCCTCTGCGCTCCACGTGCTTGTGCCTCCTTACTATGGAAGGATAGACCATGTGGTGCCTAATGCGGTGTAGGCAGCATGTGGCCAAGGGTTGGGGGTGGAGGGGGAGGGGGTGGGGGGGGAGGTGGGTAAGTGGTGGAGAACAAGCCTAGCACATTTGTGTGAATGTTCAGCAGCAGTGAGGTGAGGAGGCACTGGAGCCCTGTAATGTTCCACTCTGGTTGGTGTGGGCTGTGCGTGGAGAGAGTCCATGTGCAATTTGCACAATTCAATGCTTGTCTCTCATTTTCAGGAGAAGAATGCTCATAATGCTGCAGAGCGTGCGAGGACTGGCGGCGGCCAGGCGCATTCAGCCATTCTAAGCCGGTTTGAGCAGGAGACCCTGGATTTGGAGAGGTGCCATGCGCCCAGGCCCACTGGTGGCGGTGAGGCTGGGGTGCCACGGCCAGGTATGTAACCAACAGTGAGGTCACTATTATTCTCCCAACAGCCATGGCAGTGCTGCAAGTTAAGTGATTTAATTTTGCAACATGGCTTGATCATTGCTTAAGGAAGGATGAGTGCATAATGATTTGGGGGACAGTGATGCACATTGACATTGTCTCCATGTTAACTGATCCAATGTCCTTGTTCTTCCTTTCAGCATCAGCGGAGCAGGGCCGGGAAGAGGAGCAGCAGGAACCCCCTCTCACATCTATGGCCCTGAAGTCTCATCAAAGTTACACCATCACGGCCAGGCAGGCTCCAGCGCAGATACCAGCACCTCGGTGGGAGTTAGACCATTGGCTAGTATCCCAGGGCACAGCGCTGAGGGCACTTCATAGTCATTGGAGGAGCTGGCAGAGACAGAGAGTGCCCATGACGCTAGCAGTCATCTCAGCTCTATTTAAGAAAGGGTCTAGTTAGAAGCACACTACAGTGTGCTTGCACATGTACAGGGGAGAGAGCACATCCTGAGTGAGACATAGCTAGAGTGAGTGTGGGTATTGGCAATTTGGTGCACAGTGGGAATTCGGTGCATAGGGGAGGAGGAGCTCTGTGCATTTTTTTCTTTGCTATCTGACTTCTTAAATCTTCAGAGAGTGGTCTTGCTCTGCTGCAGCAGTAGAGTCTACAAAGGAAAAGAATGACTGGTAAGTAGTGGGTTAGGTCGGGTAAGTATTTACTACTTTCATCGCTTATAGTTTAAGGTCTTTTTGTGGTTTATAGTTTGTATACTCTGTAGTAACAAGGATCAGAAAAGAAGGCCCTAGTGTAACTGATTTAAAATCTTTAATTTAAAGGGCAAAGTCATGGCAGGAGAGCTCAAAGCCATGGTGCACTCCTCGTGCACCATGTGGGAGGCTGGGAACATTTCCAGTGGCCGGGACCAGTATGTGTGCAGGGAGGGGTCCAGCTGTGGCTCCTGGAAGCTCGGGTTTCAGAACTGGAATGGCAGCTGGGGACACTGTGGAGCAACAGCGAGTCTGAGAGCATTGTGGATAGCACGTATAGAGAGGTGGTCACACCGCAGCTGAAGGGACTTGAGGAAGAAAGGAATTTGGGTGACCACCAGGCAGTCCAAGAAAAACAGGCAGATAGTTCAGAAGTCCCCTGGGGTCCCGCGCGCAAATTGGTATTCCATTTTGGAGGCTGATGAGGGCATTGGTTCCTCCAGGAAGTGCAGACAGAGCCAAGCTTCTGGCACCACAAGCAGTCTGTCTGTACAGGAGGGGAGGAAGAGAGGAAGAGGAACAGTAATAGGAGATACGATAGTGAGGGGAACAGATAGGGGTAACTGTCAGTGTGACTCCAGAATGGTGTGTTGCTTCCCTGGTGCCAGGGTCCGGGATGTCACTGAACAGCTACAGGGCATCCTGAAGGGGGAGGGTGATAAGGCAGAGGTCATGGTACATGTTGGTACCAATGACATAGGTAGAAATGATGAGGTATTGCATCAAGAATTCAAGGAGTTAGGCAGTAGATTTAAAAGCAAGACCTCTCAGGTTGTAATTTCTGGATTACTCCCAGTGCCATGTGCTAGTGAACTCAGAAATAGGAGAACAGCACAGATAGATACGTGGCTTAAGAGTTGGTGCAGGAGGGAGGGTTTTAGATTTCTGGATCACTGGCACTGTTTCTGGGGAAGGTGGGACCTGTACAAGCGAGATGGTCTACACCTGAACCAGAGCGGGACTAACATCCTTGAGAATGGGTTTGCTAGTGCTGTTGGGAGGAATTTAAACTAGTTAGGCAGGGAGAGGGGACACAGAATGTTAGCAGAATAGGGACACATCATAATACAATAAAACAATCAAGTCAGAGTACAGCTGCATTAAGTTTCAGGGGACTAAGGCAAGGCTGGATGGTCTCTACTTTAATGCCAGGAGTATTACAGGTAAAACGGATGAGTTAAGGGTGAGGATTGACACGTGTAATTGTGATATGGTAGCCGTCACTGAGATGTGATTGAGGGAGGGACAGGATATAGAATCTTCAGGCGAGACAGGGGAGGGGGTAAAAGAGGAGAAGGTATTGCATTATTAGTTAAGGAGTCAGTTACTGCAGTAAGAAGAGATGATATCTTGGAGGGGGGCATCAAATGAAGCTTTGCCGGTAGAGCTTAGAAATAAAAATGGGGCAGCCACATTGTTAGGTGTTTATTATAGACCCCCAAATAGTCAGTGGGAAATTGAGGGGCAAATATGTGCACAATTTGCAGAGGTGTGTAAAAACAATAATAATAGGGTAATTATATTAGGTGATTTCAACTTTCCCAACATTAATTGGGATAGACATAGCGTTAAGGGCTAGCTTGGAGTGGATTTCTTGAAATCTGTACAGGAGAACCTTTCAGGTCAATGTGTAGAGGGTCCAACAAGGGACAGTGCATTGCTGGACCTAATTCTGGGGAATGAAGCCGGACAGATGGCTGAGGTTGTGGTGGGGGAGCATTTTAGTGATAGCAACCACAACATGGTACAGGTTAAGCTTGTTAAGGACAAAGAAATAGACAAGTTGCAAAAAAATGTTTTGGACTGGGGGAGAGCAGATTTTAGTAAAATAAGGCAGGTTCTGTCCAAGGTAGACTGGAAACAGCTACTTGTGGGGAAATCTATAGAGGAGCAGTGAGGGGGTGTTCAAAAAGGAAATGGGGAGGGTACAAGTTCAACATGTTCCCTCTAGGGTGTAGGAAGGAGTAACAAGCCCAGAGAACCATGGATGACCAGAGATATTCAGGATACGATGAGAAGGAAAAGAGAGGCTTTTAGCAGGTACAAGGGGAGCAAATCAGTAGAGGCATTAGTGGAGTACAGAAAGTGCAGAGTGGAGCTTAAGAAAGCAATTAGGAAAGCAAAGAGGGGATATGAGAAGCTCTGGCTGGTAAAAGTAGGGAAAATCCCAAGATATTCTATAAGTATATCAATGGGAAGAGGATAACCAGGGAAAGAGTAGGGCCCATTAGGGACCGGGGGGGCAATCTGTGGGTGGAGCCAGAGGACATCGGTAGAGTGTAGAACGAATACTTCACATCAATCTTCACCCAAGAGAATGAGGATGAAGGTATGGAACTCGGGGAGAGAGACTGTGAGGTTCTTAAGCAAATTGATATAGGGAGTGACAAAGTATTGGAGGTATTGGCAAGTGGACAAATCTCCAGGTCCAGATGATTTGTGTCCCAGACTGCTGAGGGAGGCAAGGGAGGAGATCGCAGGGGCTCAGACCCAAATTTTGAATTCCTCTCTGGCCACGGGGGAGGTGCCAGAGGAATGGAGAATAGCTAATGTGGTTCCGCTATTTAAGAAGGGTTGTAGAGATAAGCCAGGGAACTACAGGCCAGTGAGTCTCACGTGAGTGGTAGGGAAACTATTGGAGAAAATTCTGAAGGAGAGAATTTATCTCCACATGGAGAGTCAAGGTTTGATCAGGGATAGTCAGCATGGCTTTGTCAGAGGGAGGTCATGCCTAACAAATTTGATAAATGACATAGATGACTATGTGGGGGGTAGGATTAGTAAGTTTGCAGATGACACAAAGATTAGCCGGGTGGTTAACAGTGAGATTGAGTGTCTTGAACTACAGGAAGATATAGACAGGATGGTCAAATGGGCAGATAAGTGGCAGATGGAATTTAACCCTGAAAAGTGTGAAGTGATACACTTTGGAAGGAGTAATTTGACAAGGAAGTATTCAATGAACGGCAATACACCAGGAAGTTCTGAGGAACAAAGGGACCTTGGCTTGTGTGTCCATAGATCTCTGAAGGTGGAGGGGCATGTTAGTGGGGTGGTGAAAAAGGCATATGGGACACTTGCCTTTATCAATCGAGGCATAGATTATAAAAGTTGGGAGGTCATGCTGGAGTTGTATAGAACCTTGGTGAGGCCACAGCTGGAGTACTGTGTGCACATCATAGGAAGGATGTGATAATATAGGAAGGATGTGATTGCATTGGAGGGGGTGCAGAGATGATTCACTAGGATGTTGCCTGGGATGAAACATTTACGTTATGAAGAGAGGTTGAATAGACTTGGGTTGTTTTCGTTGGAGCAGAAAAGATTGAGGGGCGACCTGATCGAGGTGTAAAAGATTGAGGGACATGGACAGGGTGGATAGGGAGCAGCTGTTCCCCTTAGTTGAAGGGTCAGTCAAAAGGGGAGATAAGTTCAAGGTGAGGGGCAGGTGGTTTGGGGGGTGTGAGGAAAAACTTTTTTACCCAGAGGGTGTTGACGGTCTAGAATGCGCTGCCTGGGAGGGTGGTGGAGGTGGGTTGCCTCACATCCTTTAAAAAGTACCTGGATGAGCACTTGGCACGTCATAACATTCAAGGCACTGGGCCAAGTGCTGGTAAATGGGATTAGGTAGGCAGGTCAGGTGTTTCTCACATGTCGGTGCAGACTCAATGGGCCGAAGGGCTTCTTCCACACTGTGTGATTCTGTGACTGCAGGGGACCAGGCACATGCTCAGTTGGTGCCTGTTGATGTGCTTCTGGAGTTGTCCGCAACACAGCAGGGGCATGAAATATGGCTGGTTGTGTGGGAGCATCTGGGGGAAATACATGAGGCTATGCTTGGCTTGGTCTCCGTGGTGGAGGAGTCTACGCAGACGATCGCCGAAGCAATGAGCCTCATGTCCAAGCGGCATGTGTCCTCCATGGGGAGAGTGGCGACTCTCGTGAGAGGCTCCTCCGGGAAACCCACTAGGGCTTCCTGGGGATGCGCTTGGACCAGCAAGTCCTCACATCGGCATTGATCTCAGCTGGTCAGTGCCACTGTGGGAGATAGTGTGGACACCAAGTTTCCCAGCTTGGTGCCAATCCATCAACTGCGAGCAGGGAGATCTGAAGCGACCTCTCGTCGGCTCAGCAACTGCTTGTCATCTCTGTGGGCTGCTCTCAGGGAACTCCAGATGAAGGCGACAGCTCTACTGCCCCTCTGCAAGTGCCTGTAACATCCGGTGAGGCTGTGATGACTGGGGAGATGCCAGCTGTGGAACTGGCAGCTCCCTCCCAGGCGGGACCAGCACAGGCTCCAGAGGCTAGAGGATGACCGCCAAGGTCATCAAAGCCAACAGGTCAGCAGACTAAGCAGGCTGGCTCAGATACCACTCCAGCAATGGGGCAGCACCAAGACGTAGCCTCCGGAAATGTAAACATAAGGCACCTTAGGCACACCACAGGCTTATCACTGGTGCTTTTCTGTTGGCCCGAGGTGAGGTCTTTATGATTTGCTTTGAATTGGAACACCCTTGTCATTTTGTTTCATTAAGTTTCTTTGCATGTGGTATTAAATTCAGACATGTGACCATGGCTGAGGGTGCCTCTTTTCTTCTGCATGTGTATGGTTTCCAAAAATGTTAAGAGTGCTTTGTGGGACATTCAGCTTTATTAACAAGGCCCTTAGTGACTGTTCCTAACCTGGAAGATTTGGCACTTAGTTATCGAGTATGGAGCCTACAGCTCAGGCTTGTCCTGGAGGTCCATCTGTGTTGGGCTAGCTGAAGGTTCGTTGGGTTAAAGCCTCCTGTGTGTCCCTGCCTCCCTGGAGTTTGCCCGGGTGAGCAACCCCTCAGCATTTCCCTGCGCATGCTCATCCTCGGATTCATTGTTGGACCCATCGTGTGCAGCCACAGCCACTGCGTCACCATCTTTATCATCCACTGCGTCCCCCCTTTCCAGCGCAAAATTGCAGAGAGTGCAGCATGCTATCACTATCACCAAGATCTGGGTGTACTGGAGTGCACCCCCTAAGCAGTCCAGGCATCGGAAGAGCATCTTGAGAAGACCGATGGCTCTCTCCACCACAGCCATTGTGGAGGCATGGCTCCTCTTGTACTGCTGCTCAGTTTCTGTTCTTGGATGGCAGAGAGATGTCATGAGCCACCTTCTGAGGGGATAGCCCTTGTCACCCAGCAGCCATCTATCCAGCCGGACTGGAGCACTGAAGAGCCCCGGCACCTGGGAGTGTCTGAGGATGTAGGCGTCTTAGGAGCTGCCTGGGTACCTTGCACAGACTTGCAGAATCTGCATCTGCACATTCATGGAGTGGAAGCCCTTCCTGTTGACGAAGGCACCGGGCTCACTTGCTGGTGCCTTGATGGCCACATGTGTACAGTCTATTGCACCCTGGACACGGGGGAAGCCAGCAATGGCCGCAAAGCCTCTGGCTCGCTGTTTCTGGCTTACCTGGTCCCAACTGAAGTGGATGACAGTAAATGTACATCTAAACAGAGCGTTTGTAACCTACTTGACACAAGTGTGGACAGCTGATTGGGAGACACCGCAAAGATCACCCACCGAGCCTGGAAGGAGTCAGAGGCACAGAGGTTGAAGGCAACTGTGAGCTTCAGAGCCACTGGCTTGGGGTGTCCACCTACACAGTTAGCGGAGATCTCAGGCCCAATCATCTGACAGATATAGTTGACTTTCTCCCTTGAGAGATGGAGCCTTCTTTGGCACTGCACCCAGACATATTGAGGTAGCTGCTTCGCAGCCTGTATCCCCTTGCAGCAGGATATTGGTGTCTTGTGTGGTCCCTTCCGAGTTGGGCTACCTCTTGGCCCTGTGCCTCTTGTGCCTATGCCTGTCCTCCCAAAAGTGGCTCCCCTGGAGGCTGAATGTGCACTCCTGGCCTCCTCCCCCTTCAAGCCCTCCCTTCCTGCTCAGAGGAGGTGGCTCCAGTGGAGAGTTCAGCTCCCATTCCCAGGCTAAGGGAAGGCTTCCTGAAACCCGCAGGCCCAAAAAAGATTCCTCATTGCGAAGTGCCGACCTGAGGGTTAAGAGTCCAGACAAAGCAGCTGGCATGCGTTTTGTAGTATTGCAGATCACACAGGCAAGTTTTAATAACTTTGAAAAATCAATACTGGAAAGAACGCACTTGCGACCCCAGTGAGGCCTCTTAACCCGCCCATGAATGAGGTTTATACAAATGTGTCCTACCTGCCTGCCCATTGTGCCCGTACGCCAACCCAAAAAATCGGCGTCGATTGGTCAGACAAAGGCCTTAAGTGGCCCATTAATTAATGGTGGGCGCATGGTGGATATCATCGCGCGCCCGCCCAACGAAATATCGCGATGGCGCGCGGTGACATTGGGAAACTCGCCTGATGTCACTGTGCATCATTTTATGCGAGGACATGCAGGGCCTGCCCCCTCATGCCAAAGAGAAAATTCTGCCCTATGACTTCATATCTTACATTTTCTATCATTAATGGCATAGTTAAATTGGAAGTTTAGAACATTGATGTGCTCCTGGAATCTAGTGTCGCTATGCAGGATGATTATTTAAAATTTTAAATCGGCCAGAACACCATTTTTAATATTTTCAAAAATTTAGAAGTACTCCTTTGACTGGCCCAGAGCATGTTTGTCTGTTACTGATGGCTAAGTCCTGAAGCACACTTCATATCATAAAGACAGGCTCTGGCAAAAAACAACACAAAAACAAAAATAGCTGGAAAAACTCAGCAGGTCTGACAGCATATGTGGGGAGGAAGACAGAGTTAACGTTTCGAGTCCGTATGACTCTTCATCAGAACAAAATACAACTTGTTACCTAGCAAAAATCTTCCAAAAGCTGTCAGAATTTCTGCCAGAATAGAAAACCTAAGCCAAGGGTTAAATTGTCTGAGATGCTCTCCTTCACAGCAGATATGAAGGAGAGCATGTCACCACCACCTTCTCCATGGCAATTAGGGATGGGCAATACATGCTGGCCTAGCCAGCGACGCCCACATCCTGTAAATGAATAACAAAGAAGTTAAACTGAGGCCCCATCTGTCTGCTCCAGTAATTCAATCAAAGGTTAAAAATTCTAAGATAAAAGCAAAAAACCGCGGATGCTGGAAATCTGAAACAAAAACAAAAATATCTGGAAAAACTCAGCAGGTCTGACAGCATCTGCGGAGAGGAACACAGTTAATGTTTCGAGTTGGAATGACTCTTCACCAGAACTAAGGAAAAATAGAAAAGAGGTGAAATAGAAGCTGGTTTAAGGTGGGGTGGGACAGGTAGAGCTGGATAGAGGGCCAGTGATAGGTGGAGATTGCCAAAAGATATCATAGACAAAAGGACTCGATATGTTAACTGTATTCCTCTCCACAGATGCTGTCAAACCTGCTGAGTTTTTCCAAGTATTTTTGTTTTTATTTCGAATTTCCAGCATCCATAGTTTTTTAGTTTTATCTTAGTGTTTAATTGACTGTCACTTCTCTTCAAGAAATGCCTACTTTGAAGTATTGCTCTTCTCTCCGACAGGATTTCTGCCTGTCTCTTTTGCCTTGTTCACCTGCATTGCTTTCCATTTCTCTCCTGGTGTTTGACAAGGTGTTTACTAAAACCCGCTTTCACAGCCATATTTCCTTCCTCAGTGACTGTCTCCGTCTCTAACTTACCCACGTGGGTTTCAACTGAAGTTCCATCCCTCATGTTTCAAACCCACCCAGGATTACAGGTATCTCCAGGACATACAACACTTCTCGGACTGCTGTTCTCATCACATCCTGAGATCCACACTCAGTGCCGTGCGCCGCTATATGAACACACTCGACCTCTCCCTCCAGCAACACCAACGCACCCTATTTCTAAGCTATCCTTGCCCCCAGTTTCATTTTATTCTTCATCTCATCCTATGCCTCAACAAGAAACTTTGTCTCTTTCTTTCAGGTGCAAAGGAATGCAAGCTCCAACAACTCATCGACACCAAAGCCATCAAGGACACCCCACTCCTGCCCGTCCCTCTGTCCCCATCCTGTCTTCCAATCCCAGCCCCGGCCGTGTATTCACCATACCCCTTGACCTTCCACTCTGTGATGCTCAACATTCAGTGCTCAGCAAAGGACTCAGTTTCATACCCTTATACCTTCATCTCAATGAATTTTGGGCTCGGCACGATGCTGAACTCTTCTTCCGCAGCCTTCGTCTCCATGCTCACTTCTTTGGGCAGGAGTCCTCTCCCCGTTCAACAAGTCCTTTTACCCGCCTCCAATATTCTCCCTCCACCTGGATCCCTCTCTCTGGATTTTACCTGTTCTTGGTCTTTTCATTGAGAACTGTCGGCGTGACATCAGTCATCTCAATTTCTCTGCTCCTCTCACCCACTCTAACCTGTCTCTCTCTGAACTTGCCGCACTCCATTCTCTCAGGTCCAACCCTGACATTGTCATCAAACCCGCTGACAAGGGTGGTGCTGTTGTTGTCTGGCGCACTGATCTCTAACTCGCAGAGGCTGAGCATCAACTCGCATGCACTTCCTCCTACCTCCCCCTGGACCATGACCCCACCACTGAACATCAAGCCATTATTTCTAGGACTGTCACTGACCTCATCTCCTCTGGAGATTTTCCTCCCACAGCTTCCAACCTCATAGTCTCCCAACCTCAGACGGCCCGCTTTTACCTCCTACCCAAAATCTACAAACAGGACTGTCCTGGCAGACCGATCGTGTCAGCCTGTTCCTGCCCTGTGGAACTCATTTCTTGCTATCTGGACTCCCTTCTCTCTCCCCTTGTCCAGTCTCTTCCCACCTACATCCACGATTCCTCTGACACCCTACATCATATCAACAATTTCCAGTTCCCTGGCCCTAACCGCATCCTCTTCACCATGGACGTCCAATCCCTCTACACCTCCATCCCCCATCAGGATGGTCTGAGGGCTCTCGGCTTCTTCCTTGAACAGAGGCCCGAACAATCCCCATTCACCACTCCTCTACTCTATCTGGTAGAACTTGTTCTCTCACTGAACAATTCCTTCTTAAACTCCTCTCACTTCCTCCAAATAAAAGGTGTGGCTATGGGTACCCACATGGGCCCCAGTTATGCCTGTCTCTTTATGGGGTATGTGGAACATTACTTGTTCCAGTCCTACTCCGGCCCCCTCCTACAACCCTTTCTCTGGTACATTGATGACTGCTTCGGTGCTGCTTCATGCTCTCGTCAGAACCTAGAAAAATTTATTAATTTTGCTTCCAATTTCCACACCCCCATCATTTTCACATGGTTCATCTCTGACACTTTGCTTCCGTTCCTTGACCTCTCTGTCTCAATTTCTGGCGACAGGCTGTCCACCAATATTCATTACAAGCCTACCAACTCCCACAGCTACCTTGACTATTGCTCTCACACCCCGCTTCCTGTAAGGATTCCTTCCCATTCTCTCAGTTCCTTTGCCTCCATCGTATCTGTTCTGATGATGTCACTTTCAAAAACAGTTCCTCTGACATGTCTTCCTTCTTCCTTAACCGAGATTTTCCACCCACGGTGGTTGACAGAGCCCTCAACCATGTCCGGCCCATCACTCGCTCATCCATCCTCCCACCTTCCTCTCCCTCCCAGAACCATGATAGGGTCCCCCTTGTCCTCATTTATCACTCCACCAGCCTCTGCATTCAAAGGATCATCCTCAAAGGATCATCCTCAGCCATTTCCGCCAACTCCAGCATGATGCCACTACCAAACACATCTTCCCTTCGCAGCACCCCCCCTCCCCCTCCCCCCGCCCCCCGGTGGCATTCCACAAGGATCGTTCCCTCCAGGACACCCTGGTCTACTCCTCCATCATCCCCCACACCTCAACCCCCTCCCATGGCACCTTCCCATGCAACCGGAGAAGGTGCAACACCTGCCCCTTTACTTCCCCCCTTCTCACTGTCCAAGGGCCCAAACACTCCTTTCAAGTGAAGCAGCATTTCACTTGCACTTCCCTTAATTTAGTCTACTGCATTCGCTGCTTGCAACGTGGTTTCCTCTACATTGGAGAGATCAAATGCAGACTGGGTGACCACTTTGTGGAATACCTTCGGTCTGTCCATAAGCATGACCCAGACCTCCCTGCCGTTTGCCATTTTAACACTCCGCCCTGCTCTCTTGCATACATGTCGGTCCTTGGCTTGCTGCAATGTTCCAGTGAAGCTCAACACAAACTGGAGGAACAGCACCTCATCTTCCAACTAGGCATTTTACAGCCTTCCAGGCCGAATATTGAGTTCAACAACTTTAGATCATGAACTCTCTCCTCTATCCCCACCCCCTTTCCGATCCACCTTTTTCCAATAATTTATATATATTTTTCTTTTCCCACCTATTTCCATTATTTTTAAATGTATCCATCCATTGTTTTATCTCTACCTTTTAGCCTATTTCAATCCCTTCCCCCCACCCCACTCCCACCAGGGCCATCTGTACCTTGCTCGTCCTGCTTTCTACCCTTAATGTCACCATTAGCACATTTCTTAACTAATATCACCATCGTCAACACCCCTTCGTCCTTTTGTCTTTGACATCTTTTGGCTATCTCCACCTATCACTCACCCTCTATCCAGCTCTACTGGTCCCACCAAAGCCCCCCCCCACCCCCACTTAAACCTGCTTTTATTTCACCTCTTTTCTATTTTTCCTTAGTTCTGGTGAAGAGTCATACGGACTCGAAACGTTAACCATGTTCCTCTCTGCAGATGCTGTCAGACCTGCTGTGTTTTTCTAGGTATTTTTGTTTTTACTAAAAATTCTAAAGCATTTTGGAAGAAAAATATTGTTATCCCAGTCTCATCTAACACTCTTTTTCAACTAATACCACCAAAAAACAAATTGGCTGGTCATTCAGCTCATTGCTGGTCATAGGATTTTGTTGGTGCAGAATAACTGCTGCATTTGTCTATGTAATAGTGACTGCAGAATTGTGTGACAATTGATGTAGTGAAGCACTGTATAAATATAAACACTATTTGTATGTACAAAAGTATCATAATCATGTTTTGTGACTATGTTAAAGACTAAATTTATATTCAAAATTATAAGGTAAACTAAGCAATTCAATAATTATGGTAAGTTATGAGGTTGTCATCAACTGTAAGTCTAATATATGGATCCAGTAGAGTATTAAAAACAAATAACTACTGATGCTGCAAATCCAAAACAAAAAATAAAAAATAAAAAATACCTGGAAAAACTCAGCAGGTCTGGCAGCATCGGCAGAGAAAGAGTACAGTTGACATTTCGAGTCCTCATGACCTTTCAACAGAACAAGGGTCATGAGGACTCGAAACGTCAACTGTACTCTTCTCCGCCGATGCTGCCAGACCTGCTGAGTTTTTCCAGGAATTTTTTATTTTTTGTTCCGGTAGAGTATTGTTCATCCAAGCAGCAAAACGAGAAGAAACATTTTCACGCCACTATCAAATAAACAAAGTGGTGTAATTTTTTCAGATACCTGAAGTTGACTTAACATCTGATTTTCGTTAGTTTGCAGAAGTTTTGAGGATTTCAGCCAGACTTCAGAATAAATCCTTAACTCGTCAACTGTACTGAATGTTCTGTTGGCCTGAATGAAATACAGAAAACACCTATAAGCATTGCAACCAGACCATTCAGCAGCTTGTAACATGAAATCAGTTGAAGGATCCAGATGTGACTGAAGCAGTTTCGTTGTACAGCACTGGGGGGAAACTTTTAACTGTTGGTTGCCTGTTTCTCACCTGAAAATCCAGTGGGGACCTTGTACCTTTTGTGCCCATGTGCCCAAACATCAAATGTTTGCCCAGCACCCCCAGGAGTCTGTTGGGTCCTATATCAGTTGTAGAACTCCGATTGCAACTTTCATGAAAAGATGGATGAAGCATGCATGGTGCATGTCAGTCCCATTTCTCCTTGTTGTGAAAATACCTACTGGAGCCCTTTCCCTAAAAGGTTTTATTTAAGATCTCTAAGATCAATATGAGCAGGTGTACTCCTATGGGCCCATATTGTGCCCATTTAGCATCCAACTTGAAAATCTTCTTAGCTGGGTTATCAAAAAGCATTTGAAACAAACAGGGAGAGATTGCCTCATCACTATTTGTAATGAAACTGAACATGTAAGCATAAAGAAAAACTTATGTTATCACTGGCAATGGTAAACAAAAGAAACATTCCCATATATTATAAATAGGTAAAACTGTGCACTATAAAAAAAAAGGCTGGTGCTTTCACTTTGACTGGAGCATACAATAGGTGGTAGCAGATCAGCTGCCTGTTTTACGCCTCCTGAAATTCCTGTCCATGAATGTCAATGAAAGGGAGAATTGAGCAGATTGTACATTATGTGCACTAAATCTTATACTGTATACTGCATATACATATATAGAATACTAATCTAGCCATAGTCAATTCATTCATCTTTGAAAACCACTGTTAATCACTGGGTAGCAATTGTCACTTGCTTACAATTTCACAGAGCAAAAAACTTAATGAAAACCTGATGTAACACTTGAGAAAGAAATACCATGGGAAGAAATTTTCGCTTGGTGTGTGGGCGCGCGCCCGACCTGCTTGAGCAGTGAAATGACAGATGTTGATGTCGGAGGGATGAGGTCTCCAAAAGCAAATAAAAATAAAATAAAAACTTTACTTTTTCACTAAAAATATGTCCCTGCTCACATGAGGGGGACATGTCTTATGACAT
The DNA here is from genome assembly GCF_017639515.1 of Carcharodon carcharias. Classification (NCBI taxonomy): domain Eukaryota; kingdom Metazoa; phylum Chordata; class Chondrichthyes; order Lamniformes; family Lamnidae; genus Carcharodon; species Carcharodon carcharias. Next base: position 98,020,441 of record NC_054469.1, read on the forward strand.
TTTTATTTTCTTATTTTTTAAACAGCGCTTCATCTCCCTGAGGCAGCTCTGTGCCTCAGAGAGATTATGAAGTGCTCACTTGCATGCATGTGCAAAGTTCACGCTTGGCCCACATGCCCTCCTCCCCCTGCCCACACAGGCAGTGCTGAGCACTGCACTTCCCTTTCATGCTGGGCAGGCCTTAATTGGCCTGCCAACATGAAATCAGGGTGCAGTGCCGATCGCAGGCGGTGGTCGGCTTCCTGACCACCCCCACCAACTCCCGCCGATCCCACTCACCAAGGGCAAAATTCTGCCCCATAAGTCAATCAGGGGTGATGTAATCCCCACCAATGCTTTGCAGAAATATGAAATTTTTATTTCACCATGACCCCTTAACAACTATGCTGCACTATACTACATATTGACCAATATAATCTGCATTTTTAAAATAATTAAGTGGTTCTTTATATAATTGCAAGTTGTTGCAATTCCCAAAAATCGAGTACAACCAAATTCAAACTCTTAGGCCTAGATTTTTGCTCTTGGGTGGGGTGTGCAGAGTCGAGAGAATTCCGAACTTTAAAAATGGCGGCCCACAATTCTGATTTTTGTTATGAGCTGGATTAAAAGTTATGACTGCCCCCCTGGAACAAGTGCAATGCTGCAGGGTGCTGGGACAGGCTGGGCGGAAGGATTACCTCTGTGCTCCAGCACATTGTCAACTTGAACTTTAAAAAATGATTAAAATAAAAAACAGCCCTCAAGCCTCATCACCCCCATACACTCTTCATGCCCCATCCATGCCAATATATGCTACCCCATGCCCTCCACCCACCCCATGGTCCTTCATTGCCCTTATGTCAACTTATGCCCCTGTACCCACTCCCACTGGCCCCTCATACCTCCTATGCCCCACACATCCCCATGGCCGTTTATAGCCCCCCAGGCTAACTTACAACTTTAACAGTTTCAATAAGTTTATGCACTTTTTATGCACAATCATGTTTACTTTTAACAATCCCAAAGGGTGTCTTACATCTCCCAAAGCACGCTGTGACCCAAAGTGGTGCCCCGGCTATCCAAACGAATAAGTTCAGACCAGCTTTTACCTGGTCTAATCTGCACATGCCGTGTTTCACACTCCTAGCCTACCAAAATCCCACTTCAGTTGTGGCAGCTGATGACTTAAGTGCTTTGCTGTCCCCGTAAATTGCATATGCGTGAACCCCAGCCTAACTGCAGTCCCACCCTGATGAAAATAGCAAGTGCCATGTTTCGAGGCAGGACTTAGGATTTCCACTATTTTCAACATGATGGAGAGGCTCTTTGCTCTGGTGAAAATCTAGGCCTTAAAGCTTACTTCTTGTATTTTCAAGTGCTTGAGGTTTGAATTTTTCAATGTATTATAAAATATTTGAGAAATAATAGAGAAAGCATCAGAACATAATTAATATGAGTTTATATGCTTAAATTAATAATTAGTACATAATGTTAGGCAAGTCTAGCAAAACAGAATTAAGATCCAAGCAGGTTCTTATGACAATTATGTTCTAATTGGAAATATAACCAAATGATCATTTGTAAATACGCAGATTCTTTTTGGTTACTGTAGTGTTTATAAATATTTAATCCAGAATTTGCATATAACCAGGCATGCAAAATCCCAACAACTGTGATAGTCCTGTCTTTAGCAACAGGAGGGATAGATATCTGAATGCATATGTACCAATTTTTGTAAAAGGCAGTCTCTTTTATTGTTTCTATTTATAACTTTATTAATAGTTTTCACGCTGATATATATCATTTTATTTATCATAGGGTGTGGCTGTGGCTGGCAAGATTGGCGTTTGTTGTTTACTCCTCCCTGTCGTTGAGTTATAACTAAGTGGTTTCCTCAATCATTTCAGAGGGCATTTAAGAGTCAACAACATTGGCATGGATCTGGAGTCACATTTAAGTAAGACTGGGTAAGGACAACACATTTTTTCCTAAAGGACATTAGTGAACTAGCTGGGTTTTAAACAACAAACCAGTAGTTTCACTGCCACCACTACTGATATGAGCTTTTTAATCCAAGATTTATTTGATTAACTGAATTTAAATTTCCCTGCTTCATGGTGGGATTTGAATTCATGTCTCCAGTTCGTTAGTCCAGGTCTTTGGGTTAATAGTTCAGTTCCATAGCCGCCGTGCTAGAATACTCTTTCTTTCCTTACAATTTTACATATGCAAAATCAATCTGTTCAAGTGTATATTAGCTATACTCTCCTTCAGCTGTGAAATTTAAAATCAATTACATCAATGTGGTCACCTTGTTATGTTACATATATGTTTAAATTGCTTAAGTGTACTAACAATATTCATAAGCAAAACAGCAGACGGAAAGAAAATCAGGCTAACATTTGGCATCTGCAATTAATAAAGGGCACTATATGCATGCAATCAATCTGCAAGGGGTAGATTTTCACTCTGTGCAATAGAGTTAATCAGGTGATAGTGGGTGAACAGCCAATTTTCCATCTCCTGATTTTTATTTCCATTCAGCCCATCCTCTTTGAATCACTTTCCCCTATGTTACACTATTGTACAATGTGAAAATCTAGCCCCAAATACCAAATGCAGATTGTAACTGTATAAAAACTGGCAGTTCCAGAATATTGAACTCTCCTACCTTCTCCATCAGTCCCTGGATCCCTGCCATGCTTGGAGCATACAGGATTTCACCAAGTAGCAATGGTTTCAGAAAAGTCCACAGCAAAGGCCCATTAGGTGCTTTTAAAATATCCTGATAAAAGCCCAAGCAGTAGGGAGCTGGTTGCAACAAAAAAAGAGGTCTGTTAACAAGCTTTTTTACATCTCAAATCAATTGACTGTCAGGCCAGCACACATAACCAAGCTATATCAATTTATGACTGAAGTCATAAATGGCTGAAACGGGTTAAATGGCTAAAATATGTGGTCATAAATTAAGGGTCTTGGTTCTCATCTGATACTTCTCATCCTTGAGCTTGTACATTGTTTTCCACAACCACCCAGCTCCACCTCAAAGATTAAATAGGAAGCTCTGCCTCCACTTCATTTCATTCATCCCACTACCAATATAATAGTTATGGCTCCTTAATATATCTTCATATAGCCTGAAGCTCAAAATCAAAAATTTGAAGGGTTCTCTACTTTTATAAATGAAATGTATTACTAAGGTTAGTTCAGAAGAATGGGCAGGATAAATTGATTCCAGACATTTAGACTTCCAATGACTGATTTTCATTAAACTTCCTTTTTTTAATGGAATAGGGCAAGATTCAATTTTTCTTGTGATCAGATATAAAGCTTTGATGTTTCACAGTGACCAAGTGGAGACTGGAGAGTAAGATGGTGTTTAGCTTTATTAGTATTTTTGAAGCTGTATTGAAGAGATATCCACAATTAAGCCATTAACTTTTCTGTTCTCTCCACAGATGCTAAATGACCAGTCATGTGTTTCCAGTATTTCCCATTTTTATTTCAAATTTTCGGCACCTGCAGCATTTTAATTTTTACTGTTTTATTGTTTATTTGGGGAATTTCTAAAGGAAGTTTGGAAATATATTCCCTTAACAAGCCCTTTAGGAACTCCAGTCAGCATTCTTTAGGGGCCCATTAGCATGTGTTGTAATTTTCTACAGTTTATGATATCAAAATAACGGGTAAATTGGAGGTTCTTGACATGACCAGGTTGGAGACCCCGGTGAGGGAGGTGAGGGGGTGGTGGGGCCAGGGTGCACAGACTGAGAGGAAAGGGAAACCGGGGTGTGGGAGGTGGGGGGAGTGGAGGGGGGGTTAGCCAAACCTTGGTAGGGGAGGGGTCCTCTTTTGATGCACCCAGCGGTCTGTAAAGTAGGTTTCCCACCTACAGCCCAATGAGTGGAACTTGGCGCGCTTTGAACCTACCTCTGGCCTCCATTTGCTGTGGGAAAAATAGTGGTGGGGTTGGGGTGGGGGGGGGGGGGGGGGGGGGGGGGGGGGCAGGGGGGAGGTGGGTGCTCAGGGGGCGGGGGGGTGGTGAGATATGCTTAAGTGACCATGAATTGGCCATTTAAGGGCTGAACAAGGCAGCTGTACCACTTGCGTTTACAGCGCGGTCAGGGACAGGCGGGTAGGCACTGGGAAAGGGATCCATGGAATTATGCCCAATTTTATGTGCCTCACATGCCTACCAACACACCCCCAGGGGAGTGTAACCCCTGCCCATCATGTGTTCAATTCCTGGTCTACACAACTTTCCAAACATTAACTGTTTCATTGTGATTTTTTTCTTTTTATCCCTGACATTTAAATCCGATGAGTAAAAGGCTGTTGCAGCTACAAATTATGACATCGGTACTTAAACACAGCTGTCTTCTCCATTAAACCAGGATTCTCTTACTGGTATTTGTAGGAATGTTGTATTTGATTAAATCTTCCTCAGTGAATTCTTCAATTTGGGGTAACTCTGAGAACATCATGCCACCACCGAATAAGCTGGATGATTTTGTTTTACAAATTGCTTGGGAGAGAGTTTGGAAAGAGGAACTCGCTGACATTCTCACAGATCTTCCTTGAACATTCTAGACATAGATAAAAGACAATGTCAGCTATTTTTCAAACCTTCAGAATAAAAAGGAAACCATTGCATTGGATACAGTGTCCGAATTCAGATAGCAATGCAGAGAAGATTAGAACTGGAACCTAATCTTTACACAGTTAGAAGATTTTATCTATTTCCACTCATACACTACAAATATGCATCTTCTAACCTAACAACCACAGTTTCAGTTTGTTCCTATACACAGGAGCACAAGTGAATCCCCAGTTAAGGCCACCGTCTGCGTACAATGAAATAGTCAATTACTATAATTTAACATTCTGGTTCTTTATAAATAAAAGCATTTTAGATGTTTTTCAGTGGTATTTGTTATTTCTGTGTGTTATGTTGATTAATCCCTGCAAAATTAGATCCACCACCTTTTTATTTTAAAGTTAGGTTTTGAGAAAAACTTGATCATGCACATTAATGGAATAGTTTTTATTTTATAAACATTAAAAAAGTTGAAACCATGAGAAAATTTTAACATCCATAATGAAACAACAGCTCTGTGATTCTGATAAAACTATAGCTTCTATAGATGCAGGCACATCCATGTTAACAGATGGGAGGACAATTTTCTGATTTAGATTCCCTCTTTCAATTCCAATGGGTTCCCTATACACAGAAAAAAGTGCTTGAGGAGTCAGGCTGGAAGCTGGTTAGATGTAAATCAGAACATTGGACTAATGAACTGCTCCTAAAGGAATACAGCAGCTTATCCTTACAGAAGAGTAGAGCTGGAAGAAATGAGGATAGGGGTAATAGTCAGGCTAGGGATGCTGGCAGCAGTGGAATTGGGAACAGGAACTGGTGTAGGAATTGGATGCAGCATTGGGTGTGGGGACAGGAGTTGGGATAGGTAGGAGTGAAGATAAGGACTGGAGATAGGTTGAGGGCAAGACTGGGGATGGGGACAGGAGTTGATATAGAAAGCTGTCAGGAGTGGGGATAGGGTCAGCAGTGTGGATGGGGTGGGGAAGAGTTTGGGAAAGAGAGGGGATAGGAATGGGGTGCAAATAGGAGTGGTGATGGGTTAAAAGTGGATTGGGGTGGAAATGGGAGTGTTGGTGAGGTGGAGAAGGGGATGGATTGAGAGTTGGTGTAAGAGAGGGGCAATCATAGCAGTAGGAGTGAGAATGAGGTGGAGGCAAGAGTGAACATAAAACATGGAGAGGATGTTTCCTCATGTGGGAGAATCTAGAAGTAGGAGTCACTATTTAAAAATAAGAGGTCACCCATTTAAAATGGAGATGAAGCAAAAAATTTTCACTCAGAGGGTTGGGATCCTTTTGAACTCTCTTCCTGAAAAGACGGTGGAAGCAGAGTCTGAATATTTTTAAGACAGAAGTGGATAGGTTCTTGGTAAACAAGGGAGTGATAGGTTATCGGGGGTAGGCGGGATGCAGATTTGAGGTTTGTATCAGATCAGCCATGATCCTATTGAATGGTGGTGAAGGCTCGAGAGGCCGAATGGCCTATTCCTGCTTTTTGATCATATGTTCGTATGTATATGAACATCATGTAGGACTCCTCGAACCTTCACCATTCAGTATGGTAATGGCTGACTTTCTACCCAAATCCACCTATCTGCAATATCTCCATATTCCTTGATTTCTTTGGCATCCAAAAATCTATCAACCGCTATCTGGAAAACACTTGATGATTGAGCATCCACAGCTCTGTGGGTAGAGAATTCCAATGACTCAATACTTTGAGTGAAGAAATTTCTCATCATCTCAGTGCTAAATGTCCAACTCCTTTGAATCTGTGACCCCTTGTTCTAGACTCCCCAGCTAGAGAAACATGCTCCCAGAATCCATATTCTCAGGCCCCTTAAAAATGTTATCTGTTTCAATTAGATCACCTCTCATTGTTCTAAATTCTAGCGAATATAGACCATGTCTGCTCAATTTGTTGTAATAAGGATTGGTCTAGTGAATCTTCATTGCAGTAAGGAACATATACCCTTCCTTTGGTAAGGTGCAATCTCACCAAAGCCCTATATAATAGTAGTAAGATTTAATTACTCTTTAAATCCAAACCCTTTGTAGTAAAGGCTTACATACCAGTTGGTTTCATAATTGCTTGCTGTACCTGAATGTTAACTTTCTGTGATTCATGTACAGCGATACCAAAGCCCTTCTGAATACTAAAATTTATAGTCTTTCACTATTTAAAAATGTTCTACTTTTCTATTGTTCTACAAGTGTGGAGCATGTGATGTAAAAAGGAATGCTTCATAAACAGAGTGTTAAAGTTGGAAATTTGGTGCAAGTGTGATTTCTCTGCTTAGTATTTTTCAAGCTGAAAATTTACTTTAATTATTTCCAATTTGACTTAGAATTTTACAACTGTAAAATAAACTGCATGCCCGGTAAGATACCTAGTTAAAAGGAACTGTCTGTCAATGACAGTTAACTGTCAATCAGCGAAAGTGGTTGCCCTAAAGCAGTCAGTGTTAATTATTGTAACACAAAGTTGACTTAACAGTTGAAACTTGGATGTGAGTCATAAGCGCTCTGTATAAATAGATTGTATTTCTGACTGCACATAGTGAGTGGTGACTGATTACTTCATTGAAGGAGTGCTAAAGTTGGGAAGTCGGTGCATTGGGGAAGAGGAGGTGCTCCTTTTCATTCTCTTGTTTTATCCCCTAGAGAGCATTTGACTTCTTATGTCTGTAAGCTAGGAAACTGTAACTTATTAATACTTTGCAAAATTAGTAGCTAACTAATCAAATAAATAAATAAATAAATAATGTTAGACAGACATGGAATATGACAGGTGGGAGTTTGTAGAAAACATTGCAATCCAAAACAACCATATCTGTGGTAAGTGTCTGTACCTCAAGCAACTTCAGTTCAAAATTGGTGAGCTGAAGTCCAAGGTGCAGATATTGTGGGACAACAGGGAGGAGGAATGTTACTTAAACATTTTGTTCTGAGACGCAGTCACAGTCCTTAGGTTAAGTAGAACTTTAGAGCTGGTGAATGATCAGGTACAGAGGCGTGTCACAGCAAGTCAGGCAGGTAAAGGGATCTAGGATGTAGTGATGGAGGGCCTTGACTTTGACCAGCATGTACAAGATGCTTGCTACCTGTGTGAATGAGAACAAGGACGGCAGGGCGGATGGGCAAACTGACCATAGCACCACAGCGCAGGAAGCGATTCAAGTGGGGGAGGAGTGAAAAGAAACCTGACAGTGATAGGAAACAGTACAGTCAAGCAGATAGGATGGAATCTTCTATTTTCAGCAGGTGTCTCACACTCTGCCTGGAAAAGCGGCCAGACACTTGTGCTAACTCTTAGGAGGAAGGCCCACTGAATCTTCTGCTCATCTGGCACTTAAGAGGACCAGTGGTGAGCCTTATTCCTGAATGACGACCTCCTGTCCACCTAAATCTGGCGGCCAATCAGAGGCTGGCAGCTCTTGAACTCTGCAGCACCACGGAGAGCCAGTGACTGTTGCTGGAACAACACCTCTCTGGTGTCCCAGGGCAGAATCGACCCAGAATTGCATTAAATGTGTTAGTGGGTGTGAAAAACGACATTTTATCTGCCAGCCGCTTTAGTGGGTTTTCACTCCCTATTGTCCACTTCCCGCCTCATTAATTAAGCAGCCACAGGAAATACGGTGTCTCGCTGGTGGGCAGCCTCTGAAATGCCTGCCACACTGTTACCTCACTGTTTCCTCACTCCGGGTGCCATATCTAAACTGCAGCCACGCATGCAGTTCTCAATGTTTACAGCCCAGGACAGCTCCAGTGAAAACATGGCCCTGAAAGCCAAGAAGAGTTCAGTGACCCATCACTGGAATACCTTTTGTATGCCCGCCGTGATGTCCTCCACCCCTGCTCCAACCATAGGAGGTCCAGCAATCTCACCACTCCAGCTTGGGGGGCGATGGTAGTGGTGGTCAGTGCCAATGCTGTACAGAAGAGGTTGGCCATCCAATGCAGAAAGTGGATGGATGATCTCATCCATGTCACCAGGGTAAGGCAACCATCTCATCACTCTAAACTCACAAACTCACAAGGCCTTCACACTTTCACTGGCATCTCACACTCTCAGCTCAAGGGACATTACCACTCTCTCTCTCATACACACCCTCACATCTCCATCTAACCTCACCTCCTCTGGAGACTGCCTCCTCAGCCCTCACCATTTTGATGCCACTTGCACAGATCAACATGTGCCCCCATACACACCCTGGGATACCCCCTTTCTACAGTACAACTCTCACCCTGCAGCCTCTTTGCTTGCCCATGGCCACTTACCCCAGACTTCCCCAAGCAAGCCCCAGCCCTGTAGCCGTTGAAAAGCCACCCCATGCCTACAGCTGGACTGGTAGGTAGCGACTCACCCTTGAGCCCCCCTAAATGTGATGTGGTTTCGCCTGCAAAGCCTAACACTGATGGCTGTGAGTACTGACTGAAACAGGGTAGACAAAAAAACCTCAAAGTCCCAAGTCAAGTGCAGCTCACCAGGTGCACATCTCTTGTGTACAGTTGCATGCTGATGTGCCTGGAAATCCAGCATGTTGGGGATGATTCCAGCGAGTAGGGTTTAAAATGAGATTCTAATGTATTGAAATTAGGTTCTCAATGTGCAGCGGTGGGAAACACAGCCCGCCATTAATAGATGGGGTGGATGATCGCAAGTTGGTTTTCTGAAACCGTGAAACCGACGTTTGCGATCTCCCAATATTTTCCGCTCCCGCCTGCCACAATGCCACTACAAACTGGAGTGGATGATTCCACCCCCAGGATCATGGAGTGACCCAGGAAAAGAGTAGGTGCTGTTGCGGGGGCCTAGCATGATGATTGGGAGAGAGACCAATGGGGGTCAGCAGCAAGGGCAGGGGGTGAATGTCCATGGCTACCCACTGCCCCCTGTCCATGCCCTTGATCAGGCACACATTAGTGCTGATCAAGGGCCTCCCAACTGATATGCACACCACACAGTTTAACCAGTCCTGCAGGCCACGTGTCAGCAGGCCCACATGGAGCTGTGAAAATTGCAGCAGGTGCAGGAAGAGGCCCTTGAGTAGTCGTTAATTAGCCAGTTAAGGGTCCCAATTATAGGTGGGTTGGGAAGGTCGACCATGGACCTTTCCATACAGACGTTATTACCAGTGGAGGTGGGAAGGCATCGGGTATCAGTCTGGACACCAACCCACCTAATTTTCAGGCTCCCTGCCTCTTTCCCCACCTTCTGAGGGGACAGAAGAATCCACTGATAGAATCTGTTCTCTGCAGCCATGACCAGGAGCTTGTGAAGCTTGTGCTGCCTAGCTGGTGCTAGGGTTAAAGACTTCTCCTTAGAGCTGGAGATGAACTTGGGGTGAGAGAGGGAGGGTCCTGTTGTTGTGGTCCACGTATAGGAACTGGCACAATGGGTAAAACTAGAAATGATGTCCTGCCAAGAGAGTTTGAGGAGTTAGAGTCCAAATTAAAATGCAGAACCTCAAAGGTAATAATCTCTGGACTGTGACCTGAGCCACATGCCAATTGGCATAGGGTCAAGCAGATTAGAGAATCAAGTGCATGGCTTAAAGATTGGTGTGGAAGGAAGATGTTTTGATTCACAAGGCACTAATGTCAGTTCTGGGAAAGAGGAAGCTCTTGCATTGGATGGGCTCTATTTAAACCAGGCTGGGATAAGCACCCTGATTAGCCATATAACTAGAGCTGAGGATAGAGCTTTAAGCTAAAAGGGGGAAAGGTGAAGGGGAATTTAGATATTTTTTTAAAAAGTCATATGATAGAGAGCTGCTTCATTTCCCAGGGCAATGTCTTGCCCAATCAGAGTCAAGCTGCCTGGTTTAAATTTCAAACAATGCTTGGCAGTTAACTGTCAATCACCATCAACTGGTGCATTCTCCATTACAACACCTCTGCCAATCAGAATCCATTTGCCACCAATCAGCACTCTCTTTTCATACAGCAGAAATTGTTGTTTGCCCTGCCATTGGCATTTTCTTGCAAATTTTCCTAGTGAATGCAAGATGAAAAGCTTTGACCAAAAATATCTCTTCTTTCAGCAATACTCAAATTCTGTACTACCAAATGACTATGAGTAAAAGGTCCTCTGGGAAAAAGTAATCATAAGAATTCCATATAAGGTTAGAGAGCAACATTTCAGGTCCAGAACAAGAATCTTAAACTTAAACAAAGTCAATTATGTAAGTATGAGAGGAGAGCTGGATTAAGATTGACTAAAACTTAAGGTGATAAATAGACAGTGTGAAACATTTGAAGAAATTATTCAACATTTTCAACAAAAATATGTACCATTAAAAAAACAAAAACTCAGCAAGAAGGATCCATCTGTGGCTTACCATAGACGTTAAGGATAGTGATATAGCATGTATTTCATGAAAAAGCATGTATTTATCAATAAGGCCACCACTACACTTTTCTTCCCTATCTTTCCTGAATACATTGTAACCAGGAATATTGGTGCCCATTCCTCAATTATTTGATCCAGGTCTCTATTATTGTCACTATATCGTTATCCAAAGCGGTGACATGTATCTGAAATTCTCAAAGGTTACTTACAATGCTCTGGGCACTTACTCACATGGATTCTAAATCCATTTTAGTCTGCCTTTCATGTCCTCCCTGCCTTACATTTCCACAGTGCACAAGCTAAAAACAAACACAATTGGTGGGTTTGGGAGATTTGAATTTCCAAGGACGTGCAGGCAGTCTAAACATTAATATATCTTTTCTATTAACATGTGATGGCACTGTGGTATTGTCGCTAGACTAATAATCCAGAAACCCAGGGGTAATGCTCTGGGGACCCAGGTTCGAATCCTGCCACGGCAGAATTCAATGAATATCTTGAATTAAAAGTCTAATGGTAACCATGAAACCATTATGTAAAAACCCATCTGGTTCACTACTGCCTTTTAGGGATCTGACTCCAGACTCACAGCAATGTACTTGACTCTTAAATGGCCTTGCCACTACAAAGTCACAGAAAAGGAATGAAACAAGATAGACCACCCAGCATTGACCTAGGCACTGGAAATGACAACAGCAATCTCAGCCCTGTTGACCCTGCAAAGTCCTCCTTACTAACATCTGGGGGCTACTAGGATATTAACCCATAATTTTTACACTTCAATTGAGAGAGCTATCTCACAGGCTAGTCAAGCATATCCCTCACGGAATCATACCCTACAGGTAATGTCCCAGACATCACCATCCCCATCCTTGGGCATGTCCTGTCCCACTGGCAGGACAGACCCAGCAGAGGTGGTGGCACAATGATATACAGTCGGGAGGGAGTTGACCTAGGAATCCTCAACATCGAATCTGGACCCCATGAAGTCTCCTGGCATCAGGTCAAACAGGAACAGGAAACCGCCTGCTGATTACCACTACCACCCTCTCTCAGCTGATGAATCAGTACTCCACCATGAACACAACTTGGAGGAAGCACTGAGGGTGGCAAGGGTGCAGAATGTACTCTGGGTAGGAGACTTCAATGTCCAGCACTAAGAGTGCTTGGTGGCACCACTACTGACCAAAGCGGAGCCCTAAATGACATAGCTGCTAGCCTGGATTTGCGGCAGGTGGTGAGAGAACCAACAGGAGAGAAAAACATACGTGACCTCATCCTCACCAACCTGCCTGCCACAGATGCATCTGTCCATTACAGTAGTGGTAGGAGTGACCACCACACAGTCGTTGTGGAGACGAAGTCCCGCCATCACATTTAGGATACCTTCCACCATATTGTGTGGCACTACCGCTGTGCTAAGTGGGATAGATTTCGAACAGATCTAGCAACTCAAGACTGGGCATCAGCAGCAGCAGAATTGTACTCGAATATAATCTGTAACCTCATGTCCCGCCCATATCCCCCACTCTACCATTACCATCAAGCCAGGGGATCAACCCTGGTTCAACAAAGAGGGCAAGACGGCATGCCAAGAGCAGCACCAGGCATACCTAAAAATAAGGTGTTAACCTGGTGAAGCTATAACACAGGACTACTTGCATGACAAACAGCATAAGCAGCAAGTGATAGACAGAGCTATGATACCACAATCAATGGATCAGATCTAAGCTCTGCAATCCTGCTCTATCCAGTCATGAATCATGGTGCACAGCTAAACAACTCATGGAGGAGGAGGTTCCACAAATAACTCCATCCTCAATGATGGAGGAGACCAGCACATCAGTGTAAAAGATAAGGCTGAAGCATTTGCTGCAATCTTCAGCCAGAGGTGCTGAATGGATGATCCATCTCAGCCTCCTCTGGAGGTCCCCAGTATTACAGATGCCAGTCATCAGCCAATTTGATTCACTCCATGTGATATCATGAAATGGCTGAAGGCATTGGATACTGCAAAAGCTATGGGCCCTGACAATATTCCAGCAATAGTACTGAAGACTTGTGCTCCAGAACTTGCCGCGTCCCTAACCAAGCTGTTCCAGTATAGCTACAACACTGGCATCTACCCAGTTATTTGGAAAATTGCCCAGCTATGTCCTGTACACAAAAAAAAGGACAAATGCAACCCGGCCAATTACCGCCCCATCAGTCTACTCTCTATCATCAATAAAGTAATGGAAGAAGGCATCAATAGTGCTATCAAACGGCACTTGCTTACTAGTAACCTGCTGACTGACACCCAGTCTGGGTTCCGCCAGGGCCACTCAGCCTTGGTTCAAACATGGACAAAAGAGCTGAACTCCCGAGGTGAGAGTGACTGCCCTTGACATTAAAGCCACATTTGACGAAGTGTGGCATCAAGGAGCCATAGCGAAACTGGAGTCAATGGGAATCAGGGGGAAAATTCTCCGCTGGTTGGAGCCATATCTAGCACAATGGAAGTTGGTTGTGGTTGTTGGAGTTCAGTCAATCAGCTCCAGGACACCACTGCAGGAATTCCTCAGGGTAGTGTCCTTGGCCCAAATATCTTCAGCTGCTTGATCAATGACCTTCCTTCCATCATAAAGTCTTAAGTGAGGATGATCAGTGATGATTGCACAATGTTCAGCACTATTTGCGACTCCTCAGATACTGAAGCAGTCCATGTCCAAATGCAGCAGGACCTGGACAATTGGGCTGAGAAGTGGCAAGTAACATTTGCGCCACTCAAGTGTCAAACAATGACCATCCCAGCAAGAGAGAATCCAACCATCGCTCCTTGATGTTCAATGGCATTACCATCATTTAATTCCCCCACTATCAACATCCTGGGGGTTACCATTGACCTGAAACTGAACTGGTCTAGCCATATAAATACTGTGGCTCCAAAAATAGGTCAGAAACTAGGAATTGTGCGACAAGTAACTCACCTCCTCAATCCCCAAAGCCTGACAACCATCTACAAGGCACAAGTCAGGAGTGTGATGGAATTCTCTGCACTTGCCTGGATGAATGCAGCTCCCACAACACTCAAGAAGCTTGACACCACCCAGGACAAAGCAGCCCGCTTGATTGACACCACATCCACAAATGTTCACTCCCTCCATCATTGACCCATCACAGTAGTAGCATTGTGTACCATCTACAAAGTGCACTTCAGGGATTCACCCTCCTTCGACAGCACCTTCCAAACCCACGACCACTACCCTCTGGAAGGACAAGGGCAGCAGATAGATGGGAACACCACCGCCTGGAAGTTCCCTTCCAAATCACTCACCATCCTGACTTGGAAATATATCGTCGTTCCTTTACTGTTGCTGGGGCAAAATCCTGGAATTCCCTTCCTAACAGCACTGTGGGTGTACCTACACCATATGGACTGCAGCAGTTCGAGAAGGAAGTTTACTACCACCTTCTCAAGGACAACTAGGGATGGGCAATAAATGCTGGCCCAACCAATGAAGTCCACATCCCGTGAATGAAAAGAAAAGAAAGCTGCTTTTTAATCCTGGATCATATGATTTTTAAAAAATTTTTGGGCATTGGTTGGCATAATAATAAGGACAATAAATGTTTCACAAATTCAATTCCATTGATTGCCTCAAGTCTGTATATTACCTGTATACTAATTTTACTAAAAATGCAACATTACCGCTTAGACCAATGGCACAGAAACTGAAATATAAGGAGGGGAATGACACAGGTCACCTGGTGGTTGTCCTTCTCACCATTCACAAGAAAGGAAATGCAGATTCTCATTTTCAAAGCTATTAAATGACTCCCAGCCATAAATTGAAACTTTACAAAATCTAAAGTAATCTTTCGATTAATGCTAAAAGTAAAACCGTTATACCTCATTGAATTCAAAAATAGATGGAAGATTTATGTCCCGGATGATATCCAAAAGTTTGGGAATGGTCTTCAAAAGTTGCACTGATTTATGGGTGAAAGAACTGAGTCCAGAGAACACATCCAGGATACTCTGCATCATCTGATTTACATGAGTGGGGATTATCATTGGTAGAAGTGCCTGGTTACAGTACAAAATGAAAACAAGTTACTGTGGTACACTTTGAAATCCTTCAGCAATCAAAGCTAGGCCACAACACTGGAGCTCAAGAGAGAATGGCATATATGAAATCATGTGTGTCACACATATTCCATGTGGCATAAATGTGGCAGACAAACAAATAGAGACATACACTATTCTATCTATACCCAGCAGAAATTATTTATTGAATTCATGCACAGATCTATAACAAATATTATCATAGGGCCATTGAATTCCTTTTCAGATGTTATAGACTTAAACTGGCGTGATGGGCCAAATGGGCTCCTTAAGTTCTGTAAGATTCCAAGAATTCTATGGTGATTTTTGCAACAATGCAGTATATTCAATTTTCCCCCTCCACCAAGATCTCACAACTCTCCCACCAGACCTGTGACTTCTGCCCCTCCACATGACCCGGGAATCATACCGTCCCTAAACTGGAGCAGCCACCAAATCCCCACCCACCCTAGGTCTTCTCCGCACCCCGCCTCCCCCAGTCAAGGATTGGACCTACCTGGTCCTGTGGCTACCTATGGGCTGCTCCCCGTCCAACCGGAAGCCAAGCCTATCAATCAGGCTGGCTTTCAGGTGGGGAATCTTTTAGTAATATCAACGCACATTGTAAAGTTAAAACTTAATAGCATGCATTGGGACCCCTGACTCCCTGTTTTCCCATGCTCTGCTGGTACCCCCCACTTCCGGCACATCAAGTAGTTAAAAATCTCCCCCCATGCTTTCTATTGTACAGAGAAACCAGAAGTGAAGGAAATTACAAGATAGCTCACAATTCCTGCACAGAAATGGTAAAAGGAAGAGGGAATGATTGGAAGAACAGAAAAATAAAGGAAAATAAAATGAAATGTTCTTTGCTTTACCTTGTAAGTGATGCATCTGAAGTCGATGTTCTGACTGATTTTTACAATAAGACTATAACTTTGCCAAGGAGTCAAGGAACATAGTTCAGGAGTCACAGATGAAACATTTATGTTGTCTGAAAGTGACAGCATTTGAGCCAGGCTTGCCTCATCACACCTGTCTACTGTGGTAATAAGACCTTGAATTAACTGTAAAAAGAAACACCTATCATCTTTATCAATATTAATAATTAATCAATATCTGATATTAATGAATATAACTGAGAGGTACGAAACAAAATAATGTAAACAACTCTGGATACCTTTATCATCCTCATTGTCTCATGAAATTAAACCTTGCAATATTAGGATTATTTAAATATTTTAGTACTTAGGGGAAAAAAACACTCCAGAAAATGCTATGGAATTACTCAACACCAACTCCATTCTCAAAATGTGGGGTAAATCCTGGACTCTCAGATATCACCATGGTCTTCCATTGTTTAATCTCAGGCTCACAGAAACCGAAATTTGGCCCAGTTTAAACAAATTTGTATTTTAAATCAATTTTTTTTAACAATTTGTATTCTCATCACACTTTGTTCAAAGACCCCTGGCCACTAATTCATCAGTTGTATGTCACTCTAATTTGTAGTTTGAAACAGGACTGCCTCAGAATTACAATGGAACAATTTGGTCTTAAACCTAATTGTCATTCTAAGAGAGCCTCTGTGTGGAATGCTGAAGTTTGAATTGAAGTCTATAAAAGTTACTGTACATTATGTCAAAATTCAGCCTTAACCTGAAAAGTAGTCCCGTGCACTTTTTGATTCTAACAGAAGAGTGATTAAAGTTTTTAAACTGAAATCAGGTGTTCTGTTATTCAAATAGATGTCTGGGCTCTCAGCCAATCCCCATTATTAAGACCATTTTCTCCCCTGAGGAAACATTGTTTGATTCACAGTTCAGGCTCTCTGATCTCTGTGGGCAATTGCACAATGTTTCTTGACATAAGTAAGTAGTTTCAAGTGTTGTGGTTTTTGGAACGTGAAAGGGCCTGGATAAGTGATACTTTTATTAGCTTGTTCAGACTTCTTTTTTCAAGGATAGGGGAAATGAATAAAGATTACATTTTTGAAAGCTTTTTCTTCATATATCCCAATTTACACAGTGTTGTTCATAGGTTCTGGTAAGTGTACAATGGGTCAATGGGCAAGTAAGTACCAGAGCTTGCCATAAGGGGGCATGAAGGGACTTAGGGGTAGGTGGAAGTGCAGAGCCTGGTATAGGGGACATGAAGGGCTTGAGGAGGTGGGTGGGGGGGATGAAATGGCATGAATGAGGCATTGGCAGTGTTTGAACAGTAAAGGGGGTGTGTGGGGTGAGGGCTAGAGGGCCTTGGTGTTTTTTTTTACTGGGACAAAATCCCACGACACCGAGGTGAGCCTTTTAAGCATTCCGCCTAGGCACCCAGCAGTCCCTGTGGCTGCCTCCGAGCTTCTTTACAGGATAGCTGACCCAACACCATCTCCAGCAATGGAGATGTTTTCACTTAAGGTGGGCAGGCTGAGCTAGAAATTTGCTTTTTTTGTTGTTCATTTATGGGATTTGGACTTCACTGGCTGGGCCTGCATTTATTGTCCATCCCTAATTGCCCTTGAGAAGGTGGTGGTGAGCTGCCTTCTTGAATTGCTGCAGTCCCGGTAGTGTAGGTACACTCACAGCGCTGTTAGGAAGGGAGTTCCAGGATTTTGACCCAGCGACAGTGAAGGAACGGCGATGTATTTCCAAGTCAGGATGGTGAGTGACTTGGAGGGGAACTTCCAGGTGGTGGTTTTCCCATGTGGCTGCTGCCCTTGTCCAGTGGTCATGGGTTCGGAAGGTGCTGCCTAAGGAGTCTTGGTGAGTTTCTGCAGTGCATATTGTAGATGGCACACACTGCTGCCACTGTTCATCAGTGGTGGAGGGAGTCAATGTTTGTGGAAGGGGTGCCAATCAAGCGGGCTGCTTTGTCCTGGATGGTGTCCAGCTTCTTGAGTGTTTTTGGAGCTGCACTCATCCAGGCAAGTAGAGAGTATTCCATCATTCTCCTGACTTGTGCCTTGTAGATGGTGGACAGGCACTGGGGAGTCAGGAGGTGAATTACTAACCACAGGATTCCTAGCCTCTGACTTGCTGTTGTATTTATATGGCTAGTCCAGTTCAGTTTCTGGTCAATGGTGATAGTGAGGGATTCAGTGATGGAAATACCATTGAATGTCAAGGGGCAATGGTTAGATTATCTCTTGTTGGAATTGGTCATTGCCTGACGCTGTGTGATGTGAATGTTACTTGCCATTTGTTAGCCTAAACCTGGATATTGTCCAGGTCTTGCTGCATTTGGACATGGACTGCTTCATTATCTGAGGAGTTGTGAATGGTGCTGAACATTGTGCAATCATCAGTGAACACATCCACTTCTGACCTTATGATGGAAGGAAAGTCATTGATGAAGCAGCTGAAGATGGTTAGGTCTAGGACACTACCCTGAGGAACTCCTGCAGTGACAGCCTGGAGCTGAGATGATTGACCTCCAGCAACCACAACCATCTTCCTTTGTGCTAGGTATGACTCCAACCAGTGGAGAGTTTTCCCCTTGATTCCCACTAACACCAGTTTTGCTAGGGCTCCTTGATGCCACACTCGGTCAAATGCTGCCTTGATGTCAAGAGCAGTCGCTATCACCTCACCTTGGGAGTTCCATTCTTTTGTCCATGTTTGAACCGCAGCTGTTATGAGGTCAGGAGCTGAGTGGCTCAGGTGGCCACAGCTCTGTTGATGACACCTTCCACCACTTTACTGATGATCATGAGTCGACTGATAGGGTGGTAATTGGATGGGTGGGGTTTGTCCTACTTTGTGTACAGGACATACCTGGGCAGTTTTCCCCATCATTGCCGGGTAGATGCAGTGTTGTAGCTGTACTGGAACAGCTTGGCTAGGGGCTCGGCAAGTTCTGGAGCACAAGTCTTCAGTACCATTGTCGGAATATTAACAGGGTCCATAGCCTTTGCAGTATCTAGTGCCCTCAGCCGTTTCCTGATATCATGTGGAGTGAATCAAATTGACTGAAGGCTGGCATCTGTGATGGTGGGGGCATCCGGAGGAGGCTAAGATGGATCATCCGCTCAGCATTTCTGGACTCCCCCTACCCACCCTGTGGATGAATATGCAGGCCATAGAGCCTATGGAGTTCTCAGAGAGAGGTCACATGATCCAGCTCTTGGATGTAAAAGAGATACCAGATTTTTGACCCCACCTTATGCCAACTCTCTTTCTGCTGAAACCTCTCTCATCAAAGCTGATCTGTTTATGATTAGAAAACCCCACCAGAAGACTTTATAGCAGCAAACTGAGAATTCTTAAAGGAGAATTCTACATCAACACTACTGCCTCCAATGAGAAACCACAAGAATCAGCAGCCACTGTGCACTGGGACCCTTCAGCTGTAAACAAACTTCTGGACACTACATGAATAAGTTATGTTTTTCTGACTTGACTTGTTAAAGTTTGGCCAGGTTTTTAATGTCTGGTAGTCTTGTCATGAAGCTATAATATTTTTCATAATATTATTGTGGTTTATTGTTAAGCAGGTTTATGAGTATGAGTGCGTATGGTTCTGCCTGTGTGATTTAATTAAATTAGAGTAAGATAGACTGCAAGCTTGCAATTATCAAAAGAAGCTAGGAGTAAAAGGCATTTGAAATGCTAATGAGTAAACAAGGATGAGGTCTTAGCATGTAGGGTACAAAGGAAATTTACATTTTTAGATAAGTGGGTTGTTTAGGTTTCAAAGTGATGGTAGGATGTTTACAACTAACAACATAAGCAAGGCCAAGCAGTATGTTTATTTTTCCCAAAGGTACTGACCATGTTGGCAACATGAAACATTTTTATATTATGGGCAAAGCACATTTCCAAAGACTTAGAGAACAATGGAATTTGCAGATTAAAGAGAGTGAAGCATGTACAAAAAAGGAAGGAAGGTGATGTTGGGAGGACATGTAAGATCTGAGAAGACCATGTAAAATGGACTTGGGGAATCCTCCAGCCACTTTTGAAGAAGTCTACTGTGTCTAGTAACCAAAGAGGAATGCTTTTGGGATTCCACTGTGGAGTGGGTGCTGTGGTAAACTTGCTGGCTTGCTATTTAAATTTAAAATCTATTTTGGACTGTTGTCTTAAAGGGTATGTGTAGTTGAGAGTCAGGTTAATAAGGGATTTTTTGATTTGTTATCGTATTAAATAACTCTAATCTTATGTATGTCCTTGAAATATTTTCTTTTGTTAATAAATGTTTTAATTTAGTTTTTAAAATCTCTAAATGTGTAGTGGACTCATTACTTCTGAATTCAGTGCCCAAATCTTCTTGTAATAAATACAAATTGCAAAACCATTATGACAGCATAGCCAAGTTTCCCTTGTAGATTTGGTCTGCCTGACACACATCACTTGCCATGTCATAATACTCTGCAGAGTTTTTCTTTTTTTTTGAATGCTTGAAGAGGTTCTATGTGTGTTATTCTTTGGCATTAAGGTGTAATTGGATATATTTGTACATTTTAATCCTTCTGGTAATAATTTCTGTATCTTTCCCTGAGTGAATTTTACCAATAAAGCTAACCCTTTACTTGTTAACTTAAGGAGCCTGATTGGCTTATTGCTTGACTGAGCCATATTCAGATATATATTAAATTGGCTATATCACCTTTTTGTAAAATTCAAGCTCTGCTATACCTAACTCCAGAGTGGGGCAAAGAGAGGAGTAGTGCACGCCTGCTAGCCTGGTTGTAATAGGTAGAAGTCAATGTGAGTTTGTAAAATGTTACCAAAAAAGATAAAAGGATTTATTCTTATTTTACAGGAATTGGCAGCCAAACTACCTTATAATTAACCAGTTATTTCTAGTTAGAAAACAGTGGCTGAATCCATTCTAGCAATTCTTGAAGTTACCTTTAAGAAAGTCATGTTTGCCTTCAATAATAAATCAATGACTTCAGGTGAGAGGTTGTTGATCTGCTGCAACTGCACTTTCAAAGCTGTGATGTTTTGTACACAGTTCTCTATTGGTAAACCTATTCAAAACAACCAAATGCAAAATGAATTAACTTTATACAAGATTAAAAGTAACACAAATCATATCAATAATAGGCAAATATAAAAATAGTGCTGGAGTAATAGTCCTAAAGCCAAAAAAAAAATAAGTTCAACAAAATTCACTTTTACAATATTAAAGGACCATCCACCCCAAAAGTACCCATTCTGTGCTTTATGGACTTCCATTTGTTAATTAGGATTTAATATTCATAAGCAATAACAACTGTGATCTTCTAATACTGTTAACTATTTCAAGATTTCTTCTATTTTTAAGCAAGTATTAGCTATGGTTTGGCCATGAAAATCTAGTGATTATACCATTGATCTAGTCTGCTAAACTACTAACATATAGAAAGTAAAATGAAAAAAAATGTAAATATAATCAAACCTATATAAAATGCTGAAAGGGAAACAAATGGATTAATGTTACTGTAGTAGAAGTAAGGTGTCACTGGTTAGAAACATAACAGCACTGTAAGTGTATCTAGATCAGATGGACAGCAGTTCAAGGGCAATTAGGGATGGGCAGCAAAAGGCTGATTTTGCCAACAACGCTCACAACCCATGAAAGAATTTTAAAAATGACAGTCGAAAGGACAAAATATCTAATTTTGCATATTTTCATCCATTAGCAGCACACTTCCATTTACCATCCAGATAATTATCTTAAAATTGTTTTAGTTAATTTGTGTTTGTTTTTTGCATGTTTTGAATTCATTCCCTCGTTAGCTATGCTTTTCATCACAGTTACTGTATTAGTCCTGAAGACCTTTGCCACAGATTCACCATTACACATTAAAATCAAATTATACTGGCCTAATTTTTGCAGTCAATGGCAAGGAACCTAGCTGATAGATTCTGACAAGGTTTTGACAGGCTTTTGAGCATTATCTTACTCTGACCACATCTGATCAATGCAGCACCCTCTACAGGATCTGTGAGCAGGGCAAGAGGCAACAAGGATCTTCAATCAAATACTGCACTCTAACAGTAATTTGTTAGCCTTATCGCTATTATCAATGCAAAGCACAGGAAATTATTTAATGTAAAGTTGCTGAACCCATCTTTCAAACAGACAGTGCCAGTTCCAGGCAAGTTATGGAAGTATTACCTTGAAATGTTCCAATGTTCTCAAATATAGTCACAAAGGAATTATTTGGAAAAAATGTTGCTGCAGCAAATTCACACCTGCAAAACAAGAAAAATAAAAAATACTAAATGGTAGTTGACATGAGGTGGTTTTGAGGTCAAATACTGTAAGGTTGCAAGACACTACTAAAGAGCTTTAAATAGGCCTAATCTTAAGAAATGAACCTAGAGAACTTCAAATATGTCACCTTCACTAAGCTCATTCTTTAAAGCTCAAGAATTCCCTTTCCGTTACTGAGGATTTTCAGGCAGCTGTAAGGTTCCATAGAGAATCTACTACTGTGCAGTGTTGATTAGTTGTGAATCTTTGTAAGGTTTTGGACAAGAGTGCCAGTTTATGAGCATTTGTTTTCAGGCCCCTGTAATATGTAACATGAATATGTTCCTCAAGCGTAAAACTGTGTTGCTCCTAAGCTAAACTAAATCAATTTACAACCTCAGGGCAGGAACTGTGGTACTTTTTATCATATATTTTAATATTCAAGAAGATGGTATTAGTGTTGTTAACATGAGAAAAAAGACTAGACACTACTGCATAAAAGACACCATATATCAGATAGAGTAGCTTCTTTTTATTTATTCATTCACAGGATGTGGGCATCTCTGACAAGGACATGATGAGCTGCCTTCTGTTTTTATTAATTTATGGGATGTGGATTGCTGGCAAGGCCAGCATTTATTGCCCATCCCTAATTATCCGTGAGAAGGTGGTGGTGAGCTGCCTTCTTGAATCGCTGCAGTCCATGTGGTGTAGGTACACCCACGGCACTGTTAGGGAGGGAGTTCCAGGATTTTGACCCAGCAACAGTGAAGGAACGGCGATACATTTCCAAGTCAGGATGGTGAATGACTTGGAGGGGAACTTCCAGGTAGTGATGTTCCCTTGTGTCTGCTGCCCTTGTCTATCTCGGTGGTAATGGTTATGGATTTGGAAGGTGCTGTCGAAGGAGTCTTGGTGAGTTCCTACAATGCATCTTGTAGATGATACACACTGCTGCTACTGTGCATCGGGGGTGGAGGGAGTGAATTTTTAAAAATTAATTCTTGGGATGTGGGCATTGCTGGCTAGGCCAGCGTTTATTGCCCATCTCTAATTGCCCTTGTTCAGAGGGCAATTAAGAGTCAACCACATTACTGTGGGTCACATGTAGGCCAGGCCAGGTAAAGACGGCAGATTTCCTTCCCTAAAGGACATCAGTGAACCAGATGGGCTTTTACGACAATCAGCCATAGTTTTATGGTCATCATTAGGCTTTTTAATTCCAGATGGATGGGTTGCCAATCAAGCTGTTTGCTTTGACCTGCATGGTGTCAGGCTTCTTGAGTGTTATGGGAGCTGCACTCGTCCAGGCAAGTAGGGAGTATTCCATACTCCTGAGTTGTGCCTTGTGGATGGTACAGGCTTTGGGCAGTCAGGAGGTGAGTTACTTGCCACAAGGTTCCTAGCTGCTGACATGCTCTTGTAGCCACAGTATTTATATGGCTAGTCCAATTCAGTTTATGGTCAATGTTAACCCCCAAGATGTTGGTAGTGGGGGATTCAGCAATGGTAATGCCATAGAATTTCAGTGGGCAACAGTTAGATTCTCTCATGTTGGAGATGGTCATTGCCTGGCACTTATATGGCATGAATGTTACCTGCTACTTGTCAATCCAAGCCTGGATATTGTCCAGGCCTTCTTGTATTTGGACAGGGACTGCTTCAGTATCTGAGGAATCATGAATGGTGCTGAACATTGTGTAATCATCAGTAAACATCCCAACTATTGACCTTATGATGAAGCAGCTGAAGATGACTGGACAAAGGAACCCTGAGGAACTCCTGTGTGGTGTCCTTGAATTTTGGTGAAAGTATGCTCACAATACTGTTGAGTAGGGAGTTCCAAGAATTTGACCCAGCAGCTACATGTTTCCAAGTTGCAATGGTGTGTATTTTGAAGGAAACTTGCAGGTGATGGTGTTCCCAAGCATCTGCTGCCCTTGTCCTTCAAAGTGGTTGAGGCCGGAAGTTTGGGAGATACTGTTAAAGAAGCCTGTATTTTGTAGATACAGATACAATGTGTCAGTGGTGGAGTGAGTGAGTATTTTAAGGTGGTGGAGGGGTTGACAATTAAGTGGGCAGCTTGGTTCCAGATGTTGTTGAGCTTTTTGAATGTTGTTGTTCCTTCACTCATCCATGCAAGTGGAAAACATTGCATAAATCTCCTGACATTTGCCTTGTGGATAGATTTGCTGTGTGGAAAGATTTTTGGGAGGTCAGGAGGTGAGTCACAATTCGCAGCCTCTGATCTGCTCTTGCAGCCACAGTATTTATGTGGAAGGTCCATTTAAGTTATGGTCAATGTTGATGGTGAAGAATTCAACAATGATAATGTCAGCTGTCCTGTCAAACTCTTTATATCATGCCCTGGGACTGAGGTGATTGGCCTCCAACAACTGCAGCTCTCTTCCTTCATTTTAGGTTTGACTACCGCCAGTGGAGACGTTTCCCCGATCCACATTGAGCTCCGTTTTGCAATGGCTCCTTCATGCCACACTCGGTCAAATGCTGCCTTGATGTCAAGCATAGTCACTTTCACCTCACCTCTGGAATTCAGCTCTTTTATCTATATTCCCAACAGGGTTATAATGAGATCTAGAGCTATGTCATCTTGACAAAATCCAAACTGAGCATCACTGAGCATGTCATTAGAGAGTAAGTGTCACTTCATAGCATGGTGGACAACACTTTCCAACTTCTTGCTGATACTTGACGGCAGATTGATGGGGTGGTAAGTGACTGGAATGGATTTGTTCTGCTTTTTGGGACTAGACATAACTGGACTGTTTTCAACTTTGTTGGTGTTATACATGTACTGGAACAGCTTGGCTACTTCTGGAGCTCAAATTTCAATACAACAGTCGGGGTGTTGCTGGGGCCCATGGCCTTTGCTGTGTCCAGTGCATTCAACCATTTCAGAATATCTGCCAGAATGAACTGAATTGGTTACAGACTGGCCGCTATGATGGGTCACCCACTCTGCATTTCTGGCAGAAGGTGGCTGCAAATTCATCAACCTTTTGTATTCATGTGCTGAGATCCACTGTTCTTGCAGATGGGGATGTTCATTGAATGCCTCTTCCTATTATTTGTTTAACTGTTCAACCCATTCACAATTGAATGTGGCAGGAGTGCAAAGCTTTGATCTGATCCCTAGTTATGGAGTCACTTAGCTCTATCAATAGCATGCTGCTTCTACTATTTAGTGTTCATGTACAGTCCTGTGTTGTAGCTTCACCAGATTGGCACCTCATTTTTAGGTATACCTGGTGCTTCTCCTGGGCTATACCTGTGCATCTGCAAACACCTTATTTCAGCATTGGTGGAACTCTGACCACCTACCATCTGCTTGGTGAGGAATGGTGCTCAAACAAGGGGTTCAAATTACTTATTTATGTTTTACAGTTGCTCTCAACATTCTGATAGCCTCTGATGAGTTCCCATGTCTTTTTGTTAGTTTAATAAAAAGTGAAAAAAAAATCCTTCTGGTCCACAGAGTCCACCATCAACAAGTGTGTTAACATGTCAAAAGATGTGCATATTACTGTCAAGTTGCTTTGCCAATAGTACCTATTACAACTGGGACAGCTCAATTAAACCTGCTGTAAAGACTCCTTACATTGAACCTGGATTATAGGGGCATGCCAGCTTGGTATGGGCACAACCATCTGTCTATGAGTGAAATGATGCATTTTGCAGGTTGAACAGAACTGTAAATGTTTTAAAGATAACAAATAGATTTAAAAGTTACCTTTCATATAGTTGCTCACTCAGTATTGAAGTCAACTCACAATTGCAGTGGTAGTTCTTCACTGCATAATCAACTGCTTGCATTGTCTGATTCATAGCAACTTGTGCTTGCGTGACGCTATTAAAATATCCCACACAGTCTTTCTGGGGTGGGAAAGTGAATGTTTCTTCTGAAATCTAGACAGAAAATATCAACATAATCCAACAAAATTAGGACCAGTAGTTTTCACAGAAAATCAACCTTGATATTGTCTCAAGCTCTGGCGCAGTAACAAATAAGCCTTGAAACAATAGTGTTAAAAACACATATTGGGTACATTCTGGGGAGCAAGTACTGAAAAGATAGGAACACGCTTTCAATTCCCAATAACCCTTCCAACTTTCTGCATAACCCTCAAGTTTTTGACAAACTACATCCTCTGAAGTTAATCATATCAGTGCTAACTTGATACAAAAGGAAAAATGGACATTGCTTCTCGAGCAAAATCATAGAAACATAGTAACTAGGAGCAGGAGTAGGCCATTTGGCCCTTCAAGCCTGCTCCGCCATTCATTATGATCATGGTTAATCATCCAACTCAATAGCCTGCTCTCGCTTTCTCCCCAAATCCTTTGACCCCTTTTGCCCTAAGAGCTATATCTAACCCCTTCTTGAAAACATCAGAATTTGTTACAGAATCACAGAATCACAGAGTGCGGAAGAGGCCCTTCAGCTCATCGAGTCTGCACTGACATGTGAGAAACACATGTACTCTTTGAAACATTTCAGGCATCAGAACCATTTGAGTCCTGACCGCAAATGGGTTAAAGGTGCGCCAATAGTTGGAATCTTCTGGGAGGTGGCCAATTAATATGCTGCTTCTGCATTTGGCACCATGGGTCCAATGCCAAGAAGATTCTGGCAATGTCAGCTATTTGCAGCCTTTTGGTCTCTTAATTGGCTGAATTAGCTACTCACGTTTCTTGGGTGGGTAGCTGCTGCTACGTTTTTCTCGCTTCCAGCAAAATTGCTTGGAGGCAGAAACGCGTCAGGGAGCCTGACCCAATATGAAAGTTACAAATTTAGTTTCTGGTCCAGCCCCCAAACCCGCCTCCTCCCCTCATATCTGATGAGAACTCTCATAACCAGATGGAAAAAGGCTCAGGGAAATATGGAAAAATAAGAAAGACCTCCATGTATAAATGCCTTTCACCAGAGGATGTTCCAAAGCATTTTGTAGTCAATGAAGTAATTTTGAAGTGTGATCACTGTTGCAATGTGGGACATGCATCAACCAATTTGCAATGTGGTAGTGCCCAGATACTCTAATTGTCCTTATGTTAATTGAGAGATAATTATTGTGCACGATACTGGGATAATTCGCCTGCTCTTCTTCTGAATAGTGTCTTGGGGTCTTTTAAGTTCACCTGAGAGGGCAGGTCTGAAAGATGACACCTCCTATAGCACAGAACTTCCTCAGCAGTGCACTGGAGTGTCGACTTGATCTTTGTGCTAAATCCAGTGAGATTCAAACTCACAATGTTCTGATTCAAGACGAGAGTGCTACCAACTGAATCACTAGTTGGTACAGCCATGTCAAAAAGGGAGAAAAGCTAGTCTTTGATTCATTTAGATACCAAAAGAACAGATTTAAAGAGTGATCGATCATATTTTTCATTGCATAGGGCATTATATATGGTTTAGAAATTTAACTTTCCTATACTGAAAATATTAGACGGAATTTAATGCAACTGATGTGGGTGCAGCCCACCGGTTGGAGGACCGGTGGAAAACCCATGTTGCTTCTGAGGAGGAGACCCAACCAAATTAAGCGCCTTAACTGAAATAAATGAAAGTAAGTTACCATAGTCCCGGGGGACCAGAGGCTGCTCTCTCATTAGAGAGAGACAACTGGTGTTGATTTTAACCTGAGGGTCACCACACCTCAGGCAAGGGGTGAGGTTGAGAAGGCAGAGCATTCATGGGTGACCTCAGTCGGTACAGGAATTGAACCTGTATTGTTGGCGTCATTCTGCCTCACAAGCCAACCGTCCAGCTAACTGAGCTAACCGACCCCTATGGGCCTTCCACAGCTGCCAGATATCAGAGGTCAGCAGCTCACCATTGCCGGCAGTGCCACTGGG
This sequence comes from Carcharodon carcharias, assembly GCF_017639515.1. NCBI lineage: Eukaryota > Metazoa > Chordata > Chondrichthyes > Lamniformes > Lamnidae > Carcharodon > Carcharodon carcharias. The sequence continues at coordinate 98,048,523 of NC_054469.1, forward strand.
AGCAGCAACTGCTGCCAGTAGCATTCCAAGGTCTTCACCAGGGATCATCGTGGGATCCACAGGCAGAGGTGAGTGAGGGTGGGATGGGAGTCTTAAGGAGGGCGTTGCAGGAAGGGGAGGCAGGGAAGTCAGAGGCAAGGTCAAGGGGTGGCTTTCAGCAACCACCCCCACCCCCCCACCCCCACCCCAGCTTCTTGATGCTAGATGCCTCGATGGCGCAGTAACTGCCTTTGAAAGAATTTGCTGGGCAGCCTTCAGGAGGCACAGGAAAGACGTGCAACCCCCGTTTAATCCCTGAGCCACCACTAAATTCTGGTGTGTTCAGGCAAAATTAGTTTCAATTGCATCAGTAATTAGCCTAATTAGCATCCTGCCATGAGTGGACGTGTTTTCCTCATGGGCCTCTTTCAGCCTCCAACTTAATCGTACTAACTTTTTAAAGAGAAAACTTGTTTAATTTTTAGATTTGGTGGTAGAATATCACCAACGTCATAAAAGAGTCAATTCAATTGATTAAGACTAAGTCGTAGCCCAGTCTAATCTCAGAATTCAGAGTGCTAGGGCTGGATTTTATGCAGCCCATGGAGGCAGGAAATATGGCAGCCAGGCCCACTTAATTGTGGGAGAGACTCCGCATCTCTCACTCAACAGTAGGAAAACCTCCGCCGAGGGCAGTAGGGACAGGCACAGGATTCTTGGCTACTGCTGGCAGGATGTCTCACTAATAAGCCAACTGACACCCATTTTCCCTGAGCCCCTCATAATTTAGTCGTGGCTCAAAGATTAAATGGGGCCTGCATGGGTGTCCCACAATTTTGGAAGCCCAACCACCAAAACCTATTGGAATTGCCACTGGCCTCCCAGTAGATGTGGAGGTGATGGGGTGTTGCCGGGGGAGGTTATCCTTGCTATCAGGCACTCTGTGCCTAATCGAGCATCAGGCTGGGGGAGGGTGGCCGCTGAAATCCAGCTGAAGAAAAAATCCCTCCTAGGGAACTCCATCAGAGCGGAGTGGAGTTGGGGGAAGAAAGGCATGCTACCTTTTTCCGACACTAGCTGCAGGTAAGCTTAAAGGACCAGTATTTGAATGTGGGTTACTGAAAGGTTGAGTGGATGGGTGAATGAATGAATGAGTGAATAGGGGAGTGAATGCGTGAATGAGAGAGAAAGGGGGGCTGGGTGAGTTTGGTGAGATGGATTGGTGCGTGATGGTGAGGTGGGTAGTTGAGTTGTCGGGTGGTGGTTGGGTGGTCAGTGGGAGTACTTGGGGTAGGGGGTCAGTTGTTGTCCAAGTGTTAGATCAGGTTTTAAACTGTCTAATATTTCTAGGATAACCACCAAGGTAAGTACTGCAGACCTGTCCCAAGTCTCCAATTCTAGGTCAGAGTCAGAGACATTTGCAGAGGGTCCAGGACAGCAGGGGAATTTCCCATCATTCCCAAGCAATTCTCATGTCAGTGAGTCAGAACTTCCACAGGGTCCTAACACATATCTTTCATTGTATGTCCGGTCTCTGACAATCCAGAGACTGGAAGATTTGGGCCATAATTTTTCGGAGGGTCATAAAGTACAAAAGAGAGAGGTGAAGTGACCAAAATGGGTGAGGGTGAAATGTCAGAACTTAGGGTGGAGATGGCTGAAGGCACGGCTAAACCTAGTGGGTTGAAGGGATTGGGATAGACGCAAGAGACTGAATTCTATCTGGATTGGGCAGGTCACAGTAGCAGCACCAGAGATGAGTGCCACTTCCATATGAGTGATATTCGGCCATCTGAATGTGATCATACAGTGGCCGGCCCATTAACTATCTGGAGGTGACAAGCAGAGGTAGGCAATGATGCGGCATCAGCTGACTAAAAGGCGGGTGTTGGCGCATGCACAGCTGCTTTGCTACTAAGGATTACCTCAGAAACAGTGCTGAAGACCCATGTACCATTGGAGCAGACCTGAAGACCCAAGGAGTGGACTGGGATGCTGCGGCTGCCGTGACAGAGAGAAGACACTAGCTGGCACCACAGTTTAACAGTGCCTCCCTGCAGATTCTGCTCCAGGCTACAATGGCAAGATGGCCATTCCTCTTTCCAATGAATGGCAAAAAGAGACCATCCCATCTGGCCAAGCAAGCCCAGACAGAGATTGCAGAGGAGATCAGCAACCATGAGGTCACCACGCCCAAGCACGGAGGTGGTGCCACAAACAGATCAGTGACCTCTTCACTCCAACAGGCTGAGTCCTCCGGACTGCTCTCCTCTTTGAAGCTTACATGTTTTTTATTAAAATAACCCTTATAGCTGTACAGCACAAATAATTAGATTTCTTCTTTCGAGTAGTACATAAGGAATTCCTTCACGCCAGTAATTGATAAAAAAGTAAATTATGATATATTGATGCTTTTTATTTGGCTATTTCAGTATCTAGTTGCTGACACAGCATTGAATCATATTATATAAATACAAAATGGTTGTCATGAAAATTTTCAGTCCATGGAATACGATGCAAAAAATGTTCCACGTCACAACTGTGTAGGAGAAAAACAAATTGGCAGCTTCTATTTGCTTAGGAACTTTTAAGCTTACTTGTAATTTTTGATAGCAAATGAGTAGATGCAGGCAAATAAAAAGTACACAAAGTTGCCCATAATGGCAATTTGTGTCAAAGCAGTTTCATCTTTGACTCAATTAACTTAAATGTGCAAAAATTTCAACATATGAAAGTGTAAATATAAAATGCTCATTGCAATAGTTTCAGCTAAGAACAAATTCTTAGCTGGGAAATTTTGTTACATCCATAAATGAATCCAACTGCATAAATAAATCAAATAGACAAAATGTTTGTTAGAGCTACAGAGCAGTGACTAACCTGTTTGAAATCAGTAGTGAAATTACACAGTTCCATTAAAGCGTGGATTAAGTGTCCTGTAAAATTCTGTCTACAATTCTTCTGTGCACACATGGCATCATTAACAAAATACATTTTCTCTGCAAAACAAAGGAGTTTACCCGGCTGAAACTAAAGTTATATTTAAGTTTCCATCCTGCAAGAACTTCTAGCAAGCACTCATATTGGACCAATAACAGAAAAGTAGAACATACAAATAACCTTTAAAGTAATTATTGTCCAAATATAGAGATTTTTCCTATCAACACCAGATTTTATGCCCCAGCCCCAACCAACCCCGCTGGAAAGCTTATAAAATTAAGTGAGTGGCCTTCCCACCACATTCCAACCCATATTACGGGCTGAGAGGGCATCAGGTAGCCCACCTACCCTTTGGCCGAATGAGACCCTTAACCATTTGCCTCCACCACTATTTTACATATGGCAAGGGAAGGCAGAGGCAAGATGGATGACCCAGCATCTTTCACTCCATTTGCTACTTGGGCAAGACCTCCTTTAAGGTCTCCCCTGTGTCCATCAGAGGCACACCCCCAAAATCAGACCCTCGTTTTAACCCTCCTCCTTGGCATCTCTAACCCAGCACCTGTCCCTTCCCTCCCTATTACTGGGGTCTCCCAACCAGGCCCATTCAAAATACCGGATTTACCTCTGAGTCTAGGTACCATGATACTTCTTCCTCGGGAGTGGCCAACACTCAATCATGGGGCTGTTGGGACTACAGAGCTGCCGGCCAATGAGTTTGAGGTACATGTCCTACTCTGAGTCAATTAAGACATTCCCAACATAACACTGCTGCAGAGCAGCTGGCTTTGAAGTGGGCAGGCTCATGACTGTCTTTTCCGTCGGTGGAGGGACGGGGTTGGGGTTGGATGTAATGGGGGGGAAGGAAAAAGTCTCCCTCTAAAATCCAGCCCCAGGTTTTATCTTTGATAATACTATACTAATACCAGGCTTGTGGTGTCCATTAACACTTCAATGAAATATACTGGAATGAACCAGGAAATAAGCTTTACAGACAAATTGATCTTTTTCACTTTAATCAAGTGTGTGGGCAATTTATTTAACTGTGCGGTCTCTTTAATTCTTTTTGCGGCTGTATCTGCAGGATAATCTAAAGGGGCCGACTTGTGCATAACCTATTTGGGGACTTTGGGTTTCTGGGTTGCTGCATGGTTATGTGGCTGTGCACCTTAGCAGCAACATTGCTTATGAATAAATGAACATATGAAAATGACAGACAGGAAGATAATATCTAGTTGATCAAGCCTACTGCACAACATGATAGACAATAAGAAATCAATTAATTCATTTCTTCAAAATCCAACAACTCATTCAAGCATTTCAACATTGCAAACACAAACTAAAAAGAGCATTGTTAAAGTTTGTTAACTATATGCATGCTAAACATAAGCAATATGAAATATGATTCATGTGTATTGTTATGTTGATTTAGTAAAATATAAAGTATGCTGTAAATTACAAAGGTTTTTTTTACCTGAAAAGTGATTCAGCATCTTTAATTGAAAGAGAGCTCCACTATATCCGTGCCCTACTATGTTACTGACCCAATCAAACTGACATAGCTCTGCCATTCTTAAAGAAAAGAGAATAACACAAAGGAGTCAGCAATAAGTTTTACCCAAACACATTACGCACCGGGAGGGGACAGTGAAACCAAATTATCATGATCAGAGTGTAAAATTTGCAATGCCAACAGAAACTCTATGTGGTCCAGCTTGAATACTTTGTAAAAACTTCACTCATTTTAAAAAACCAACTTACTAACATGAATTTATCATTCTAGATTATTACACAGGCTATTATTAATTGGTGTTTGCATTTATATATTTAAATATTATGAACAAAAATGAAGAAAGTAGTTAATGCAGTGCCCCTGCTGTTTTACCTCTGGAGATGAAGCACCAAGAAAAGTAGGAGTGATGGATAATTTTCACTGATGGTTTCAAAATCATTTCTAACAATCAAATGAATAGCTACCCTCTAGTTTCTTCTAGTTGGTCAAATCATGATGGTACAGTGGACTGGCATAGAATAAAGGCACGATAACTGCTGCCAAGATATTGGACATTGACCTGCATGATGCACTAAGTTTGGTTGTATACCAGCAGTAGGTTGTGCTTCCTGTTGCTGTACATATGTTTGGCTGTTCAGGTCAAGAGAGGAGTTAAAGCTTTCAGGTAAATAATGCTAGTGCTAGAGATGAATCAGTGCTACATGCTGATTGTTGGCATGATCTGCCTACTCTGCATAATTCCAGCACACAAGCCCAGCATCTGCGCTAACCTCCTATCCAAAATGATGTCCTGTACACCTACATCAAAAGTGTGTGTTTACAATGTGAATGCCATTTTGAGTCTAAAATGGTCACCCGGAATATTCAGTTGCTTTGCAACCAAATTTTATGGAATTGGTTTCACAATTAACAAAGGGCCACGTTTTTCCCTTGGCGCGAATGCAGTTTGCAGTCCTGCAGATGGATTTTGTCATGTTAGAAGATTGCTTAGGCAGCTGATACTATGGCTATGCAGAAATAACAGAAAGGAGGATTTATTTTTAAAATTGTCAGCGAATAGAACAAAGGATTGAAGACATAATGGTTAATAACATTAATAAGATAAAAATAATTGAGGAATTGAACATAAAAGCATGGATGTTATGTTTCAGTTATACAGGGTATTGGTGAAACCAAATCTTGAATATTGTGTGCAGGTTTGGTCTTCTTATTTAAGGAAGGATGTAAATGTATTGGAGGCAGTTCAGATGAGGTTTACTAGATTGATACCTGGAATGAGCGAACTGTCTTATGAGGAAAGGTTGAACAGACTGGACTTGTTTCCACTGGAGTTTAGAAGAGCGAGGACTGACTGGATTGAAGTATGTAAGATCCTGAATGGTATTGACATAGTGGATGTGGAAAGGATCTTTCCTCTTGTGGGTGAGCCCAGAATTAGGGGGCTGTTTTAAAATTAGGAGTAGCCCTTCTAGGACAGAGATGAGGAGAATTTTTTTCTCTCAGAGGGTTGTGTAACTTTGCAACTCTCTGCCTCAGAAGGTAGTGGAGGCGGGGTCATTGAATATTTTTAAGGTGGAGATAGATAGATTCTTAATAGGCAAGGGAATCAAAGGTTATCAGGGTAGATGGAAATGTGGAATTCAAAACGCAAACAGATCAGCCATGGCCTTAATGAATGGCGGAGCAGGCTCAAGGGGCCAAATGTCCTACTTCTGCTCCTATTTCATATGTTCATATTTGTCTATTGCAATTAGATAACAGACACCTGACACTTAGTACTGTATTTCTCAGTCAATAACTGACAGGTTAAAATTAATGAGATATAAAATGTTTCCATACAACTAGAAATGTGCATTTATATTGTTACGATGCCAGCTGATGTTAATACTGGACAAGTCAGATTCCAGGGTGAAACCTGTCTTGATAGATCTTAAAATTATTTTTTTTAGAAACCATGGAGGAAAGTTACTGAACAAATTCATCAGAGTTCACGATGAACTTCTAACATAAAGAATAAAACATTTGTTAAAAAAGGGAAAAATGAACTGTATTACACCAGACAAAAAGGTTGGAAAGATCTCAATACAAACACAAGGAAATGATTCAAACTCATAGGGCGGAATCGTGCCAGAATCGCACTAAGTGAGGTAAAGGGCGGGGAAATCAGCATTGATCCCACCGGCTGCAATAGAGGGTTTTCATGCCATATTGTCCCCGTCGCGCCTCATTAATAACGCATTCCCATGAAACCTGCCGGATCACTGGCAGGTGGCCTCTGGTTCACCAGCCCTGATGTGACCTCACCGCTTCCTCATATTTACACAGGCACAGCGCGCACACTTCACAATGCTTGCAGCACAGGGGTGCTCCACTGAAGAGGTAGCCTCAAAGGCAAAGAAGAGTGCTGCCCAGAGAATTAGTGGTGCCTCACTTGATCACCTGCTGGAGGCTGTGGAGGCCCAGTGTGATGTCCTGTGCCCCCGCTCTGACCACAGGAAGGGCAGAAACATGATGATTCCAGCTTGGGAGACAGTGGCAGTGGTGCTGAGTACGAACACAGTGCAGAAGAGGCCGGCCACCCAGTGCCAAAAGAGAGTGAATGATCTCATCCATTCCGCCAGGGCAAGTCAACCATCTCATCACTCTCAACTCACGCATACACATACACTCATAAGCCTATCACAAATCCACAGGAATCTCACTCACTCCCAGCTCAATGGACATCACAACTCACTCTCACACACGTCCTTACATCTCCATCTGGCTCCATCCCCTCTTCTCATCTTGTCCTCATTCCTTCTATGGCTCCACTAACTACCCACAAATGCCAACCATCCTTCTCAACTGCTCTGCCATGAATCATGCTTACACTCTCTCCATTTCTCTTTATGCAGGACAAGATCGTACACAATAAAAGGGAGAGGTCCCAGACCGGAAGTGGTGTGGCAGATATCAAGGGCCTGATTGACTTTGAAAACAGAGCCACCACGCTGGCTGGGAATGATGTTGACCATTCCATTGACGATGAGGTCAGCAGCAAGCACCTACATGAGGATCTTGCACCAGATCATTTCTCTGTCAACACTACTCTGTGTCTACTGTTCTGTGTGTCATGTGGCTGACATGCACTAATAATCTCCACTTTCTCTCCTAGGCACATCTGCCACTAGTCCGGTGTCCCTAGGCAACCTGGACCTTGACTCCAGTGCCGAAAATGCCTTGGACAAGGACCCTGAGGACAGAACTGCAGAAGACCCATCACAGCATTCACCCACACCCTCCGCAGCAACACACACCTCAGTGGAACTTAGATGTAGAGCAGATTTGGGATCACAATTTCATGATCACAGCACACAATCTGGTTCACGGCAGGCGGAGGCGGGAACATCTGATGTCACCAACTCTCAGAGGACTACTGGAGGCAAGGAATCTGCTGACTCTGAATCAGGTGATGAGCCTCTGGACTTGGTTAGTTAACCCATGGACATTCTGAGGTGGAGGGGCCCGGTGTACACCTCAGCCCTCAACATTGTGAGGTCACTTGCACTGTTAAACATTTACCCCCATCCCAGACACTCTGGTATTCCCCCCTCCCCATGCCAAGCCAGGCCTCGCCCTGGAACATCTGAACTTGCCTGAGGCCACTTCCTCCCTTCGCCAAGCCAGGCCTCATCCTGGAGCCTCCAAACTTGCACAAGGCCACTTCCTTCCTTCACCAAGCCAGCCCTCGCCCTCCAGCCAGTGAGAAGACACCCCTGCCTTACTGCTGGTCTAGTGGGATTGGACTTTCAAGATAGCTGCCCTGAAACCAATGTAGCATTGCACCGAAGCCTGATACTGATTCGCATGCATGATGCCCAAGACAACATAGGCCAATAGTCCTCGAATGGAGGAACTAAGTGCAGGTTGCCAGGTGCATGTTGCTTATGTACCATTGTGAAACACATCGGCTTGCTGGCAACATGATCCAGTGTGGGGGAATGATTCCGGTGAGCAGGGATTATAATTAGATGCAAATGAATGGAAATGACGATCCCAACATTCAGGAATGGGAAACACCAACTTGCCATTGGCATGAGGAATGGACAATCGCGAACTGTTTTTACGATGACGTGAAACAAATTTTTGTAATCTCGCAAGATTTTCCGTTCCCAACCGCCATGTCACCCATTTCAAACAGGAGCACAAAATCTCAGCCACACTATTACTTTTATCCCAGCAACACCATTGCACACACAAAAACCCAGTGAAGATTTACCACTATCTTAACACCAAGGCTTCTTGCTCGGACTGGCCCAGTTGCAAGCTGTTTTCTTCCAGCAGATTTCTGAGCATTCATTAGATGCTTTTTCCCCAGCTTGTATCCCTCCCTAAGACACCCAAAACTGCACTCTAAACTCACCATTATTTCAACTGCAGAGCAAACACATGAATTCCCTAAACTCAGTTCTCCAGCAGCCTTTCAGCATTTCTGATCAGAGAGCTTAGAACTTCTGTCTTCCTTCACTGACATACACACTCTGAACTTCTGTACTGTTTTTTCCTGTGCCATTGTGTCACTGGGCTCCTGTCACTGGCCAACAGCACAGTTTTTTCTACTTTTTTTTTTTTCCCCAAAATCACTAAACTACTAACCCCCTTGTAAGCTATCTCTCAGTTCAAGGGTTGTAAAACCTTATTAAAAATGTACATATACAAAAAAATCCAGAAAACCTGATATCTTTGCTAGGAGACCCTCCAGATTTCCCGGCACCAAGCTCACAAAAAAAAACTGAAACTTAAACCATGTTCCACCTTTCCTAATGCACAAATAAAAATTAAAATTAAAGTTACATTTAAAGTTATACATTATTGTTAACCATATTAAAAATTGAAACAAATGCGCTAATATTTTCAACTCCCAAATCATCTGTTGTTATGTCAATGTTTATTTTCAGTTATCGGAAAATAACACTCCAACTGTAATTTTTACTATCCTGGTCCACTATTGAATTTGCCACTGAAAATCATACCAAAAACGACACAACTTTAATTGTACTTTACTGAAAAAGGACAATAAACAGAAATAGCTCCATTTACCTTGTGTAGTCAACTGCTCCTCCTGACTCCTCAGCCTGTTTTAAAAGCAGTTTGACGGATTTAGAAACATCAGCTGCAATCTTCCTAATAGGACTGGGCACTTGAATTTTACCAAGAAACTCTTCAAGCACTTTCATCAAGTTCAGTGTCGCATTTCTGATTTCAGTGAGGTTAACCTTTCCATTAGTGTCAATCGCTAGGAACTCCAAGAAAGCATTACTGAATGCATGCACATTATTTATAGCTGTCCGATTGTTTTCTGGCAGCAGCTCATTTAGGACTTGGATGACCCTGTTTATCAATGCTCGCTGACTTTCAGGTGAAATATCCCAATGTGAGTAAGTTTCCAAAACTAAATTGCTTAGAAGTTGCAAGGCATAAGAGCTTTGGTTGAAGTTTTCATTGGAAATTGTAGCTGTGATGTAGGGGAGCAACTTTTGATAGACCTCAAGGACAGATGCGGCAGAGTCCATTTGTTCCATTAGCAACTGTGAAATATTGCTCATCAGAGGGGCAGAGTTTACAATTCTTACAAGTATTGAATTAGCTTCTAGAAAGTTTTGATCTTTTAAGAAATAACTGATGATGTTCAGTATTTTGTGATAGCTTTCATCTGGGAAGTTGGATATATGCTGCATTGTTTCCAGAATTTTCTCCACATCATTCAATGTTTTGTTAAAATGCAACACATTAAACTCAATTAAATCACCTGTTGTTATATTTCTCAACAAACTAATCACTTGCTTTACAGCTGGTAGTAGATTTTTCATTTTAGGATTCCTTATTGTGCCATTTAATATTTTGTCAATATCTGTCGACAGTGTCTCCAAAATGTCGGTTGCGTTATTATTAAGTGCATCTAGTAAATCATTTAGAATTGAATGCAGCGGTTCATTTTTGTAACCTGATATTGAAAGTAATGATTGCATACCTGTAATCAGTGCTGAGATATGTTTTTTAGAATTTGATGGTGTCAGTATATTCTTTAAATAACTAGTTAGAATTTTAAGAGTGCTGTGTATAGTTTCTGAATTGTTGCCACTCATCATACACATGTCACTGACATCAGAGAGGAAATTAATGATTTGTTCAGCAGAAGTAGTGTTTGTTAAAGTCATATTACTAATCAAGTCTAACACCATATTAGATCCTTGTCTTAATTGGGCAATGGGACAATTTACATTGTCCTCACTGGTGGAAACTATGACGTATGAGAAGTTATTCCAAATTTCTTGCATTTTTGTTAGAGCTGGGCACTTCAAACCATATATCTGGGATATCCTGAGCAAAAATGCATTCCATTCTTCATACTGTCGAAGAGCACAACCTGTTTGTTGAATGATTTCTCTGAAAACAGTGCTTCCTGAGCATTCCACTTTTGCAGTCCCTTGGACAACACCTGCAAAGAGTTGTTTGATATCAACTGCCAGATTAAAAGCTGTACTGAGACTCTGATTCACCTTGAAGTTACAAGCTTTTAAAAAGAGACCATCATCATCATCATCATCAGCTGTTTCTTCTGACAGCAGCTTACAAATTGCTACAGGCAAGCACTGTGGTATCTGTGAGGAATTAGCCATATTAGAAACAATCTGCAGCAGTCTGATAATCTTCTCATTAAATTCAGTCTGGTTTTCTTGCCTGAATTCTAATACCTTTGCCTGATGAGCCAGCCCAAACAAGTAAACTGCATGCAATGCTTCACTCACATTCATGGTGGAAAGATTCTGTATTAGAGTAATTCCATCTGGAATAATAGCAAAAGTTTGTTGAAAATGCTCACTTCCAATCTCTAGTAAAATTACTTTGATGACATCTAGAATCTCAGTCATGTTTTGAAGGTTTGATACATGTTTTGACATTTTTGTCACTTTTGTTAAGAAACTCATTATAGCATCTGAATCCCCAGTGGTGTTCATTTTTTTAAAGAGCCTTGTAAGCTCACTGCTCATTTGCTCCAGGTGGTCTTTTATGGCATGTATATCTCTGGTTGATGTCAATGTGGTTGTGAGTTTGTAAATTATATAGGTTATATTTTCTGTCAAGTTGATCTGGATTTGAGGATCACTTGAGAATTGCTGAGCAAAATCACCCAGTAAAAGAAAAATCATCCTGTGTACAAGTTTATCATTGAAAAGCGAAGTCCAGGGAACAGAAAACAAATTAAGTTCAGTGTGATTGATTCTTGTTAGGCTGTTATGAAGTGATTGAATGAACATTTCAGCACCATCAATGGCAGACACAGATGGTAATGATACCTTATTCAAAAATTCCACATAGTCTCTGATGAGTTGTGCAGTTTGAATTAGTACATCAAGCCTAAGTGGATCCTGCAAGGTGCCATTATCATGCCTCGAGTTATATGTTAATGTGACATTTCCCACAAAGGCTATCAGTTCATTTAGGCTGGACACGGCTTGTTTGTTACTTGAGCCACTGTGGACTGTGGTATTAAGCAAGTTTTGAAGATCTGTTTTCAACAGTTGCAGATGACAGTGGATTTCACTTATTGAGTTTAAATGTTGTAAAACGAAGAGTGTAATGTTGTGTACAGAGTCAATTTTCAAGTCCTGAGTGTGGCTTTTGTTTACAAAAGGATAAAAATATTGTATTACTTCACCAAAGCCTTTAAGCTCTTCTGCAGTTTCCTGAGGTACCTCAATCAGCTCAAGCACTTTAGAAAATGAATCTAAGCACACCAGCAACTGCTGAAAGAAACCACTTGGTGAAGGATTTGTCTCCGATGTGAAATGCCCAATTAGATTGTCAGTCATTCTAAGGACTTTCTGGACAACAGTGTAATTGTTACTGTTCAGGAATGTTGCTAAATATGAACTTTCATTCTTCAATAAAATGAAAGCATCCGCAGCCATTGTTGTATCATTGCGAACTTTCAGTATTTCTGAAACACCATGAAAAACTCGAGAGGCCAATTGTGCAAACTGTAAAAGTTGCTCGGTGTCACTGGTTCTGTCATTTCCCACAATCTGCTGTATTGTCATCAGAAAAGCACGAGTAAAGTTTGCAACATCTACTGTACATGCAATTTCTGACAGTGAAAATCTCTTCAAACCATTTATAAATGTATCCAGCTGTTTTTCTACAATTGAGATATTGTTGAAGGTTATGTTATTTATATACTCAATTAGCGGATAAAATGATTCACTTGCCTGTATCATTGTTAAGTTTGTCTCACATTTTGTTTTACGTGTTTCATCTAATTCCTCTGTGAACTGCACTGTTTGATGAAACAATTGCCTCAACTTAACATTCTGGATGTTCATGTCTTCTTTGGAACATTTGTTTGAACTCAGACAACTAACAACTGCAGCTTTAGAGAATAACATGCTGATAGCCTCAGCCATAGACAGATTAGAGGGAGTTCTTTTTTTGAAATGGAGAATAATATCCAAAGTGCCAAATAACATGTTAGAAATTTTCTCTGGCCTCAAATTTATGAAAGCACTTTGATTCATCTGAAGAATTAATTTGTGAAGCAGCAGTGAAAATTGTTGGATGTTCTGATCTGAAGTTAAAATGGCTGTTAGTGTATGAATCTGTTGAGATAGAAGTTTGACAGAATCTACAGAATACCACTGGCTTAAGTTAACGTTTCCACTGACCAGTTTGCTGAGATGGCCAAAGAGCTCTTCTGCTGTTGCACTGTCATTGGCCATGCTTTGCACTTGTTTCATTAACTGTTCTATTAAGTCATATGACATGTTTTCATCATTAAAGATATTGTAAGCTAATTCAACAGACATCCTCAGAATCTGAATGCTTTTGTTTTTGTAAGAAAAAGAATTAGGAAAAATAATTTCCAATAATGCAATAACTTCATAGTAATAAGCATCAGATGAATTTAGACCATGGAACTGTTCTTTTATATCTTGCACTTTGAAAATTGCTTCCTCAGTTTTCTTCATAACTTTGCTCATTTCAGATATGTTCACTCCAAAGATTGGAATGGTACTTATATCTGACAGAAATGAGAGTGATGGATCAGAAAGATTGGTATGTGTCAGTATATATAGCCACTGCAGCAGTTTTTCCCATTCCTTTTCTTCTGCATTGGGGTTTTCAGAATGGATTAATTGTTTAGTTAACACTACCAAGGTCTTGTATGGAAATTGACCTCCACCATTCTCATATGTTACTATTAAATTCAAGACCTCTTTCAAATATTGGATGGAGTGATCAAGATTATTCATGTTAAAGCTGTTATTGTAGAATAAAAGAATGTTTCTGAAGGCCAATTTGATACTTTCCAGATCAGCATTGGAGTTTAAGTTGGCAAATGTATGAATGATTGAAAAGAGCTTTTCCTGCTGAGGATCATGCAATGACCACATAGGTTGAAGGGCATCAATGAATTTGGAAATGGTGTTCAAGCCATCAAAGTTGGAGCCCTGAAATAAACTAAAGAAATTCTCCACAATCTCGACAAGTTGTTGAAGCCTTTTGTTATCCACTGGAATATGAAATATACCCACTACATGTTGTAAGATGATTAAGCGATCAATGCGTAATTGGTACAAACTCTGAAGATTAAAGCCACTTGTTGAAGTAATGTTCTGCAGGAAGGCTTTCAATGCAGTTGTGCTGTCATTAAGGGTCAATTGTTTGGTACATACTGATGTTTGATTCAGTTCTTGTGACATCTCTTTCAAACCAATCTGAAGGAAGTTAACTGCTTGCAAATTCAAGTTCAACTGCACTGCTACCACTTTTATAATTTGACTCCATGACAGGAACAAATCTGCTGTACATGACAAAGAAGATAAAGCCATGTCTTGACCTTTATCCATTAAACTGTTGATCATTTTTTCCACCAAGGGTCTGTATAGATTCTGGCTTGACTGTGAATTAGAAGCCGTCTCTACTGAACGGATTTTTCTTCCAGTATGATGTATGGAGCAATATTTTCTCAACCAGGTATCAGAAATAGGGACAGATGAAGACTGCAATGCTTGTAACATCAAACAACTAATATTGTTTGTATTATTGCGGAAAGCTTCTGAGAGTCTTGCAATGGTCTCATTTATCTGTTGCAGTTCTGGTTCTTTAATTTCTGTCTCTGCTTGTACTTGTGACTGTATATAGAGATATAAATTCAATAAATTTTCTGCAAAGTCTTCCTTTGACATGTTGTGAAAAACAGCAACAATGTTTGAAATTGTTTCAAGGGCCTCACTGATGTCATTGGAGCTAAACCGTTCAAAAAAAGTGGAAATGTCTTCAGAAATATTACTGACAGCAGCTACCAATGGTAAAAGCTCAGTCATATTTGATAATTGTGAGACAGCATGAATTATATTATAAGATGTCTTCATCAGTTCTGTTTTATTTTCCATAGCAATTGTTTCCAAAATCTTGAACAATTGCAACTCCACACCTTGCAGCTGAGAAGATTCAATTGTTGAAGTATTTTTTAAACCATTGGTGGTATCCACTACTAATGAAAGTTGTTCTTGAGACAGTAAACCAAGATTATTCAAATAATGCAGAAACATTTTAGCAATGTCAAGATAATCTATATTGCCTTTAGTTGATCCTATCCATACTGTAGACATGAAATTCCAGAAGAAATTTAGACTCTTTGTTAGACTTTCAGTAGAATTGTGAATAAGAAGTTGCTGCAAACTGGACCACATGCCATTGAATCTGTCGATTGTATTTTGGAAGGGGTTGGCGATTACTAGTTTTGGTAATTCCTTTTGTAACGCACTAAGTAAAATGTTCATTATTTCCTTAAATTGTGGTGAATTTGACCACTGGTTCATGAAAGCCTTTAGTCTGTAAATAAACGAATAGACATTATTTGCTTGAGTAAGTTCAAGTAATCCATGAATCATTGAAGATGTTTCATCTGTTGCACTGATGTACATATTCATCCACAGAGGTATATTCTCCAGAATAACTTTTGCAACAACCTGCATTCCTTGGACATTCTCAAAGAAGAAATTCGCCTCACTAAAATTTCCAAAACTCTGACTGATGATCTGTACATCATCTGCCCTCAGCTTTATTACATCATGGCGATTCAAAAGCTCCAGCATTGCACTCAGAAACCTAAAAGAGAAAAATACAGCAACTCAGATCCCAGTCAATAAGATGTGTATTTAAATGTTAGCAACCAGAGTAATCATCTAAAGTGAACTGAACATCTTCTTTGACCAAGAAGCCAATGAGTTCTTGCCTCAAACCAAATGGCCAATAAACCCTTTGACAATTAAATTTATCTCCAACAGGTGAAAAGGGTACATCAGTTTCTATATGGGCTACTAGGCTCCTCTCTCACCAACAGCAAAAAAGAGGAACATAAATATATTATGGTGGAGTTAGATTTCTAGCATTCATACAAAAGATGCCAGCAGTTGAAATTCCTTCCCTCCCATTGCTTAGTAACAATTGCTGGGATACAAATCCCCGAACACAGCAGCCTATAATATCTACTCAAGCAGCTATTTTTCATTATAGAATGATAAAGTCACACACCTCAGGACAATGCCAAATGGCCTATCATACCTGTGTGGTCATGTTGAAAGAGCTATCCAATTAATCCAGTCCCCTGCATATACCCTTTGCAATTTTCTTATGAAAGTTTCTATTGAATTTGCTCCCACTACCCTTTCAGGCAGTGCAAAATTCTGGATCATAACAACTAAATGCAAAAAAAGTGTTTCATTTTCCCTTTGCATTTGTTTTCCAATTACTTTAAATCTGTGTCCCCAGGTTACCAACTACCCTGCGAATAGAAAAAGTTTCTTCTTATTTACTTTTTTCTAAATCTTTCATAACTTTGAACATCATTATTAAATCTGCCCTTAAATTTCTCTGCTCTGAGAACAACCCCTGCTTCTCTAGCATAATTTAACTGAGCTTGGACACTTTGGCATGGATAGTAACCATACCCATACCGCCTATCTCCACCAACAACAGACAGGAGAAGCCAGGAGTGAAGTGCTGTGATAGGGGTGGGAGTTAAAAGCTGATATATGGGAAATACTTCCCCATCAGGCTGCTCAAAAATCTGCTGCTCTTTTGGTGGATATCGAGGCAGCTGAATGCTCTACTGTGGGATATTGAGTAGACACATTTAAGCAAGCTCTCACAGTGCACATGAAAGCTTAGTTTAAAATTTGTTGCTGCTGAGGTATTCCATGGGTCAGGTAATCTGCAGGAAAAGGGAATGGGAGCTTCTGGCCTCACAAAGTAAGTTTCTTTCTCAGCAATCCTTGTGGTCAGGTGGAGTAGAAGTGCATCCCCAGCCTTTCAAAGAAGCTTTCATGCTAGTTCTGTTGAAGGGTCATGAGGACTTGAAACGTCAACTTTGCTATTCTTCGCCGATGCTGCCAGACCTGCTAAGTTTTCCAGGTATTTCTGTTTTTGTTTTGGATTTCCAGCATCTGCAGTTTTTTGTATTTATATAAGCTTTCATCCTGCTGCCTGCCAATCATACCCCCTGCTTCTCTTTCTCTTCAGCTCTGATCCCTTCCCCCATGCCTAATGGCTAACCTTGTCCCCACCATGATGGTCAATCTCCCCGTCCCACGCCCTGATGACCGACCAGCCCACGGTGTGATCACCAACCTTCCAAACAACATCCCCTCCCAATTGCTGGAGACTTTCCTCAAAGGTTCTTGGCTTGCAGTCTTTTGCTACTGTTTTTTGCTCTTAGGCTGCTGACCAGGCTGTCAATTTGGGAAATTGCCCAAAAAAATGATAATGAGACCCTGCTGTTAAGTTCACCAGGGCCTCCATATTGTGGCCTTGCTGGGTTATTCAATCGTTTTCAGTCTCCCCACACCCTCCCCATTTCCCTGGAAATTTTATGGCATAAGTGTCAGAGGTTATGCAATCGAGGGCAGCATAATAACCAACTCTGCCTCAATTCTCACCCCAACAGTAGTCACTGAACAGCGATCTAGAATAGGAATAGGAATTAGAGCTTATTATCTTCTGTATCGACCACAGGTGCTCAGGCCAATCGCAATGCATCAAGTGTAAGCCTGTTATCTTTTGATTTATGTGACTTAACATTACACAGTACAGTGCCTTTATTTGACAGCTGTCATGCCCAGTAAAAGTATTTCATATTCATAACTTTAAATATGAACTCTGTGTTCATATAGAAGTTTCTGGAGCTGTATTTTATTTAAAATGGACACTGAAGAACTGTTAAGATGGCTGCCAAGGGTCAAGAGACCTTTACAACTTCAAAAAAGACAATCTGAAGCTTCCAGAAAGTTCATAATTACATCATCCTGGGTGGGGGCCAGGTTCCAATGTGTACTGTTTAAAAGGCTCATCTTGGTGTTGTGGGACTTTGTCTCATGAAAATAAAAACACAAAGGCTTTCCCAGCCATCACCCCTCACAAGCCCTCATCCTCCAAACACTCTCAAAGCCCCATCCATGCCACCTCATTCCCTGTGCTCACCCCCTCTGGCCCCTCATTCTGCTAAGCCAAGCTCTGCCCTTCCACACACCCCAATGGCCCCTCATGGCCCCTTTGCCAAGCTATGGCATTTCCATGTTTACTGACCCACTGTATGCTTTCCAGAACAATGAACTCTGTAGTGGAATGTGTAAAAAAAAAAGCTTTGAAAAACTTTTTCGTAACTTTCATAACTTTCTCCTATGTTGAGAAAAAAGTCTGCACTACAAGCTAATAAAAGTGTCAATCATCCAGGCCCTTCAAGTATCAATATTAAAAAGCATAAACCCTGTAAGCAAACACTGTGAAATTGACAGCAGAGATCAGACAGCCTGAGCTGTCAATCAAACAATTTTTCCTCTGGGGAGCAGGTGTTTTGCTACTCTAATAGTTGTCTGGGCTCTCAGCCAAGCATACATAATGAGCTTTGGCTGAGAGCCCAGATAACCATTAAGTTGAAACAATTGCACCCCAGAAGAAACATTGTTTGATTGACAGCTCAGGCTCCCACAGCGACTGTTCTAACATGAGCCCAAAATGTGAACTATGAACTATTGACTTGGTTTACAACTTGTAAAAGTGTACTATTTTTCTTTGGCTGTATCTTTCTTGCCCGTGTGGGAGTGATTGATATAGTGTGTAGACTTTAAGCTTTAATATATGAATAAATAACCCTCTCTATTTAAAGCCATGAAAACTTGCTGCTGTTATTTCTAAATTGAACACACATGCCAGGGGCTAAGAGTTACACATATCTTCTTCTCCAAAACCATACTGATTATGGACAGTAAGGGAAAGGGTGCAAGGGTTTCAGTTCTCTCCCTACCCTATCCATGACACAGGCTTTTTGAGAACCTTGGAGGGAAAATTATCCTCAGCATTCATTCTAATAATTGATGGCCAGATTTTGTTCTCTGCAGTGAATGAAGAATGCCAGCTAGTGGCTATGATTTGTGATTCAATATAATTCGGGGGTTTTGTCTATGTTATAAATTTCACTATGTAATGCTGATGGGAATTATTATTTGAAATCATGATCAGCATCCCATCTACAACCTTAAATATTCATTCACTCAACCAACAGGACACAATGGCAGCAGTATATACCATCTATAAGATGCACTGCAACAATTTGTCATGATTCCTTCAACAGCACCTTCCAAACCTGCTACCTTCACCACCTAGAAGAATAAGGGCAGCAGTCACATGGGAACACCACCAACTGCAAGTTCCTCTCCAAGTCACACATCATCCTGACTTGGAACTATATCACCATTCCTTTACTGTTTTTGGATCAAATTCCTGGAACTCCCTCCAAAACACCTACACCAAATGGACGGCAGTGCTTCAAGAAGGCAGCTTATCCCCATGTTCTCATGTGATTAGGGATGGGCAGTGGTGTAGTTATAATGTCATTTGACTAATAATCTAGAGGCCCAGGCTAAGACTCTGGGAATATGGAATCAAATCACACCACAGCAGCTGGTGGAATTTAAATTCAATTAATAAATCTGGAATATTAAAAATAAGATAGTCTCAGTTATAGTGACCATTGTCGATTGTTATAAAAACCCATCTTGTTCAATAATGTTCTTTAGGGAAGGAAATCTGCCATTCTTGCCTGGATCTTGCTGCTGATCCCCTTCTCCATGACCCTCTTTAAGCCATCACTTGTCTGTACCTGTGTCCCTTATCAATCCGAGGCCTCTCCAGTAGCATTGCTGAATACAGAAGAGCCTCTGATTGGCCAGCAGCTCTTGACAGACAGGACATCCACCCCCAGGGTCTTGATTCTGAGGGAAGGCCTACCTCTGGCCTACTAAATGCCTGAGTGACACAAGATCTTCTTCTCAAAAAGAGGCAACACTGGGGTCTCGCCGGCTCTCCAGCCAGTGGCTGAGAACCCCATTGTTTTCACAAGACTATGCCCCGCATCTGGAGTACTGCATTCAGTTCCAAGCGCTGCAACTCAGAAAGGAGGTAATGGTGGTGAAATTGTTGTACCCTGACCAGCAACTCGAAATGGATTTGCAGTGAATGGACAGCTGACTTTTCATCATGCTACATTTTATCTTCCATTGACGTGGAAAATATTGTGAATATTTTAAATTTCAAACCAAGTAAAATCGACAGTAAAACTAGAAAACATGTCTCCCAAAACAGTTTGAATAAGTGTTCTGTGAACTTTAGTGGAAAGAAGGTTGGATGCAGTGAAAAATCAGCTGCAAATTCACTATGAGCCTATTTTGTGCTGCCTGTGTGGACCAATTTCACTTTGATTGGTTTTGGTGGGATGCAGCAAAGGTTCACCAGAATGATACTGGATTTAAAATGGTTCAATTATAAGAAAAGGTTGCAAAGGCTAGGCTTGTCCCTGGAGTATAGAAGATTAAGAGATGATTATTATTGAGGTGTTTAAAATGAATAAAGGATTTATAGGGTTGATTGGGAGAAATCTACTTCCTCCAGTGGGGAATCCAAAGCAAGTGGGCATAGTCTTAAAATTAGAGTTGGACCATTTGGGGTTGATGTCAGGAAACATTTATCCATACAAAGGTTAGAGGAAATCTGGAAATTCTCCCTCAAAAATATTGTTGAGCCTAAGATTGATAGATTTTTGTTAAACAAGAGTATTAAAAATATCAAAGTAAAGCAGGTAAATGCAGTTTAAGATACAAATCAACCATGGTCTAACTGATTGGCAGAATGAGCTCAAGGGCTAAATTACCTACTCCTGCTTCCATGTTCCTAAGATAATGTAACTGTAAAAAATGCATGTTCACTAAAACAGATTAGATTCCAACTATATAGCTAAGGTTTCAGAAATTATACATGTTATCACCCCAGCAGAGAAACTTACCGCTTCCAAAATTTATCAGAATTACCGCCAATGTTCTGCTTGAATAATAGAGTTTCATTAAACAGATTTCTCCAGTTGATATTCCCTGTGATACAATTGGATCTTGAAAAACTCCCTGTAAAGAACAAGGGTATAACTTTTTTTTGGAAAAAGGAAAAAAACGTCAAATACAAATAGGTTTCAATTTCAGCTAAATAATGAATTGTACTCTCTTTAGCTTTGTAACGATCTAAACTGTCTCTTACCACAAGGTTTACATGTTAGCAAGTGGCATTTGATTTGTGAGTTTGGATTTGTGGCCCACTTTGTGCTCAGTGCACCAGGCTGGATACAATATCAAACCCCACTTCTATTTAGTCCATTGGTCACAGGCAAGTTTCTCAGGATTTGAAATTTAAAGGCTGACAAACAAAGCTATTGTGCAACCTTCTACATAAACAATGCATTCAAATGCCCCTAGGCTTTCCTTGATAATATGGGTCCACTATGAACTAGACAAAATTGGCAAAATGAGATTGAATGCTCCCAAATTAAGGTCATAGATTTACTGCCCAGTTTATGCCAAGGCACTGGCACTGATATTTTTAAAGGGACCTTCCCATGGGCAGCTAACTTCCTCTTTACTATGCAACTCAGTGTCCTTTGACATAGTTAGGCTCCCAATTTTAAGAAATGAGGCTTTGTCCTCAAAATGACTTGAGCCTCTTGGCAGCAGGAATGGGCAGGCAATCAGTTTAAAATTAAAATCTTCTCTACATATTTTATTATGTGCAGATTTCAGATTTCTGCCATCTTTCACATATACTCAAGTCAAAGTTGATATTTGTGCAGCCCCTTCCTCCTCCCATTAGTTGTTTAATTGTCCACGACCATTCATGACTGGGTGTGGCAGGACTGCAGAGTTCTGATGGGTTGGTTGTGGAATTGCTTAGCTCTGTCTATCACTTGCTACTTATGCTGCTTGGAATGCAAGTCATCCTGTGTTATAACATCACTAGGTTGACACCTCATTTTTAGGTATGCCTGGTGCTGCTCCTGCTCCTGGCATGCCCTCCTGCACTCTTCGTTGAACCTGGGTTGATCCCCTGGCTTGATGGTAATGGAAGAGTGGGGGATATGCCAGGCCATGAGGTTACAGATTATGGGGGATATGCCAGGCCATGAGGTTACAGATTATGGCCATATACAACTCTGCTGGTGCTGATGGCCCATGGCGCCTCATGAATGCCCAGTTTTGAGTTGCTAGATCTGTTTGAAATCTACCCTACTTAGCATGGTCATATTGCCACACATGATGGAGGGTATCCTCAATGTGAAGGTGGGACTTTGTCTCTACAAGGACTGTGCAGTGGTCACTCCTATCAATACTGTCATGGACAGGTGCACCTGTGACAGGTAGACTGGTGAGAATGAGGTCAAGTAGGATTTCCCTCCTGTTGGTTCTCTTGGTAACAGACCCACTCTAGCAGCTATGCCCTTTAGGACTCAGACAGTAGTGGTAGTACTGAGCCACTCTTGGTGATGGCATCCCCACTCAGAATATATTCTGTGCCCTTGCTACCCTAAGTGCTGTTCAACATGGAGGAGCACTCATTCATCAGCTGAGGGAGGGCGATAGGTTGTAATCAGTGGGAGGTTTCCTTGTATATGTTTGATGTGATGTCATGTGACTTCACGTGGTCCAGAGTCGATGTTGAGAACTCCCAGGTCAACTCCCTCCCAACTGTATACCACTGTGCTGCCAACTCTGGTGGATCTGTCCTGTTGGTGGGACAGGACATGCCAGGGGATGGTGATGGTGGTGTCTGGGACTATAAGGTATGATTCTGTAAATATGACTATGTCAAGTTGTTGCTTGAGTAGTCTCTGGGACAGCTGTCCGAATTTTGGCACAAGCCCCCAGATGTTTGTAAGGAGGATGTATGTCAACATATGCTCCTCCAACCACCCTCCATGGTTTTTTATAGCCCCTAAGCCAACTTAGTGCCAAATCATGCCAACCCATGGCCCCCACTCAACCCTTTGCCCATGTGTCTACCATAGGCAGACCTCAGGATCCATGCTGAGATGAAATAAAATTAAGTTAAATGTCTATTGATAAATCCACTGTTTAAAAAACATGGCCATTGATAAAAAGCCATTCACTATATTTAATTTCCTTCAACTACTTAATCCTTATAAAAACAAGCATCTGTATTCATAGCCCCACTTCCAAAACTTTATAAGCACTTACAGCTGTCAAACTGTGAACTAATGGTCACCCACTCTAATAAATCCTATAATCATGGCCTTCAGGCAGAGGGAAATAGCAAGCACTGAATTTTTTAACAAATTATTCAAAAATATCAAAGGGCAGTTGGTCTAAATGCCTTGATAGATTAACAGTTCCCTTGACAGGTTGACAGTTCTTTGACAGCTTAACAGTTCCAATGAGCTTGACAGTTCCAATGAGTTTATCCACTTTTTATGCATATTCATGTACTTGACCTACCACAAATGGCACCATAACTCTCTCATAGGTTTCCTGGACATATTCAAAAGAATACTTTACCTCCCCAAAAGGATACTTGACCTCTTCAAATAACTCTGGCAGCTTTAGGCCATATCCTTAAAGGTCTAAAGCCCACAAATCATGTTTTAGGCATCCCACTAGCAAAAATTGGATCTGACCAAAGGGAGTTGCACTTTAACATGTGCAGCTGTCTCTGTGAACAACAGATGTGCAAACTGCAACCAGGCTCTGTTACTCCCTGGTCAAAATGGTGGGTGTCAGGTTTGGATATCAGGATTGTGGAATCAGGCCTCTGGTACCATTTTGGCTAAGCCAGAGAGCTTCTCTAGCATTGTGAAAATTCAGACCTCTGTAACTGATTAACTCTAATTCACCCACTCTAATTCATTCAACTTCACTGTCATTTCCTCCATTCCTTTCTCAATCCTTAAATCTCATTCATTAAGAAGATATATTTTTGGTCCTGTGATTCACTAATTTCCCAGGTGCCCTGTTGCCCTCACTACTCTGTTTTCAGCTCACACTTCCAGCAACTTACAGGGCAAATTATATTTGAGCTGAAGGGTGCAAGACCAACCAGTAATATACAATGTGAATAAATTGCATTTATTACTTTCTCCACTATTGCAATATAATTACCTCCTCAAGTATCATTGCTTTACTGCCTGCAACATTATTTAATCTCTATTTTGCTCATAATGCTCATGCAATACACATAAACACCCTTTCCTAATTGGGAGCATCAATGAATCCTAAAGCATGGCTTAGCACCCAACATCTTGAAATATTAAATATCAGACCTCTTCTTTATTCTAACTCAGGCAGAGATTGATATGTGTTCAAATCTTGTTAATATATTCTAATCTCAAAGGAAGCAAAAATGTTTAAATTTAATCCAGAAAGATAATTAAAAACCTTAATTTACTGCATAAGTTACTACCTCCCA
The DNA here is from genome assembly GCF_017639515.1 of Carcharodon carcharias. Classification (NCBI taxonomy): domain Eukaryota; kingdom Metazoa; phylum Chordata; class Chondrichthyes; order Lamniformes; family Lamnidae; genus Carcharodon; species Carcharodon carcharias. The sequence continues at coordinate 98,072,791 of NC_054469.1, forward strand.
TTCCAAAATAAGTCCACAACATTACCCACACCTGTAAACTAAATGTGATTTTGCGTTACTGAGCCTGCTTTCTTTTTACTCACCGTTGAGAGGTTGGTTTGCATTTTCTATCAGCCAGCAGATTCCTCTAATATGCTTTTCTATGCTTGGCCAGAAATTACTACTTGCCAATGCAGATCCTAGTACATCAAATGTATCAAAGGCCCTGGAATAAATTAAGTGCTTAGTAAAGGACATAAAAAACTAAAACTTAAACTGTTGTCTTTAGTTACAGATCAATTAAGGAAAAATTAAGCACCACTTTTTACTCGAGGTAAAAACAGTTAGGTTAACGGTGTGAAACATCCACTACTACACCAGTAGGCAGCAGGCTGAAGTCAATCGCAGCAGATGCAAAAGGTGTGATTGAGAAATTCACTCAGCTGAAGAACATCAAGTCTACCACATGGCCAGCACAAAATCATATTCAATGAACTGTTAGAGAGAAACCACAAATCTAATGGCCTCTACACTAGGTATTGATGTTAACTACTCTATTGGAGCAACCAGTCATCCAAACCTTTAGGACAAATTGACACAAGTCCTCCAGACAACATTGACTTTATTCCCCACTACATACCATAGACAAAACAGACTTAGTAATGAATTCACATGAAAAAGTAACATTGTGCTCAGTGCTGGATCACAGAAAAGGCTGATACAAACTAACTACAGAACTGAGAAGAAAAAGCGGAATAATACACTAAGCCATGGGAGAAATGGATATAATGATTGATTGACAAGAAAAAAAATGACATGTTTTTATTTATGACTTCAACTACATTATTTATTATAAATGTTAAATTTTTAATGCAAAAGCTCTCAGTAAGTCAAAAACAGTGTAAGTATTGAATTAATGACCCTTTAGCGAGACTCATCTTTTCAATTATTGCTGCTTTCGACATACAAGCCCTCAGAGGTCATATACCTTCTATAATCAGAAGGATGGCCAAGCAGTTTTTTTTTTTCTGATGCCACACATGGTTAGTTACCAAGAAGCACATCAGAATAGCCCAATCAAGACAGGGCTCCACCCTAAACCCGATTTAGGTTTCACGTGCTCCTCATTTGAGGAGATGTGAAAAACTTGCGTCACCTTCAACTTTCCTCTAAAATTACTCCCAAGTAGTTTAATTAGTTTATCCGGTGAGCAGTACAATCCGAGGCTTGCTGAGTTGGGTTATCCCAGCCAGAATGTAGTTTGGACATAAAACTACCCTCAGAGTTTTTGTTTTTGATAAAGAAAACCTTGATTCCTATTCAGGTATCTCTATGGTAAGTCCGCATGTGTGGTCATACTTTGAAGAAATAACTGGGTTCTTTATTCACCTGCGCTTGCAGTCTAGACTCAAGCATAAGGGAAAGCTATTTAGGCAAGATGGCTAGAGGTGATTTGTACCCACACAACTCAAAGAGTCAATACCGGCAGCAGAGAGAGAACAGAAGGAGAATTACTGATGGATAAAATATGGAAATAACTAAGCAACTTGTAATTAAACTGGGTGAACCTTGCAGTGACCAACACTGAAAAGAATGTTGATTGTGAAATTCTAGACGAGGTCTACCAATCTCCCTCAATAATTTGGTCAAAAATCACCTCCAACAGAGCAACAGCAAAAGTTAACAAGAACTATGGTGGAATTCCCGAATATTTAAATGACTGAGCTGCACTTACAGGTTCCACAGGAGGTGTTCCTGAAAAGTACTAAATTGAAATTCTTTCCAAAGCTCAGAAGTAGCAGTCATATTTCCTGTGAAATTCCTGAGGAACTCTTTGCAGAAATTGATGTTGTTCCCCATTGCTGTGCCTACTTCCTGCCATCCTCTGTATGCATCTAGAAACGTAACTTGAAAATCCTGCTGCCCAGCAAGCACTGACTGTAAAAGATGAAGCTGTAAAAAAAAAAGGAGAAACAGGTAATGCCATGTTACATATTGAACCATCACATAAACAATATTCAAAAATCTCATGCACTAAAAAAGACAGCAGGTTGGTGCATTGGTCCATTGAACATCAGGGTGAGCACTGAAGTTACAGTTCAAATTGCTCCAAAGTAACTGAGCAAATTCTAACCTCTAACCTATTATATAGTTCAAATTCAAATATGCTTGGCTTTTAAAAGAAAAATAAATACGTATATTTGAACATTCAGAGGAGATACTGATTACATAACAGAATTTCTATTCACCAAAAAATTACAACAGAGATTTGGGGCTTGATTTTCACAGAGTCATGGAGATTCTGAGGACCATTAAAAATGCCAGATGGGACTCAGGCAGAAGTCCCACCTCATTTCCGAAAGGTCCCATTTTTGCCGGTAGGAGAAAGGAGGCAGAGTGTGAAACACACAGGAGTGAATTATGAATCATTTCATTGAATCATTGGTCCATTTAAACTCAGTGTACACAACAAGCAGATCCAATTTTTGTTCTATGAATGGTCTCAACCCACATTGTGTGTTCCACAGCTTTATGGTGGAAATGTAAATGCTCGAGAAGGGCAAAGAAGGTACGTTGAAACACCAAGGTGCCAAAGTATTTAAATCCCTTGCCCTTTAACTTTTGCAAAAAATCAGCTTGCCTGTGCCTGTGAGAGTGGAAAATATCTGTTCTTGAAGTTTCAATAGATATTTGTTGACATAACCTTAAGTGCTATTATTATAGCATTATTACTATTTGACCGCTTCCACAAACTCTCAGTATTACAGTGGAGGCCTGTAAATTCACAGTTTGATTGATAGCTCCAACAAGTTATTAAAGGATTAGCTACCTTTGATGTGCTGTCTTTGATGTGGGGTTATGAATACAAATGTTTGTGACCATAAATATTAAATACTTGAGGGGGTTTAAATGTATTGAATGGGCTTTCATGAATGAGAGTTTTTTAATATAGTGAAGTCTGTAATAGATACTGAGATCTTTATTGTATTTCATCTCAGCATAGCTCCTGAGATCTGCCCATGGTAGATACTTCATGTGTTGGCATGGAGGGTGTAAGGACAAAGGGCGGTGGGTGGGCATCCTATGTTGGGATGAGTTGGCACTGAGTTGACATATGGACTATAAGGAGTCATGGGGAGCATGAATTGGCATGGGTGGTATGAGGAGCCATTAAGGTGGGTGAAAGGGCATGGGTTAACATGGAGGGTATGAGGAGTCACTGGGGGTAGGTGGAGGGGGATTGGTCAGCATGAAGAATATTCAGGGCCATTTGAAGTGGATGAGAGGAACAGGGGTTGGTATGGGTTGGCATGGATGGGGCATGGGCGGGATGTGAGGTGAGAGGGCTAGAGCACCTAATGTTTAACAACAGAGCTGATGCGGGCCTTTAAACCAGACCGCCTCAGCACCTCTGCAGCTGCCTTTGATCTGCATCCAGGGGCAGTAGGCCTGACTCTACTGCACCAACCCCACCTCACCCAGAATGAAAATCTCGCCATTCCTCAAGTGGGTGCACTGACCTGGGAAATTTCCCTACTCTACCTACCTCCAAGATGATAACCTAGAATCACTGTTAATATTGTTTATTATTTAAAGCTTCTCTATTTTCATGGGGGAGTTGATGGCTTAGTGGTATTGTTGCTAAACTACTAATCCAGAGGCCCGGGGTAATGCTCTGGGGATCCGGGTTCGAATCCCACCACGGCAGATTGTGGAATTTGAATTCAATAGAAATCTGGAATTAAAAATCTAATGATGACCATGGAACCCCATTGTTGATTATTGTAAAAATCCATCTGGTTAACTAAAGTCTTTTAGGGAAGGAAATCTGCCATTCTTACCTGGTCTGGCCTACATGTGACTCCAGAGCGCAATGTGATTCACTCTTAAATGCCCTTTGAAATGGCCTAGCAAGCCAGTTAGCTGTAACAAACTGCTATAAAGTTACAAAAAGGAATGAAACTGGATGGACCACCTGGTGTCGGCCTAGGCACCAGAAATGACAAAGGCAATCACAGCCCTGTGGACCCTGCAAAGTCCTCCTTACTAACATCTGGGGGCTAGTGCCAAAATTGGAGAGCTGTCTCACGGAATAGTCAAGCAACACCCTGACAAAGTCATCCTCACGGAATCATACCTTACAGATCGTGTCCTAGACACCACCATCACCATCCCTGGGTATATCCTGTCTCACCAGCAGGACAGGACCAGTAGAGGTGACAGCATAGTGGATACAATTGGAGGGGAGTTGCCCTGGGAGTCCTCAAAATCTACTCTGGACCCCAAGAAGTCTCATGGCATCAGGCCAAACATGGGCAAGGAAACCATCTGATGATTACCACATACTGCCCTCCCTTAGCTGATGAATCATTGCTCTTCCAGGTTGAACATCACTTGGAGGAAGCACTGAGGGTGGCAAAAGTGCAGAATGTATTCTGGATGGGGGACTTCAATATCCATCACCAAGAGTGGCTTGGTAGCACTACTACTGACTGAGATAGCTGAGTCCTAAATGACATAGCTGCCAGACTGGTTTCTGTGGCAGGTGGTGAGGGAACCAACAAGAGGGAAAAACATAATTGACCTCATCCTCACCAACCTGCCTGCCACAGATGCATCTTTCCATGACAGTATCGGTAGGAGTGATCGCACAGTTGTTGTAGAGACGAAGTCCCGCCTTCACATTGAGGATACCCTCCATAATATTGTATAGCACTACCAGCGTTCTAAATTGGATAGATTTCGAACAGATCCAGCAACTCAAGACTGGGCATCCATAAGATGCTATGGGCCAGCAGCAGCAGCAGAATAGGACTTGAACACAATCTGTAAGCTCATGGCCTGGCATATCCCCCACTCTACCATCAAGCCAGGGGATCAAGCCTAGTTCAATGAATAGTGCAGGAGGGCATACCAGGAGCAGCACCAGGCATACCTAAAAGGGAAGTGTCAACCTGGTGAAGGTATAACACAGAACTACTTGTGTGCCAAACAGCATAAGTAGTAAGTGATAGACAGAGCTAAGCAATCCACAACAACGGATCAGATCTAAACTCTGCAGTCCTGCCATATCCATTCGTGAATGGTGGTGCACAATTAAACAACTCACCGGTGGAGGAAGCATCACAAATATCATCATCCTCAATGATGGAGGAGCCCAACACACCAGTGCAAAAGATAAGGCTGAAGCATTCGCAACAATCTTCAGCCGGAAGTGCCGAGTGGATGATCCACCTCGGCCTCCTCCGAAGGTCCCCAACATGACAAATGCCAGTCTTCAGCCAATTTGACTCACCCCACATGATATCAAGAAATGGCTGAAGGCACTGGATACTGCACAGGCTATGGGCTCTGACAATATTCCGGCAATAGTACTGAAGAACTTGCCGCGCCCCAGGCCAAGCTGTTCCAGTACAGCTACAACACTGACATCTACCAAGCTATGTGGAAAATTGCCCAGGTATGTCCTGTACACAAAAAGCAGGACACATCCAACCCAGCCAATTACTGCCCCATCAGTCAACTCTCCATCATCAGTAAAGTACTGGAAGGGGTCATCAACAGTGCTATCAAGCGGCACTTGCTTTGCAATAACCTGCTCACCGACACCTGTTTTGGGCTCCACCAGGGCCACTCAGCTCATAATCTCATTACTGCCTTTGTTCAAACATGGACAAAAGAGATGAATTCCCGAGGTGAGGTGAGAGTGACTGCCCTTGACATCAAGACAGCATTTGACCAAGTGTGGCATCAAGGAGCCCTAGAAAAACTGGAGGCAATGGGAATCAAGGGGGAAAACTCTGTGCTGTTTGGAATCATATCTAGCACAAAGGAAAATGGTTGTGGTTGTTGGAGGTCATTCATCTCAGCTTCAGGACATCACGACAGGAGTTCCTCGGGGAGGTATCCTCGGCCCAACCAACTTCAGTTTCTTCATCAATGACCTTCCTTCCATCATAAAGTCAGAAGTGAGGATGTTCCCTGATGACTGCACAATGTTCAGCACCATTCACAACTCCTCAGATACTGAAGCAGTCCATGTCCAAAAGTAGCAAGACCTGGACAATATCCAGGCTTGGACTGACAAGTGGCAAGTAACATTTGCGCCACACAAGTGTCAGGCAATGACCATCTTCAACAAGAGAGAATTCAACCATCGCCACTTGATGTTCAATGGCATTACCATCACTGAAACCCCTACTATCATCATCCTGGGGGTTACCATTGACTAGAAACTGAACTGGAATAGCCATATAAATATTGTGGCTACAAGACCAGGTCAGAGGCTAGGAATCGTGCGACGAGTAACTCACCTCCTCACTCCCCAAATCCTGTCCACCATCTACAATGCACAAGTCAGGAATGTGATAGAATACTCTCCACTTGCCTGGATGAGTGCAGCTCCAACTACACTCAAGAAGTTTGACACCATCCAGGACAAAGTAGTCCACTTGATTGGCACCCCATCCCCAAACATCCAATTCCTCCACCACTGATGCACAGTAGCAGCAGTGTGTACCATCTACAAGATGCGCTGCAGGAATTCACCAAGGCTTCTTGGACAGCACCTCCCAAACCTATGACCACTACCATCTGGAAAGACAAAAGCAGCAGATAGGTGGGAACGCCACCACCAAGTCACTCACCATCCTAGCTTGGAAATATATTGCTGTTCCTTCACTGTCACTGGGTCAAAATCCTGGAACTCGCTCCCTAACAGCACTGTGGGTGTACGTACACCACATGGACTGCAGTGGTTCAAGAAGGCATCTCACTACTACCTTCTCAAGGGCAACAGGGGATGGGCAATAAATGCTGGCCCAACCAGTGAAGCCCACATCCTGAGAATATATAAAAACGAGTGCTCGTTTATATATTTTTTAACCTTCCTAGGGCATTAATGTATTAGAGCTTCTTATTACACCAATATTATAATGTCCCTTCAATATGATTCACTAAAAGAAAGATCTTTACTACTTTTATTACTGAACAACAAATTGGTCCTCATTTTTCTGTGCAATTGTTTTCTCCACATTTATTGTTCAAAGTTCTCATGTATATTGCCTGTACTAGGGAAATTAACAGAGTGGAGACTTACAAGTTTTCACAAGCTTAACACATGCACTAATAGCAGTGTCAGGCTTAATTACAGGATATTAAAGCTTTACCAACATATAACCTGAATGAAGCACTTATACAAATGTACATCAATTCTAACTTAACGAAACAGCCTTGCTGCAATGGTACATTTTAAAATACAGGAAGGGAAAAACATTACTTTACAACTTTACTTTATAAACAAGTTTGGTATTCCAGAACATATATTGGATATAGTTGGTATTTTCGGGTGTTGCTATACAAACTAGGCTGTCCAATCACTAGCTGCTGAATCGTTTCAGCTAATGGGTGGTTACTGTCTATTTTCAATATTCTTCACATAAGTGACAACTCACAGATTCAATCCAATGCTTCACAGATGGAAAATGTTCAGTCACATTCCAGGAATCACTGGATAGATGACGACCGCAGGTTACAAATGTTAGGGCATCATTTAAAAATCGCTGCTCTGGTAAATTGAGAACATCCTTGATCTTCAAGACTACATCATTGCACGTAACAGTTACATTTTGGGTCAAGATCTGAAAAAGATACATGACAGAACTTTTCATATTTTCAAAGCAATACTGAACAATTATCTTTTTCACAACCTCAACATGTGTTAATATTTTATCTTGCGATCCATGACAGCAATTGATGACGTTTTTAAAATGTTGCATGAGCAAGGTTTTTTCTACTTTTTCCAGTTATTTATAATTAATAACTGAATAAATTTGAAAAATCTTGAAGAATTAGGCCCTGAAAATGTGTTAATTGGCTAAGAGTTAAATTATCTTGGGGGTGCGGGGTGTTGGAGTGGGGTAGTTGGAGATCTGGTTAATTAATCTTGTTACCCTTCGATACAACATTTAAACAGAAGAATATAAGAACTAGGAGCAGGAGTAGGCAATTCAGCCCCTCGAGCCTGCCCCACCATTCATTACGATCATGACTGATCTCATTTCGGCCTAAACTCCAATTTCCCGCCCTCTCCCCATAACCTTTCAACCCATTACTAATTAAAAATCTGTCTATCTTCTCCATAAATTTATTCAGCATTCCGGCCTCCACTGCACTCTGAGGTAGTGAATAGCACAAATTCACGACCCTTTGAGAAAAGTAATTCCTCCTAATCTCTGATTTAAATTGACCACCCCTTAGCCTAAAACTAAGGCCTCTCATTCTAGAATGCCCCAGGAGGGGAAACATTCACTCCACGTCTATTTTGTCTATCCCCTTTAGCATCTTATGTACCTCAATTAGATTTTCTCTCATCCTTCTAAACTATAGCGATTATCAATCTCTCCTCATGTGACAAGCCCCGCATCTCTGGAATCAATCTAGTGAACCTCCTCTGAACCACCTCCAATGCAACTACATCCCTCCTCAAGTAAGGGGACCAAAACTGTGCACAGTACTCTAGGTGCAGTCTCACCAATGCCTTGTACAGTTGCAACACTTCCCTATTTTTATACTCTATTCCTTTAGCAATAAATGCCAAAATTCCATTTGCCTTCCTTATTACCTGCTGTACCTGCATACTAGCTTTCAGCGATTCATGCACGAAGACCCCCAGATCCCTCTGCGCTGAAGCATTCTGAAATTTCTCTCCATTTAAATAATAAGTTGCCTTTTTATTCTTCTGGACAAAATGGATAACCTCATACTTATCCACGTAAAACTCCATATGCCAAATTTTGGCCTAGTCACCTAACCTATCCATATCCATTTGTAAATTTCTCATTTCTTCATTGCAACTTACTCTCCCACCTATTTTGGTGTAATCTGCAAACTTAACTATAGTACCTTCTATCCCTGAATCCAAGTCATTAATATAGATTGTATATAGTTGGGGCCTAAGGACCAAACCCTGTGGCACCCCACTAGTTACAGCTTGACATCCAGAAAAACACCCATTTATCCCGACTTTCTGCTTTCTGTTGGTTAGCCAATCCTCTATTCGAGCTAATATATTACCCCTAACTCTGTGTGATCTTATCTTGTGTATTAATCTTTTGTGTGGCACCTCATCAAAGGCCTTCTGGAAGTCCAGATATACTACATCTACAGGATCCCCATTATCCACTTTGCTTGTCATATCTTCAAAGAACTCTAGCAAATTAGTCAAGCATGATTTACTCTACATAAAACCATGCTCACTCTGATGGATTGCATTTTGACTTTCCAAATGGCCCATTACTACTTCTTTTAATAATGGATTCCAACAATTTCCCAACAACTAACTGGTCTATAGTTTCCTACTTTCTGCCTCCCCCCCCTTTTTGAATAAGGGCGTTATATTAGCATTTTTCCAATCTGCTGGAACTTTTCCTGAATCCAGGGAATTTTAGAATATTATAGCCAATGCATCCACTATCTCTGCTGCCACTTCCTTTAAGACCCTGGGATGTAGGCTATCAGGTCCTGTTTTTATCAGGACCAATAGGTTGCAGTACTTTTTCTTTAGTGATCGTGATTGTTCTCTATATCCTCTGCACTACATATTACTATTGGGGTGGTACTAATGTCCTCCACTGTGAAAACTGAGGCAAAATATTAATTAAGCATCTCTGCCATTTCTGTGTTCCCCACTATTAACTCCCCAGTTTTGTCCTCCAAGGGACCAACATTCACTTTAGCTACTCTCTTTCCTTTCATATACTTGTAGAAACTTTTGTTATCAGTTTTTACATTTTGCATTAGGTTTCTTTCATAATTTATCTTTGCTCTTTTTATTATCTTTTTAGTAACCCTTTGTTGATCTTTAAAAGTTTCCCAATCTTCCAGCCTGCCACTGACCTTTGCAATTTGGTATGCCTTAGTTTTTGCCTTTGTTATCTTTAACTGCCTTGCTTAGCCATAGATGCTTTTCCCCCCTCTTACCATCTTTCTTCCTCATTGGGATATATTTTACTTGGGAGGAATTGAAAATCTCGTTAAATATCTGCCACTGTTTATCAACTGTCCTATCTTGTAGTCTTCCTGCCCAGTCCACTAGGCCCAAATCTGCCCTCATACCTAAGTAGTTACCTTTGTTTAACTCCAGAACACTAGTGTGGGAGTCAAGTTTCTCGGTCTCAAACTGAACTTGAAAGTCTATCATGCGATGATCACTCTTCCCTAGAGGATCCTTTACTATGAGATCATTAATTAATCCCATCTCATTGCACAAAACCAAATCCAGAATAGCCTGCTCCCTGGTTGGTTCCACAACATATTGCTCCAAGAAACAATCTCTAATACACTCTATGAACTCTCCTTCAAGACTTCCCTTGCCAATTTGATTGGTCCAGTATATCTGCATATTAAAATTACCCATGATTATTGCCTTGCCTTTCTTACATGCTCTCAGTATTTCCTGGTTTATACTGTGCCCTACTGCTAAACTACTGTTTGGGGACCTATAGATTACTCCCACCAGGGACTTCTTTCCCTTACTATTTCTTATTTCTACCCAGACTGACTCTACTTTCCAGTGCCTATATCATTCCTCACTGTAGCACTGATCTCTTCCTTTACTAACAAAGCGACACAACCTCCTTTTCCTTCCTGCCTAACCTTCCGATATTCAACTCCCAAACCTGTTCTCCCTGTAACCTAGTAATTGCCACCAAATCATACTTATTTATCTCTATTTGCACTGTTAACTCATTAGTTTTATTCAGAATGCTACATGCATTCAGATTATAGACTAACAAACATCAAACTCAGGGTGGAATCATTAGTTTTCCTGACAAAATGTAAGTTTCATGCTGAGTAAATTATCACTGCAGCTAACAGTATTACAATGTTTTATTTTAAAATATATCCAAATGCACCATTTATGAAGAAAACTACAAAGAATTAATGGAATGGAGGGAGCTAATCTCAATCAAAGTCACTGTAGGCATTAATATCCTGAGCTTAGGAAAGAGAAAATTCTCACATTCCCATTCATCCGGTGCTGGAAAGTGTAACTAGACGAACAGCAGCTGGGGACAGGATCTTACTAGGCTATTATTCACTTGCTAACACTTGTGGTAATTTCAACCTAACTCGCCAGACAGGAAGCTCACAGGATCAGGTGGAGATCTGTCTTTATCTCCTGCCCAATATCACTCCCTGTTGACTTCATGGAATACCAACCTTGCAGCTGAATTTGTCAGTTTCCCTAGGGGTGGGTTAGGTTAAAATTGACCACTTGTTAGCTAGAATCATAGCTGGGGAATGGTCAATTAGGCAAAATATTAGAAGACAGCCAGTTAACAAAGAATCACATGCCAGGGTGAGTCACTGACTTCAGGATAAAGAGTGGAGAAATTTGAGGAAGAAGGGAAGGCTGGAGATGAGAAGAGACATGGCTGATGCCTACAGCTGAAAGACAGACCAAAGGAAAATAGGTGGGCATAGGCTGAAAGATTGAAAACAGTTCAACCAAACAGCATGCAGGAAAGATTAGATAGCAATGGACGCAATAGGCAAGAGGCAGGATTTTCCAACCCTACCCACTGCTTGAATTCTCTGGACCCATCGAAAGTAAATGGACACAAAAACAAAAATAGCTGGAAAAGATCATCAGGTCTGGCAGCATCTGCGGAGAGGAATACATTTAACGTTTTGAGTCCATATGACTCTTCATCAGAACGGGTAACTTTCTATCGAAAGTAAATGGACCTTTGGCTGGCCTGCCGCATACCCCACGGCTGGTCCTGCCACAGCGGGGCCAGAAAATCCTGGCCAAGCTGAATAATTGTAGGAACAATTAGTTTGTTTTTGTTCTGCACTAGAGAGGCCTTCAATGGAAGACCAAGCAAAGGGACACAATACACATGCTAGTGATTGGATATCTAATCGTTGGCAGCTCTATTTTTAAGGTCTATTAAATCTTTAGCAAGTTCTACTATTCTCTGTCTACAATAGGAATATCTCAAGCTATAGCTAAACACATAAAAAGATGCATTATTCTTCACTTAACAAGGGCATTAAAAAATACAAATCATCATGTCACTGAATGTCCAAAACAACACACCTAGAATTACATCACAGATACATCTCAGTAAATCATTTTTCTTTGTGTTTTAATGCAGGTTTCATTTACCGTCTTTAGTTCTATCACCAGGATATCGACATTCAACATCATCTGGTTCACAGTATTCACTTCCAAGGTGGCAAGCAGCTTCTTCAGAAATTCTCCAGCAGCTGAAAGGATAGTTTAAAAAACTGATCTAACAATCTCACTGAAGCACTAAAAATGAGCAGATCAACAAATTGAAGTATTGCCATGAACTTAATTTTTTATTTTCAAATACTATTCATAACTTTCCACATTTCATAAAAATGCTGAGGTATATCCAAATTTTAGTGAACCATGAACCAATTGGAAAACTGAGTCTGATTCAAGAATTATGGAATGCACCCCTTAACTCAGTTAATGATTAGGATCTAGAATATAATAACTCATCAAATAACAGAATAATTTTTACAATATGATAAACTGATAAGAATCTTTGAAGTCAGTTTTTATTGTTGATTTGAAAATTGGGTTTTCGGGGTCTTTTTAGTTTTTACTTTTAGCATCAAAAGCAAGGAAAAAAAGGGAAAAAGTAGTGCCACAATAGGGTAAATCAGAAAAACTCATTTTTACTTTGGCTATCACTGAGAAGCAATATATACAAGGTGTGTGTTCTAATCCAATATAAGTTGATCACAAAATTCTATCAAGCTCTTTTAAAGATAAAATATTGTTAAAGCATTTGCAAATTGACTGTGCATTTCAAGTGTTAACTCCTAAAGTGCATGTTTAAAGGGACACATTGTCGTCATAACATCATAAAGCACATATACTTGAAAACTGTGACAACATGAAATAATTAACGCTAAGTTTAGAAGCTATGATATGCACCCTAACAGTATAAAAACTCTTAAATCTTGATACACATTCTTCTCTCATTCCACCTCCAATATAAATCCTAAAGCTTCTTATTTTTGTTAATTGAGTCTCTTGGATATCAATCCAAGCTATACTTCAGGATGATGCTTCATCGGCCAGTAAATAGAATGTTGCCTATTCTGTGTGTGTCTATTACATTTTTTTCACAATATCTTTTCATCAGTTTTACATTCCTTTTTGTACCACAGGTCAGATGTGGTAAGTATAAGATTGCATTTAAATTTTGATCAAACTTGTCTAGATGCTTTTAAGAATCTAAGTAAACTCCCTTCCAGAATTTAGCACTGAATGACAGGCTCCAGGATCCAGGAGTGTGATGAAAAACTCCCCACTTGCCTGGATGAGTGCAGCTCCCACAACACTCAAGAGGCTTGACACCAACCAGGACAAAGCAGCCTGCTTGATTGGCGACACATCCACAGCATTCAATCCCTCAATCAGTGACCCACGGTAGCAGCACTGTGTACCATCTACAAGGTGCACTGCAGGAATTCACCAAGGCTGGTTCGGCAGCACCCTTCAAATCCACAACCATTACTGTCCAGAAGGACAAGGGAAGTGGATAAATGGGAACACCACCACCTGGAAGTTCCCCTTCAAGTCACTCACCATCCTGACTTGGAAATATGTCGTCGTTCCTTCACTGTCACTGGGTCAAAATCTTGGAACTCCCTTCTTAACACCACATGGACTGCAGCGGTTCAAAACGGCAGCTCACCACCGCCATCTTAAGGGCAATTAAGGATGGGAAATAAATGCTGGCCCAGCCAGCCAAGCCCTCCTCCCGTGAATGAAGTAAAAAAATACAGTCCTAAAGCAGTTTACTAATGAAAAATATTTGGTGCAATGATTGCACTGTTTTCTTTGAATAAGGAACCAGTCTGATTTTCATTTCCATTCAATTCAGTGAAATTAAAATGTGTAGTTTCTATATGGTAATATAGATGGTGAAATAGATACACTATGATAATTAGTTCACAGGAACAGTGAATAGAATCATCAAAGATTTCTTGTGGGACATTTTCCTTATGGTATTTTTTGACCTACATTTTAAGACTGCCCATTCCATACAATTCATTGTCTGACGCTGTGAATAAGTTACATTAAAACAAATGATCTTGTCACCTGGGTGTTTATCACCATACCAAATATGGCATGTGATTCTTCCAGCTCTCCTCCCTCCCATCCAAAACAAAATTGCTAAAATATTTTTCATGAAGACAGTGTTCTTTTAATAGATGGTTTATTAAAATTGATGCTATACTCAATTTAAACCCTACAACTGTCTTATGATCTAAAATCAATCAGCTGATTTATATAAAAACAAAATACTGCTGGAAATCTGAAACAAAAACAAAAATTGCTAATGGGTTCGCAATCTCAACACCAGTTTTATATTTGGGCAGCAAGTTGAAAACCTTTTCCAATATGTTTTGGAATTTAGGATTGGGTGCCTTGAAAGTTGTCAATAGTTGAGGTGTTGGAAATTTTGGAAACAGTAGTGCAGACTGGGAATCTCAGGGCAAATGGCTGAAAGCTCTGAGTTTAGCTGGTGCAATTAGGTACATACAAATTACCCAACAGTTCTGTAGAGACCCTGTGGCCAACCATTCCAACAGAATTATGCCAAAAAAAGGTTCATGTCAAAAAGTCTAACATTTTTTTGACCACATAAAATTCTGCAAGTGATGCATTTTTGATGGTTGTCAGCATTGAACTAGATTATATTAAAAAACTGTGTCATTTAAAATGGATCATATTTCTGGCATAGAAAATGAATCAACAGTAGGTCCATCTGGGGAAACACCATCGTTTAGTCATTAATAAAGAGTTTGGCGACAGATGATCTTGCACAGCTTGATGAACTTATTTGATGTGACAGTATTAAACCCTTTATTAAGGTTTTATTAAGGTAATTATATGAATATAATTAAATTACATATAAATATCTTAGCAGTAAAGTTAGGATAATAGAATGGATTACAAAAGAAGACCATTATTGAATGAGTAAAGTCCCTGACTACATATGGAGAGGGGACTGAAGAGATTAAACTGAGTACTGAAGTTAAGCATATCTGAAATCTTGCTAATAAATTTAGTTACTTTGTCACCTTTTTCCTGACTGGCTAATCATGTGCAACATAGCACACAGAGACAATAAGGCTATGATCTCATCCATCTGAAACTGGCTTCTAGTGGTGAAAGTAGTTCAGGGCACTTCTCCCATCCATTCTGTCAGAAAAGATTTAGCTTCTGTTCAACAGTTTTGAGCAGTGACACATCAGATATCTGGTATTCACTGACAGAGTACATTATGGACAGAACCACATGCCAATTCCCTCTTTCATTGCACATGTTACACCAGTAAATTGATTGACCTATTCAATCATGCAGAAATGATGGTGAAATAGATACACTATAATAATTAGTTCACAGGAACAGTGAATAGAATCATCAAAGATTCCTTGTGGGACATTTTCCTTATGATATTTTTTGACCTACATTTTAAGACTGTCCACACCGTACAATTCATTGTCTGATGCTGTGAATAAGTGACATTAAAACAAATGATCTTATCACCTGGGTGTTTATCACCATACCAAATATGGCATGTGATTCTTCCAGCTCTCCTCCCTCCCATCCAAAACAAAATTGCTAAAATATTTTTCATGTAGACAGTTTCCTTTTAATAGATGGTTTATTAAAATTGATGCTATACTCAATCTAAACGCTAAAAGATCTAAAATCTATCAGCAGATTTCTATAAAAACAAAATACTGCTGGAAATCTGAAACAAAAACAAAAATTGCTGGAAAAACTCAGCAGGTCTGATAGCATCTGTGGAGAGGAAGACAGAGTTAACATTTTGAGTCTGTTTAACTCTTCATCAGAAGAGCTATAAATCAGCTGATTTATATCATTGCACAACTGCTCATTGCCCATTTAGCGTGTAGTATCCAGCCTAATTCAAAACCTATTTAAATTTACACCTGGAATTGATTTATTTCATGTAATCTGATATTGGTTTATTTGGGGCAATAGTTGGAATAGAAATCACTTTATTAATTTTATTAATCTCTGATTTGCAAATCCACCGAATGCATGTTGTGAACAACATCACAACATTTGAAAGAAAGTAAATGTACTCTATCAAAAAGAGTCATGCTGTCAGACCAATACCAAAGGCTAGATTTTCAATTCCGGGTCAGGAACCTACCCACTGGAGCAGTTCACGGTCCTGACCCTACCTCGTGATTTTCAAATGTAGATGAACTGATTGACCTGGGGGTGGGTTCAGTGCCCAATTGGTGGCACTGGGAGCAGCCTAGAGACTAGACCAGGAAACCAGAGGTCCTTTGACAAGGCTAGAGGCAGCCATGGCTGGGCCTGCCATTCACTGTGAAAATGTCAGCTCAGGGAACCGAATGGGCTCGGGCTGGTGCTGGACGGGGCAGATGGGCACAGGCTATCCCTAGATTTATGGATGCCTCCCTGCAGGGCCTCATTGAGACTGGCCAGATGGATGGAAATTTCCTTCCCAGCCTCCATCTGGCCCAGAATTTTCTGCCTGTCGGGTGGGTGGTGCAGGAGTGGACGCGGGAACAATCGCTGCCCACGATTGGGTCCGTGCCACCATTTTACATGGGTGGGCCAATAAAGGTCCACCCAGTGTGAATCGCATCTCCTGAGGACAGCGGGAGTGCGATGACCACAGGGTCCAATGGCTACCCGGCGGCCAGTTTTAAAAAGCTGCTGCAGCCTTTCAAAAGCTTCAAATCATGATTATTGGAAGGGCTCCCCAGAGAGCTGCTGGTGAGCAGGCCAGGCAGGAGGGTAGGGCAGGGGGCACCGTGCCCCTCCTTTTTCTGATGACTGCCTTTCTGCCCACATCGAGGAGGTGGCAGCATGGCATAAGGTGCTCATACTCCAGGACTGGAGGAGACTCCCCACATGACCAAATTTGCCTGAGAGGAGGTGGCGGAGATAGTGAGTGCCCGTGACATGGTGTGGCACAGCTGTGTCCAGTGTCGCAAGCGTTTAACAACCTGTTGCGCTCAGGTAGGGAGAGTACCATGTTGGCATTGGTCACTTAACCCAGTAGGTCGGCTTTCCCCCCTGGTGCCCTCCCCCCAAGTCTGAATGTAGTGACTGCATTGA
This sequence comes from Carcharodon carcharias, assembly GCF_017639515.1. Taxonomy (NCBI): domain Eukaryota; kingdom Metazoa; phylum Chordata; class Chondrichthyes; order Lamniformes; family Lamnidae; genus Carcharodon; species Carcharodon carcharias. The sequence continues at coordinate 98,089,955 of NC_054469.1, forward strand.
ATCATTGATGGCATGTGTCCTTCACTGGATGGGACAGCAGATGTTGCCCATGCCGAGGTCACCCTGAGAGGGTGATGAAGAGAAGGGTTCCGCACCCGCAGCATGTGGGGCACTGAGATCCACATGACTATTTTGGGGGCAACCTGGAGGAGCTGCACCTAGGCACAGTGCTGGGACTCCAGGGTATGTCAAAGTCAGGGTGATGACATGCTGAGAGGGAAGCTTGGTGTGACATCGATCGACCTGCTGTCCTTTGCGCTCCATGTGCTTGCACCTCCTTGTTATGGAAGGATAGACCACATGGTGCCTAATGTGATGTAGGCAGCATTTGGCCAAGGGGTGGTGGGGGAACAGGCCAAGCATCTTTGTGCGAGTGTTCGACAGCTGCGGGGTGAGGAGGCTCTGGGGTCCTGCAATGTCCCACTCTGGTTGGGATGGGCTGTCCACGAAAAGAGTCCAGGTCCAAGTTGCACTAATCAATGCTCTTCTCTCCTTTTCAGGAGAAGAATGCACATAATACCACCGAACGGGTGAGGACCGGCGGCGGGCTGGCCCAGTTGGCGATTCTCAGCTGCTTCGAGCAGGAGGCCCTAACTTTGGAGAGGCGCCATGCACCCAGGTCCACTGATGTCGGTGAGGCTGGAGTGCCATGGGCAGGTCTGTATGCCCAGCAGTGAGGTCACCATTGGTCTCACAACCATGGCAGTGCTGAATGTTCAGCGATTGAAGTTTGCAACATGACTCGACAATTGCTTATGGAAGGATGAGCGCATAATGATCCGGTGGGCAGGAATGCACACTGACGTTGTCTCCACATTAATTGATCCAATGTCCTTGTTCTTCCTATCAGCATCAGTGGAGCAGGGCCAGGAGGAGAAGTAGCAGGAGCCCCTTTTTACACCATAGGGCCCTGAAGTCACAGACTCACCAGCATCACACCATCTCTGCCAGGCAGGCACCAGCACAGATACTAGCACCTCGGTTGGAATTAGAGCATCAGCTAGTGTCCCAGGGCACAGCGGTGAGGGCACTTCACAGTCACTGGAGGAGCTGGCAGAGACAGAGAGTGCCCATGGCACCAGCAGTCGGAGGACTGCAGGGGACCAGGCACATGCTCAGTCAGTGACTGATGATGTGCCTCTGGAGTTGTCTGCGACACAGCAGGTGCAGGAAATGTGACCCGGTGTGCGGCATTCATCTGGTAGAAATACATGAGGCTATGCTTGGTTTGGTGTCTGTGGTGAAGGAGTCTACATGGGCTATCACTGATGCAATGAGCCACATGTCCGAGCGCTATGCGTCCTCCATGGAGAGAGTGGCGACTCTCGTGGAGCGGCTCCTCCAGGAGGCCCATCAGGGCTTCCTGGGGATGCGCTCTGACCAGCACGCCCACACATCGGCATTGACCTCAGCTGGTCAGTGCCAGTGTGGGAGATGGTCTGGGCACCAAGTTTCCCAGCTCGGTGCCCATCCATCTACAGTGAACAGGGAGGTCTGGAAGTGACCTCACATTGGCACAGCAGCTGCCGGTCATATCTGCGGGCTCCTCTCAGGGTGCTCTGGGCCTGGGTGGCAGCTCCTCCACCCCTCTGCCAGTGACCGTTGCCTCGACAACTGAGGCTGCGACGACTGGAGTGATGCCAGCTGTGGAACTGGTAGCTCCCTCCCAGGCAGGGCCAGCACAGGCTCCACGGTCCAGAAGACGGCTGCCAAGGTCATTGAGGCCAACAGGACAGCAAAGTCAGCAGGCTGTCTTGGATGCCACTCCCAGTGAGCACCTGAAAACGTAAACATAAGGCACCTTAGGCACACCACGGGTTTATCACTGATGCTTTTGTGTTGGCCCGCAATTAGGTCTTTATAAGTTAGTGTGATTTTTAATACCTTTGTCATTTTGTTTTCTTAAATTCCTTTGGTTGTAATATTAAATTCAGACATGTCACCATGGCTGAGGGTGCCTCTTTTCTTCTGCAGGTGGATGGTTACCAATCATGTTATGAGTGATTTGTGGGACATTCAGCTTTATTAACAAGGACCTTGGCTAATGTTCCTATCGAGGCAGATTTTGCACTTAGATACCGAGTATGGAGCCTGCAGCCCAGGCTTGTCCTGGACGTCCATATGTGTTGTGCTAGCTGAAGGTTCATTGGATTAAAGCCTCCCAGGCATCCCTGCTTCCCTGGAGTATGCTCAGGTCAGCGTCTAACCCCTCAGTATTTCCCTGTGCTTGCTCATCCTTGGACCCAGTGCTGGACTCATTGTGTGTAGCCGCAGCCACTGCGTCTATATCTTCATCGTCCGCAGAGTTCCCCCTTTCCAGCACAAGGTTGTAGAGAGCGCAGCCTGCAACCACTATCAGTGCCCCCTGAGCGGTCCAGGCATCAGAAGCGTATCTTGAGAAGACCAATGGTTCTCTCCGCCATAGCCATTGTGGAGGCATGGCTCCTCTTGTGCCGCTGCTCAGCTTCTGTTCTTGGATGGTGGAGAGGCGTCATAAACCACCTTCTGAGGGGATAGCCCTTGTCACCCAGCAGCCAACCATCCAGCCAAGCTGGAGCACTGAAGAGCCCCGGCACCTGGGAGTGTCTGAGGAGGTAGGCGTCTTGGGAGCTGCCTGGGTACCTTGCATAGACTTATAAAATCAGCATCCTGTGGTCACACACTATCTACAAGTTCATGGAGTGGAAGCCCTTCCTGTTGACGAAGGCACCGGGCTCACCTGCTGGCGCCTTGATGGCCACATGTGTACAGTCTATTGCACCCTGGACATGGGGGAAGCCAGCAATGGCTGCAAAGCCTCTGGCTCGCTGTGTCTGGCTTGCCTGGTCCCAACAGTAGTGGATGAAGGTCAATGCATGCCTGAACAGCGTCTGTAACCTGTTTGATACAAGTGTGGACAGCTGATTGGGAGACACCGCAAAGGTCACCCTCCGAGCCCTGGAAAGAGCCAGAGGCATAGAAGTTGAGGGCAGCTGTGACCTTTAGAGCCACTAGCATGGGGTGACCCACACAGTTAGGGGAGATCTCAGGCCCAATCATCTGACAGATATTGTTGACTGTCTCTCTTGAGAGACGGAGCCTCCTTCGGCACTGCACCTCAGACATATTGAGGTAGCTGCTTCGCTGCCTGTATACCCTGGCAGCAGGATAGTGGCGTCTTCTGCAGCCCCTTCCGCCTTGGACTACCTCTTGGCCCTGCGCCTGTTCTCCCAAAGTGGCTCCCCTAGAGGATGAATGTGTACTCCTGGCCTCCCCCTTCTGGCCCTCCTTTCCTCCTCAGAGGAGGTGCCTCCAGTGGAGAGTTCAGCTCCCATTCCCAGGCTAAGGGAAGGCTTTCTGAAACCTGCAGGCCAAAAAAGGTTCCTCACTGCAGAAGGTTGTGAGTCCAGAAAAAGCAACTAGTATGCGTTTTGAAGTATTGCCGCTCACACAGGCAAGTATCAGTAACTTTGAAAAAAATCGATTTTTGACAGAGCTCACTCACGACCCCACCAAGCCCTCTTATCCCGCCCGTGGATGAGGTTTATACAAATGTATCCTACCCGCCTGCCCATTGCGCCTGAACCCCAACCCGAAGATTGTACGGGCGCCGAAAAATTGCTGTCAATTGGTGCCTCAAGGGCCTTTAATGGCCCGTTAATTAATGATGCGCGCCCGCCCAATGAAATATCACGATGGCGCGCAGTGACATCGGACACTCGCCCATCGTCACCGCGCATCATTTTACGCATTGGCGTGTGGGTCCCGCCCCCACACGCCAGCGGGAAAATTCTGCTCCTGGAAAATATCCTCCCAGGAGACCAAAAGGGCATGGCTGGAGGCGGGGGAGGAATTAAGCAGTCACAGCTTTACCAGGGGGACATGGGCCCAGTGCCACAAGTGCTTCAAAGACCTCCTAGGATCTGGTAAAGTGAGTGGCAAGTGGCACCTGAGTGACAGGCCTGTAACTCTGTAGACAGTAGCATGCCCATGAGCTCAGCAGAGTGCATGCCCATTGTGCTCCCTAACATTGTCAGAGCCAGTGCCCAATTGCATCACTGAGATGTCAGCCAGCCTCACAAGTGTGATGAAGAAGAAGGCACCACTGAGGAGTACAACAGCTCATGTCAATGTCATGCTGTGAGAATTGAGGGAGGGAAATCTACTCACGCATCATTCTCTCCTCATTCTGGAGGAGAAGTACACACACAAAAGCTGGGACAATAGCTGGGAGGTGGCAGTGACAGTAGGCGGAGTGCTGGACCTGCACTAGCTAACAGCCATGGAAGAGGCAGCATTGCATGGGTAACATTTTGGCAGGCCATTGGTGATGGCAAGGCTGGAAGCTGAAAAGAACAGGTCCAATTGATAGCTCTAGCCTCAAGCGAAGGGTATGGAGGAGAATTCTGCTCAATACATGTTGTGGCTTGTCAACAGCTGTCATCCGCGGGTTGGCTGTGTTGCTGTAACTGTTGAATTGTCATATTTCTCATCAACACCTTCTTCTTGTGCCTCCTACAGGTCCTGCAGTCAGCAACACACAGAGTGAAATGGTGCAGACATTGCCAGCCTCCTTTGTGGGGAGACACTCCATCACATCCTACCTCCACACTGTCCACACTCACCTCAGAGGGGCCAAAATCTAACTCAGAATGGGGAGCGCAGAGTGAGCAGCAAATCCACAGTGAGCAGAAGGAGAGTGAAGCAGAATCAGTTGTAGGTAGTGGCCTTCGGAGGATGGAGGATAGACTCAATGGAGGGCAGACTCAGTCATGCTCTGCAGGGTGAAGATGCTGAGCCTTGGGTGTCACCGAGTGAGTGCAGGAGCAGTGTGCTGACAGGCATAGAAAGAATGAGACTCCCTGCAGCATTTTCACTCTATTAGCATCACTGGTGGCTCAGAGGAATGGATGCCAACTGCATCCCAGCCAATGATCTAATCCAGCATTGAAAGGGCTAAGGCAGTTGTAGAGACTGATGAGAGGGCCATTCCACAGAGGGCACCAACATCATTCCTTGCCTTCTCAGCCCCTCCAACTCAGCACCCATCTCTGCCACAAGGTCCAGTGAGAGAGTCTGCAGTTACAAGGGCTTGGGTGCATCAGCCTATGAAGGAGCCCCCAAGGTCACCTCCACAAAGATGACTCATGTTATTATAATGATAAAATACCTTAGGCTTATTTACTGTACAAGATACATGGCACCAATTGCTTATAAGGGATTTGGTAAACACGTTGTGGGTTCATTTATTAAGACTAGATGCATGAGAATAGTTATACCTAAGTGTAAAGCTTGAAGGTATCAGAGCTGTGTGTGTGTTTTGCTCAAAGCAAAAGCAAAACCTAGACCATATCACATGACATGTTTCCCTTCTAGTGATGTCATGCTGATAGGTCTTAAAGGCACATTACAACAATGACAGAAGGCAGGTGCATCTCAGCTGGATGCAGATACAATGGAGCATTTCTCCTCCACCTCTTCCTTAGCCATAAGGGAAGCACCTCATATCACTTAGCATAAGGCATCACACTATTACCAGCACTTGATGGGTCATCTGGGAGAAGTAATCTGTATTTATTTTCTCATATGATTTATATTATTGCAATAATATTATTTAATGGTATCAAATCAGTCTTGTGTGTGTTGATGGATTGCGGTATAGACTGAAAAGAAGGCTGAGGAGAAAGGCAGGGGCTGGGGTGGATAAGGGGGCCATGACCTTGTTGCAAGTGCCTGATCTAATATGTGGGGCGATGGAGGCGGGGGTGACCCCATACTTCATGTCAATGGGATTATTCAGATATGAGGGTATGCTGGATAATATTTCTGTGTTGGAAGTTGTGTTTTGCAATCATCTGCCCGAGGCCTGGGAGTCACTCAGTTTAAACATTGCTTCCTCAGAATGGCATTTGTGGCCATGCCAGTCTGCCGATTATCTTGAGGCCTGGGACTGCCTCGGCAGCTTCCCTCCAATATTTGAGTGTTGGACTCTTCTGCAGCATCCCCTTTGACCTCTTCTTCCCCCTGTTCTTCCTCCTCCTTGTCTTCCTCCGAGGAAGAGTGGTGTATCAGTCCCTCCTCCTCAACCAGCTCCAGGCATTTTTTGTGCAGTGCGCAGCACTCTTCCACAATGCAGCTCACCCTGGCTGGTTCATTCTGGAGGGCACAACCCAAAGAGCCAAGGTAATGGAGATGAATTTTCAGGATGCCAAAAGTCTGTTCAATAAAGGTTCTATTAAGAACCTGCTAGTTGTAACAGCTCTTTGCCTCCATTTCTTGTTTGTAGACAAGGGTCAGGAGCCTCTTCTTCAGGGGCTAACCCTTATTGCCCAGCAGCCACAGAGCCTAGATGTTGACCTGAAGAGGTTCGACACCTGGGACTCTCCCAAGATGCAGGAATCATGCCAGATGCCTGGGAACTGAGTGCAAGCCTACAAGATGAGCTTCCTGTGGTCACAAGCCAATCGGCCAACTCATCTGTCAGTGGCTTCATAATATCAAAAGAAATAGGAGTATGAGTAGGCCATTTGGCCCAAAGAGCCTGCTCTGTCATTCAATAAGATCATGGCTGATCTGATGGTGGTCTTAACTCCACTTTACTGCCTACCCCTATATAATCCTTGACACCTTGCCTTGATGGCTACTTGGGTGGAACTGATGACCCCCTGAACCTGGGGGAATCCAGCGTTGGCAGCAAACCTCAATGCCCTCTGGCCCTGCACTGGCTCATCTGTCACAAAATGTATGTAGTCTTCTGCTCAATGGAATAGGCATCCATCATCTGCCTGAGGGCGTGATGAACTGCTGACTGCGAAATACCAACCAGTTCTGTGGCAGATCCCTGAATGACCGAGATGCATAAAAATTCAGGGTGAAGGTAACCTTGATGGCTGCAGGTCATGGACTGCCACGGGAGCCATGAGGCACCAGTTCATTATGGATCAGAGTGTAAATGTCCAAGACCAACTGCCTGGATATGTGCAATCTCTCATGGGGGAACCCATACTGAACTCCACACATTGCAACTGCTTCAGCTAAACAAAATAACTGACAGCCATTCACTGACTCATTCCTCAGAGCAATGCTTTGAACAATCAGGGTTGAGCTGCCTGGTTTAAATTTCAGACAATGCTTAACTGTCAGTCACCATAACTGGTGCATTCTCCATGGCAATGCCTCTACCAATCAGAATCCACTTGCCAACCAATCAGCACTCTCTTCACATACAGTATAAATTGTTTTTTTCCCTTATATTGTATTCTTGTGAAGTGTCCTGATGATGAAAGACAAAAAGCTTTGACACCTCTCTTTTTCAGCAATACTTAAATATTTTTGATCTACAAAGCCTAATTCCAACTATTATAAGCTTTTCTGACTCTGAAACGAACTACACGATGATTTAACCATTCGTTATATGATGCCTAGTGCTGTTCATCTGCATCAAATTAATCTCTCATATATATGTATTTCTCAAACCATAAATTTACAACTAACTTATAGGGAGATGTTATATTTTGAAAAATATTCCCAGAACTTCCAACCTCCAGATGGTCATATCCCAGAGATACCCACCAAGATGCACTACAGGACCCCTCCGGAGTCCCGATGCACTACTATGCGGGAATTGCACAGCAAAGTTGGACTTCAGATAGGCAATTCCCGTGCATCTGGGACCCTCCAAAAAAATCTCCAACTATGAATTAGAGTCAGAGATTTTGGATGAACTCTTGTGTAACCATTCTTGGGAGCTTCAGCCTATTATCTTTATTATTTCTTGTCTTAAAGGACAAATTGCTGTTAGCTTTCAACAAGTTGTTAAGTTATCCTTCATATTTTGAGAGGAAAGTCCAGAGAAAGATTACTTTTCTGTAGGCTGTTAAGTTGATTTTATCACAACTGAAATTGTTTACAATTCTCTGTCAGCCTTTACATTTGTCAAATTCAGTGGCACCTTTGACTCACCGTACAAAATAATTTTTTTGTCTTAGTTAAGAATGCTAATTTCATGGAAATGTATTGCATTGCCTTATATGCCATTTCTAGTACAGGTCTTCTTTCAAAAGTAGCTCTGCACTTTCCTGATTTTTGCTATTTTGTTAATGAAACCACAAACTGTACAGTTTACAGGACATTTTTACCAAGAGAAGGGAGATGGGTGAAAGCAGGAACAAAAATCATGACTGCCAACAACACTGAAACATAGGAACCTGAAGTTACATAGCCCCTGTTGATGACAAAGCTATTCTAACCAAAAAATAATTGTGCATCTACAAACATGTTGCATGAATGCGCACAAAGAGATCAGTTGGAATGGAAAGGACAGATGGCATTGTATCATATTTTTTCTCTATTTGTTGCGTATTTGTCAAGGTAAAGAATACCAGTTCTGTTGAAGGGTCGTGACGACTCGAAACATCAACTCTTTTCTTCTCCACCGATGCTGCCAGACCTGCTGAGTTTTTCTAGGTAATTCTGTTTTTGTTTTGGATTTCCAGCATCCACAGTTTTTTGTTTTTATCTAAAGAATACTAGTGATTGGGAATGGCACCCAGCATCAGAATCAAGCACACTCAGATCAGGTACAACACAGTAAGATGTAGAATAAAGCCCCCCTTAATCTGTTTAACAACGTACCTCATCCTTAATCTCAGAAATCCACCTATACTAAAGATGGTGGCTTTTCATATTTCTCACACAACAACCCTCCTGAAAGACAACGATGATTGATGCTTATTTCAGTGTAGCTTTATGTTGGAGCTCATGTGCACTGGATTGAATTTCCTCTAACGCATTTAATATAAGACCCTCACAACCAATGGCATTTAATCAGTCTGAGTTGGCCATTAACAGGTTTCAGAGGTGAAAGGCCAGTGTCTAGCTCATGTGCCACCCAGTTCCTTTAGACTCTTTTCATTGGGATGCATTAGTAAAATGTCAAATCAAAGAACCTTATCACATCTTGAATTCATTTCTGATGCTCAGTAAAAACTGAATTTCAATTTCTGGTGCTAAGCTGTCAAATTCATTGAGATGTGTTCCACAAAGTATTATTAAAATAAAAAAAGCAGCCATGTGAGCAACCTCCACCTCTCTGTCTCTCTATCTCTCCGCCCCCCATACACACACCTTAAACCAGCTTATATTTCAAATCTTTCTTGGACTCGAGCTCAAGTTCTGTCGAAGGGTCATGAGGACTCGAAACGTCAACTCTTTTCTTCTCCGCCGATGCTGCCAGACCTGCTGAGTTTTTCCAGGTAATTCTGTTTTTGTTCAGGAATTTTTATGTTGTACACCCCACACCATCTAAAATATCACTGAGATACTGCACTCTTCTGGATTTGCAAAGGCACTGCTGTGGGCAAGGACTGCAAAGCGTCTGATCAAAACAGAATCCATTTAGTCTTAAATATAAATTTCAGAAGTTGCCCAGAATCAATGTGCTGGATCTTAAGTTGTAGACACTTTTGGGGTGGTGGGGGGAAGAGAATTGGGTGAGTGTTCAATAGGAAATCTCGAAGTATGTGCAGCAAGTCTGTCAGTGGCTTTTTAACTCAACCACCTTATCATCATTTTACTTCCCAGTTTTCTGTCCAATTAGTGTCAGCATGCATTTTGACAACTGACATTTTGCTACACAAAATGCAACTTAAGTCGATTAAGTTGGCATAGAGAAACAAGGAATTATTGCAATGGAGTTGAGACAGGCAGATAGTGTGCACTGCCTCAGCGATGCCTCCCTGGATATACTGATAATGCCTGTAATGACCCAAAGAACATACTGTCCTTTAGTAATGGGATGAAAAAAACAACTGCTGATACAAAGATGCCATGATTAGAAAATTCCCAGGATGTCAGCGGCAGGAATGTGGTCGCATGTTCCTTGATCTAATGCAAGAAGCATTTCAATGACCTAAGACAGGCAGGACAGGTGTTAGCAAGGGCACATTGTCCTCCTTCCTGGTGTGCATATCACCCCGGCCTTCTCAAGCTTACTTCAGCTCATCAGTCCTCAGACCAAATTGCCTTGAAAGTGCATTCTTCCTTCTGTGTCTATGCATTTGCTCACATTTGTATCAATCTATCCATCACTGTGACTCACTCTCATCCTTGTGCAATGTCAGGCCTAGCCCTCATGGTCACCCTCAGCAAATGCTATCCATACATCAGGTGAACCTGTGCCATAACTCTCACTCATTGGAAAAACAGAATTACCTGGAAAAACTCAGCAGGTCTGGCAGCATCGGCGGAGAAGAAAAGAGTTGACGTTTCGAGTCCTCATGACCCTTCAACAGAACTTGAGTTCGAGTCCAAGAAAGAGTTGAAATATAAGCTGGTTTAAGGTGTGTGTGTGGGGGGCGGAGAGATAGAGAGACAGAGAGGTGGAGGGGGGGGTGTGGTTGTAGGGACAAACAAGCAGTGATAGAAGCAGATCATCAAAAGATGTCAACGACAATAGTACAATAGAACACATAGGTGTTAAAGTTAAAGTTGGTGATATTATCTAAACGAATGTGCTAATTAAGAATGGATGGTAGGGCACTCAAGGTATAGCTCTAGTGGGTTTTTTTTTATTTTTTTTTATATAATGGAAATAGGTGGGAAAAGGAAAATCTTTATAATTTATTGGAAAAAAAAGGGAGGGGGAAACAGAAAGGGGGTGGGGATGGGGGAGGGAGCTCACGACCTAAAGTTGTTGAATTCAATATTCAGTCCGGAAGGCTGTAAAGTCCCTAGTCGGAAGATGAGGTGTTGTTCCTCCAGTTTGCGTTGGGCTTCACTGGAACAATGCAGCAAGCCAAGGGCAGACATGTGGGCAAGAGAGCAGGGTGGAGTGTTAAAATGGCAAGCGACAGGGAGGTTTGGGTCATTCTTGCGGACAGACCACAGGTGTTCTGCAAAGCGGTCGCCCAGTTTACGTTTGGTCTCTCCAATGTAGAGGAGACCACATTGGGAGCAACGAATGCAGTAGACTAAGTTGGGGGAAATGCAAGTGAAATGCTGCTTCACTTGAAAGGAGTGTTTGGGTCCTTGGACGGTGAGGAGAGAGGAAGTGAAGGGGCAGGTGTTGCATCTTTTGCGTGGGCATGGGGTGGTGCCATAGGAGGGGGTTGAGGAGTAGGGGGTGATGGAGGAGTGGACCAGGGTGTCCCGGAGGGAGCGATCCCTACGGAATGCTGATAAGGGGGGTGAAGGGAAGATGTGTTTGGTGGTGGCATCATGCTGGAGTTGGCGGAAATGGCGGAGGATGATCCTTTGAATGCGGAGGCTGGTGGAGTGATAAGTGAGGACAAGGGGGACCCTATCATGTTTCTGGGAGGGAGGAGAAGGCGTGAGGGCAGATGCGCGGGAGATGGGCCGGACACGGTTGAGGGCCCTGTCAACGACCATGGGTGGAAAACCTCGGTTAAGGAAGAAGGAGGACATGTCAGAGGAACTGTTTTTGAATGTAGCATCATCGGAACAGATGCAACGGAGGCGAAGGAACTGAGAGAATGGGATGGAGTCCTTACAGGAAGCGGGGTGTGAGGAGCTGTAGTCGAGATAGCTGTGGGAGTCGGTGGGTTTGTAATGGATATTGGTGGACAGTCTATCACCAGAGATTGAGACAGAGAGGTCAAGGAAGGGAAGAAGTGTCAGAGATGGACCACATGAAAATGATGGAGGGGTGGAGATTGGAAGCAAAATTAATAAATTTTTCCAAGTCCCGGCGAGAGCATGAAGCGGTACCGAAGTAATCATCGATGTACCGGAGAAAGAGTTGTGGAAGGGGGCCGGAGTAGGACTGCAACAAGGAATGTTCCACATACCCCATAAAGAGACAGGCATAGCTGGGGCCCATGTGGGTACCCATAGCCACACCTTTTAATTGGAGGAAGTGAGAGGAGTTGAAGGAGAAATTGTTCAGCGTGAGAACAAGTTCAGCCAGACAGAGGAGAGTAGTGGTGGATGGGGATTGTTCGGGCCTCTGTTCATTGGTCTTGGCTTCCTCTCCTTACACAAGAGAACACAGAACATAAAAGAAAGGGAGAAGTTCAGACGTGCCTTTCCAACAATCTTGCAACTAGCATCTGCAGATGAGGGGACAGTTGAGATCAGTGCAGTCTCTGCATCCTGGCCATTGGAGATGGGGGCCTGTCAGATGTCTGGTGAAAGAATTAAGCATCAGGTAGCTACACTCTACAGTTAACAGCTAAACCTATATTAAGGAATTTGATTATAGTGGAGGAAAATCTGTGCTGCTGCCCTCTCTCTCTCAGCTGCTTTTGCATGATCTGAGAGGCAAAGAGGATCCAAGACATCTAGGTAGCTTGGCAGCTACAGTGGATGGCTGGTGCAGGTGTTTCTTGACTTTCGCCCTTTGCCGCAGTTCACAGAGCTTTTGTGGCATAATCTGTCAAAAGTATCAAACACATGCAAGTACATGCTAGAATTAATTTTGTTTCGCCCTTCCAGCTGAGAGATAAAGATTAACAGGGTTCAAGAAGGCTTGGATAGGAAGTGAAATGAGAGGCTGCAGGTCCTGAGAAGGCTTTCGAACAGAGATCAGCCCCTTCTTCAATAACAAAGCATTAGTTAGGGTACAAATGGTAAACAATATGAGAATCACCTCACAACACTTGAACACATGGAATATAACATTGATTCGGTATTGGTAGTTTAGATGTTGAGAGGCTGTTTCCCTGCCTGGAGAGTCTGGAACTAGGGGCCATAGTCTTAGGATAGGGAAAAGATACTCCTGGACTGCAATGAGGAGAAATTTGAAGAAACATTAAAATAAGGTTAGCACATGCCATGCAATGGCCATCTCCAACAAGAGAGAATCTAGCCATCTCCCTTTGACATTCAATGGCATTTTTATCTATGATTCCCCCACCATCAACATCTTGGGGGTTGCCATTGACCAGAAATTTAACATAGAAACATAGGAACTAGGATCAGGAGTAGGCCATTTGGCCCTTCGAGACTGCTCAACCATTCATTATGATCATGGCTGATCATCCAACTCAATAGCCTGCCCCCACTTTCTCCCCATACCCTTTGATCCTTTTCACCCCAAGAGCTATATCTAACTCCTTCTTGAAAACATATAATGTTTTGGTCTCAACTACTTGCTGTGGTAGCGAATTCCACAGGCTCACCACTCTCTGGGTGAAGAAATTTCTCCTCATCTCAGTCCTAAATGGTCTACCCCATATCCTCAGACTGTGACCCCTGGTTCTGGACTCCCCGACCATCGGGAACATCCTTCCTGCATCTACCCTGTCTAGTCCTGTTAGAATATTATAGGTTTCTATGAGATCCCCCCTCATTTTTCTGAACTCCAGCGAATAATCCTAATCGACTCAATCTCTCCTCTTTTGTCAGTCCCGCCATCCCAGGAATCAGTCGGGTAAACCTTCGCTGCACTCCCTCTATAGCAGGTACATTTTTCCTCAGATAAAGAGACCAAAACCGCACACAATATTCCAGGTGTAGTCTCACCAAGGCCCTGTACAATTGCAGCAAGACATCCCTGTTCCTGTACTCAAATCCTCTGCCTATGAAGGCCAACATACCATTTGCCTTCTTTACCGCCTGCTACACCTGCATGCTTACCTTCCACGACTGGTGCACATTCCCCTCTCTCAATTTATAGCCATTCAGATAATAATCTGCCTTCCTGTTTTTGCTACCAAGATGGATAACCTCACAGTTATCCACATTACACTGCATCTGCCATGAATTTGTCCACTCACTCAGCTTGTCCAAATTACACTGAAGCATCTCTGCATCCTCCTCACAGCTCACCCTCCCACCCAGCTTTGTGTCATCTGCAAATTTGGAGATTTTAAATTTAATTCCCTCATCTAAATCATTAATATATATTGTGAATAACTAGGGTCCCAGCACCGATCCCTGTGGTACTCCACTAGTCACTGCCTGCCCTTCGGAAAAAGACCCGTTTGTTCCTACTCTTTGTTTCCTGTCCGCCAACCAGTTTTCTATCCATCTCAATACACTACCCCCAAGCCCATGCACTTTAATTTTACACGCCAACCTCTTATGTGGCACTTTGTCGAAAGCCTTCTGAAAGTCCAAATAAATCACACCTACTGGCTCCCCCTTATCAACTCTACTAGTTACATCCTCAAAAAATTCCAGTAGATTTGTCAAGCATGACTTCCCTTTCATAAATCCATGCTGACTCTGTCCGATTCTACCAATGTTTTCCACGTGCTCAGCTATTAAATCTTTTATGATGGACTCGAGAATTTTGCCCACTACCGACATCAGGCTGACTGGTCTATAATTCCTTGTTTTCTCTCTGCCTCCCTTTTTAAATAGTGGGGTTACATTAGCTACCCTCCAATCTGTAGGAACTGTTCCAGAGTCTATAGAATCTCGGAAGATGACCACCAATGCATCTACTATTTCTAGGGCCACTTCCTTAAGTACTCTGGGATGTTGATTATCAGGCCCTGGGGATTTATTGGCCTTCAATTCCATCAATTTCCCCAACACCATTTCCCTACTAACTCTGATTTATTTCAGTTCCTCCCTCTCTCTAAACCCTGTGTTCCCCAACATTTCTGGTATGTTATTAGTGTCCTCCTTTTTGAAGGCAGAACCAAAGTATGTATATAGTTGGTCAGCCATTTCTTTGTTCCCCATTATAAATTCCCCTGTTTCTGACTGTAAGGGACCTACATTTGTCTTCACCAATCTTTTTCTCATCACATACCTGTAGAAACTTTTAGTCAGTTTTTATGTTCCCTGCAAGCTTACTCTCATACTCTATTTCCCCCTTTTTAAGCAATCCCTTGGTTCTCCTTTGCTGAATTCTAAACTGCTCCCAATCTTCAGTTCTGTTGTTCTTTCTGGCCAATTTGTATGCCTCTTCCTTGCACCTAATACTATCTCTAACTGGACCAGCCATATAAATACTGTGACTACAAGGGCAGGTAGGAGGCTGTAAGTAACTCACCTCCTGACTCTCCAAAGCTTGTCCACCATCTACAAGACACAATTCAGGATTGGGATGGAATACTCTCCACTTAAGTGGTTGAGTGCAGCTCCAACAACAACACTCAAGATGCTCAATGCCATCCAGGACAAAGCAACCTGCCTGATTGGCATTCCATCCACCACCTTAAACAATTACTCTCTCTACCACCAATGCACAGTAGCAGCAGTTGCCATTTACAAGATACATGCAGCAACTCACCAAGGCTTCTTCAGCAGCACTTTCCAAACCTACAATTTTGGGCACCTAGAAAGACAAGGGCAGCAGATGCATGAGATCACCACCACCTGCAAGTTCCCCTCCAAGCCTCACACTATTCTTACTTGGAAATATATCACCGTTCCTTCACTGTTCCTAGGTCAAAATCCTGGACCTCCCTTCCCAACAGCACTGTGGGTGTTCCTATGCCACATGAACCACAATGGCTCAAGAAGGCAGCTCACATCTATCTTCTCAACGGCAGTCAGGAGTGGACAATAATGTCAGCCTTGCTAGCAATGGTCATATCGCAAGAACAAATAAAAAAGAATCTTCAATTAGAGGTTTGTGAATCTTTGGCATTCTTTATCCCCAAGGAGAATGGATGCTCAGTCGAGTATATTTAAGGCAGTGATCAACAGATGTTTAGACTTTAAGGGAATCAAGAGATTTAGCAATTGAGTGGGAAAGTGAACTTGAGATTGGGGATCAGCCCACATCTTAGCAAATGGTAGAACAGGTTCGAGGAGCTAAATGGTGTACCCCTCCTCCTATTTCTTCTGTTCTTATAATCTCAACAATGATTCAAGTATGATCAAATACATAATGATAACTTCAAGCATTCACACCTTCACTGTACTCATTCATGTCTTATATTTCCCACAGGGTCTTCACTCTTCTGTCAGGAAGTGATGGAGATACCCACCACCATCACAACTCCTCAAAGGAGCACACTCGATCTGAGGGAGCACTTTCACAAGACTTAGGCAAATGGTGCACTAATTTAGATACTAGTGCTTCAGTGGGACTTGTTAAGAAAATAGTTGGCTTTTCACCTGGTGACTCAGACTTCACTTATAAGTAAGAGTAGATGGTGGAGACAGGGACAGCAGTGGAGAGACCATGTTGGAGGACACAGGACACTCTAACCTCTGCTTAACTAGCGAAGATGGTTAATCATGGGGGGTCCGACAAACAGGCTACTTCTTGAGTAGCAGCAGGGTGTATGCGATGTACTGGTAGACTTTGCAAGCACACTGCATGATTTCAAAAACAGATGTAAGTGCACATGTCTTTGTGATGATGTCTGCACGCAGCATGAAACTGCACGCAGCATGAAACATGGCAATCATACAAATATGTGCGGCCATTAACAATGACTTTCCCACAAGAAATGGGGTTAATGATATCCTAGCCTTGATCTATCATTGTTCCATGGATCTGCAGCAAAGTGCACATTGCTAGTGGTAAAATGCACCTGGGCCATGAGAGGGAAGGGATGAAGGTGACAGAGGACATGGAAGTCAACTCAAGGCATTTCCATTTCTCACCTGTTTCCCCACCTAGCAATCCTCCATACCTCAGTTCGTACCTGACATGCTCCCTCATGTCCTGAAGGCCAAGACCGCTGCTGCAGTGGCGCAAGCAGAACAATCTTTGGCAGGGCCCTCTCAAGCTTCACAATCCAAATGACACCGGGCCGAGAAAATCTCAGTAGTCAGAGCAGGGATCTGAGCAACCCCTCTTTATCTCTAACAGGGTTGTGCTAAGTAGAAGCACGAAGAAAAGGAAGAGGAAAAATATCTATTTGCACAAGGATATGCACATGACTGTCCTAACACACTGTTAGACAGTTAAGTTCCTGTTTAGTTGCCTTTTCAATTGTGTGACTGATGAATGAGATGGCCTAAATCGACAGTGACCAGTGATGTGCTACAAAAGGCAGGCTTGGGTATTTGTAGGAATATTCTGTGATAGTGGCATCGGCCAGTGGGCGGGTGTGAGGGATGTGGCAAGCAGTGGGGGGAATACAAAGAGGCTTTTGCATGTGATTATTGGAGCACCATAGCACCTTCCTGCTCTCCTCCTTGTCTTCGTCCTTCTTGGATGCCTCTGAGGAGACCTTGTGTCCATGCCTTGTTCCTCTTCGAGGTCCAACCCTCATCGTTATACAGAGTGCAGTGCAGCACAACAATTTTGCACACCCTGGTTTGTGCATACTGATTGGTCAATCTTTTGAATTGTAGCTGGTGCATTTTTCATATTAAATGGCATGACTTTATATTGGAACTGAAAATAGGGTCACAAAAGCAGAAATTTCTTTGGCTTCGTCAGTAAAGGTGATTTGACAATATGCTTTCGCAATTCCATCTTGTTAACATAGGCCAAGTTTCCAGCCTATCAATACAATCCTTGACAAAAACAAAAATACCTGGAAACACTCGGCAGGTCTGACAGCATCTGCAGAGAGGAATACAGTTAACGTTTCGAGTCCATATGACTCTTCAACAGAACTAAGGAAAAATAGAAATATGGTGAAATATAAGCTGGTAGACGGGGGTGGGACAGGTAGAGCTGGATAGAGGGCCAGTGATAGATGCAGATTGCCAAAAGATGTCATAGACAAAAGTAGACAGAGGTGTTGATGGTGGTGATATTAGCTAAGAAATGTGCTAATAGAAGACATTAAGGGTAGAAAGCAAGATGAGCAAGGTACAGATAGCCCTAGTGGGGGTGGGATGGGGGGAAGGGATTGAAATAGGCTAAAAGGTAGATATAAAATAATGGATGGAAATACATTCAAAAATAAAGGTGGGAAAGAAAAAATCTATATAAATTATTGGAAAAAGGGGGGATCAGAAAGGGGTTGGGGATGGAGGAGAGAGTTCATGTTCTAAAGTTGTTGAACTCAATATTCAGTCCAAAAGGCTATAAAGTGCCTGGTCGGAAGATGAGGTGCTGTTCCTCCAGTTTGCGTTGGGCTTCACTGGAACATTGCAGCAGGCCAAGGACAGACATGTGGGCATGAGAGCAGGGTGGAGTGTTGAAATAGCAAGCAACAGGGAGGTCCAGGTCATGCTTGCGGACAGACCAAAGGTGTTCTGCAAATCGGTCACCCAGTCTGCGTTTGGACTCTCCAATGTAGAGGAAACCGCATTGGGAGCAACGAATGCAGTAGACTAAATTGAGGGAAGCGCAAGTGAGATGCTGCTTCACTTGAAAGGAATGTTTGGGCCCTTGGACGGTGAGGAGAGGGGAAGTAAAGAGGCAGGTGTTGCACCTTCTGTGGTTGCATGGGAAGGAGCCGTGGGAGGGGGTTGAGGTGTAGGGGGTGATGGAGGGATCGTCCCCTCCAGGATATCCAGGTCCACTCCTCCATCATCCCCTACACCTCAACCCCTTCCACGGCACCTTCCCATGAAACCGGAGAAGGTGCAACACCTGCCCCTTTACTTCCCCCTCCTCACCATCCAAGGGCCCAAACACTCCTTTCAAGTGAAGCAGCATTTCACTTGCACTTCCCTCAATTTAGTCTACTGCATTCGCTGCTCCCAATGCGGTTTCCTATACACTGGAGAGACCAAACGCAGACTGGGTGACCGCTTTGCAGAACACCTTCGGTCTGTCCGCAAGCATGACCCAGGCCTCCCTGTCGCTTGTCATTTCAACACACCGCCCTGCTCTCATGCCCACATGTAGGTCCTCGGCCTGCTGCAATGTTCCAGTGAAGCTCAACACAAACTGGAGGAACAGCACCTCATCTTCCGACTAGGCACTTTACAGCCTTCCGGACTGAATATTGAGTTCAACAACTTTAGATCATGAACTCTCTCCTCCATCCCCACCCCCTTTCCGATCCCCCTTTTTTCCAATAATTTATATAGATTTTTCTTTTCCAGCCTATTTCCATTAGTTTTGAATGTATTTCCATCCATTGTTTTATCTCTATCTTTTAGCCTATTTCAATCCCTTCCCCCCACACCACCCCCACCTCACTCCCACTAGGGCTATCTGTACCTTGCTCGTCCTGCTTTCCACCCTTAATGTCACCTATTAGCATATTTCTTAGCTTATAACACCACCGTCAACACCTCTTTGGCCTTTTGTCTATGACATCTTTTGGCAATCTGCACCTATCACTGGCCCTTTCTCCAGCTCTACTTGGCCCACCCCCCTTAAACCAACTTATATTTCACCTCTCTTCTATTTTTCCTTAGTTCTGTTGAAGAGTCATACGGACTCGAAACATTAGCTGTGTTCCTCTCTGCAGATGCTGTCAGACCTGCTGAGCTTTTCCAGGTATTTTTTATCTTTGTTTTTGTTTTGGATTTCCAGCATCCGCAGTTTTTTGCTTTTATAATACAATCCTTGAGTTGTGGGATTAGATGGAAGTCTGCCTTAGTTACTGCATTAATCTTTCAATAATCAATGCAGAATATTTGTGAACCATCTGGTTTTGGTACCAGCATAACAGGAGAACTCCAACGGCTTTGATTGGGTTCAATTATATCATTATTTAACATAACTGAACTTCCTCCCTGACCTTGGTCAATTTACTGTGAATTAATCTGTAAGAGTTCTGTTTAATTGTTTCAGCTTCCTCTAAATCAATTTCATGAATAGCCAGGTAGGTACGACCTGGCTTATCTGTGTATACAGGCTTTTTTCCCTCTTTAGGTGAGCTGTGTCTTTCTTCTGTTGCTCAGGTAGAAGGTGTAGTACTTCATACAGGCCCTTCAACATCTCCAAATTCATTAGCTTCACTGCAGAAGGCTCAATCTGAGAACTCTCAGTCTCAGATTCATCATCAAGTTCATCATTGGCATCATTAAGACCATCTACACTTTCTACCACCTGAGCCACACCTACTGGCTGACTATGGTCACAGTCATAATACCTCTTGAACATGTTCACATGACACACCCATTGACTCCTTCTGCCTGGGGTACTATCCACATAGTTTACCTCACTGAGTTTCCTTTTGATACAGTAGGGTGCACTAAACCTAGCTTTCAATGGTTAACCAGGAAACAAAAGGAAACAAAACTAGCATCATATCCCCTGGTTCAAAACTACTTGCCTGTTGTGCCTCAACCAAGGAACATTTATTAAACAATTTGCTATTGTTAGCCTTGGAGCCTTTAACACCAAAATTCCTATCTAAGTACTTGTAAAAGCTTTCAGCTACCCAAACATCCAAATTATCCTTTAGAGCAACTGAATTTGCTCATTTTGTTTAGTCCTGTGATCCTCACTCTATCACTACTATCAAGCAAGGGGACCAACCCTGATTCAATGAGATGACACCAGGAGTAGCACCAGGAATACCTAAAAATTAGGTAGCACCCTGATAAAGCTACAAAATATGATCACATACATATCAAATAGTGGGAGCAATATGTTATTGACAGAACCAAGGGATCCCACAACTAATGGTTTAGATCAAAGCGGTGCGGGCTTGCCTCATCCAGTCATGAATGGTGGTGAGGAATCAAACAATTAAAGGGTAAAGGAGGTTCCATCCATAATGATGTATGTGAATGCAAAAGGCAAAGTTGAAGCACTTGCAACCATCTTTAGCCAGGAATGATCTATCTCAGTCTCCTCCTGAGGTCCCCAGGTTCACAGATACCAGACTCGAACTGGATACAGCAAGGACCAAGGGCCTTGACAATATCCCGGCTGTAGTACTGACGACTTGTGCTCCAGAACCAGCCTCTATCCAAGCTGTTCTAAATACAGCAACAACAGTGACATCAATCCAACAGAGTGGAAAATTGTCCAGGTATGTCCTGTTCACAAAAAAGCAGCACAAATCCAATTCGGCCACTTACTGCCCCATCAGTTTACTCTCAATCATCAAAGTGATGGAAGGTGTCATTGACAGTGTTATTAAGCAGCACCAACTAATGTTCAGTTTGGATTTCACCAGGATCAATCAATTCCTGACCTCATTACAGCCTTGATGCAAAAGAGCTGAATTGCAGAGCTGAGGTAAGAGTCACTCCCTTTCACAAGAGAGCATTTGAATGAGTGCGACATCAAGGAACCCTATTAAGACTGAAGAATCAGGAACAATTTTCCACCGGCTGGAGTCATACCTAGCACAAAGGAAGATGGTTGTGGTTGTTTGAGGTCAACCATGTCAGTCCCGAGACATGATTGCAGGAGTTCCTCAGTCTAGTGTTCTAGGCCTAAACATCTTCAGCAACTTCATCACCTTCCCTCCCTCATAAGGTCAGAAGTGGGGATGTTGTGTGATGATTGTACAGTTCACCATTGGAACACCATCAATGGTGAACTGATAGTTCCCCTCCAAGTCACACACCATCCTGACTTGGAAATATGTTACTGTTCTTTCATCGTTGCTGTGTGTCTTTGATCCCGAAGCAGTAATGGTAAGGAAAATTTATTTGAAAATGTTTGTGAAATCTGTTATTTTAAAAAATGTTTGAAAATGACTTTTAAGGGTTTGTATCAATTGTAAATGGATCAATTATAAATTTTTGATAATAAGAAATGACCTGGCGATCATTGACCTAGATGTAGTACCAACAGGAAGGAGGTTAAAATATGGACTCCATTTGGCAGGCGAAAAGAGAAAAGGCAACAGCTGGAAAGAAAAGATGGTCAGCAGGTCGGGTCAGAGAGCTGGGGCAGAATTTTGTCAGGCGGGCTCAGTAGGGGGGTGGGGGGAGCGGTGGTTGGGAAGCCGACTGTTGCCCACGATCGAGGCCAGAAGGCAATTTCACGCAGGTGGGACAATTAAGGGCTGCTCAGCATGAAATGCGAGAGGCAACACTCAGCGATGCCTGTGCGAGCAGGGGGGAGGAGAGTGAACGGGCAAGTGCAGGCTTTGCGAACGCACGCTTGATAATCTCCCCGAGGCACAGAGCTGCCTCAGGGAGATGTGACAGAGCTGCCTCTGTCATATGACCTGGGACATGTTATTAATTAAATTTTAAAGTTTTTATTTTATTTTTATTTGCTTTAGGAAACTTCATCCTGCCCGTGGCTGAGGTTTCCTAAAAAATGCAAAGGCCACTTGGCCTTTTCACCTGCCTGCCAACCATAAGTTTGGACAGGCAGTGAGAAATTTCTTTTAGTTACCTTGTTAATGGCCTTAATAGGTCTCTTAATTGTCGACAGGTGCACTGCCGACTCCGGCATGCACCAACTGACCAAAATATTGCTCGACTGCGCATTGACGTTGGGACACTCGCCCAATGCCAATGCACATCATTTTACACTCTAGCGGGTTGGGTGCAAGCCCGTTCACCCCTGGGTTTCTGAGTGGTCAAAAAACACATTTAGGACTGCTGCTGCTGTTTTATTTTTACTTCCAAGTGATTGAATGCCCAAAACTGGCTATAAGGTGCAAAAATAAAGTCAATTCTGATAGATGCACGCTAGCAGAACTGACAGAGCTGAGAGTTGAGAAAGTTCTGGAAAGAATTGCACTATTGTTTGGAATACTACATGGGTAGAATCTTGTTTACGTCGAAGCTGGTGCCTGTGGAGTAATGGCTAAGTCCTTGAAGGAAAGGGACTGGATTTCTGCAAAAGGAGCATCTAAGCTTGGAAAAACTTTGTGGCTTAAATCAGTGTCATACAGGGGAGTGGACTGCCTAGTAATTCTTTGGGATATCACTGTTACATCTGCCATTTCATGTGAAATTTATAGCTCATACTGACCATGATTTTCCTGTTACTTATGTTTAACTTACATTGATTTTAACTTGTTTTAATATAAAAGTTACAGAAAGAAAAATCTTGTTTGGTAACTTCTTCATTTGAAGGTCTTTTGGTAATTTTTATTCTTTTGATTTAAGGATCCCCACGGGGATTGTAACAGTTGGTTCAAAATCCTGGAACTGCCTCCCTAATAACAATGTGTGTGTACCAACACCACATGATCTGCAGTGGTTCAAGATGGTGTCTCAAGGGCAATTAGGAATTCTTTATTGCTATCCTGACCAGCAGTACCCACATGCCAAGCAAGAATAAAAAAATCTTTCATTACTAGTTTTAGGTTAACACAATAGTAAACCTTTTCTTAACATCTCAGCAAAATTATTATTATAACTTGGGAGGGAGATTTAATGTCAGTGTGTGGGATCTAAAATCTCAAAAGATAAGCAACTCAGACATAATATTCTATGAAGCTTCATGCAGTTTGACGGCCTATCACATAAATTTAACTGTGAAGTATACACAAGAACTGATATTAAACAAAATAGATCAATTCAAAGTTACAATCTAATCTCAGGCTTCTGATATTGATTGTAAAACACTCATGAGTTGTGATATCATTTGAACCTGTCCATGAAATTGTTGGTTTTGTAAGTGTTCACTACTTCCCATTTTATCCAATATAATAATGTACCAACTGATTAACTTTGTCATCAACTTGTTTCAATCCCAGAAGTATTCACAAAAACCATCTGTTTCAGGTTTCAGAATTAAATCAATCCTCCTACCTCTTTCAGAATTCAACGCCTGAATAATAACGTTCCTGAGTGACTTGTCTATCATGAGCGCTCGCTTGATCAGAGGCCATTGTGGCAAAGACTGCAGATTTTTCTGAATCCTTTCCTCATACTTCTCTGACCTGGAAATGTAGATACAGCATTAAACTTTTCTCAGATGGATCATAGATCATCATTGTGCTTGAAGCTGTACACTTATGCTACATTTTACATCAGTAAAGAAGGCTCAGTGAAAACATCTTTTACACTGTCTGTTGTATATACCATGGTACACAATGTATATTGTGCTGTGTTACACATGACCCATGGAGTCCGAGTTGCTGTGGCAACACACACTCTTTACATACATGTTGTAGCCTAGAGTTATGGATAGGGATGGTGGAGGCTGCAACTTTCTTTCCATCAGATATCAGTAATCACATGGCTGACCAGGAATTTCTCTGCTCTTACTGCCTGCTACTGGTGTGTGTTGGAAGGATTTGCAAATTGACACTCAACCTGTTTGGCCACACTGAATGCCCCTTTGACCATCAATTCCTGGAGTGGGACTCAAACCTGGAGTTTCTGGCTGAGAA
The DNA here is from genome assembly GCF_017639515.1 of Carcharodon carcharias. Lineage (NCBI taxonomy): Eukaryota > Metazoa > Chordata > Chondrichthyes > Lamniformes > Lamnidae > Carcharodon > Carcharodon carcharias. Next base: position 98,113,981 of record NC_054469.1, read on the forward strand.
GTAGGTTTGATACCCACTGCACCACAAGACTTCCTCCATATATATTGTGTGAAGGCTTGCATATGGATTCAGCAAATGTTGACAGTGGGGTACATGGGAGTAACATTTATTTTTGGTGGGAGCAGCACATAAAATATGATAGGTGACTAGCCCACCAGCTTCTTGTGTACCCCCTAACTGCTCCCCATAATATGGTGGGTAGGTAAGGCACCCGCTAACCTGCCCACCCTTAGGCCTTTTGAGGCCGTTAACTGCCCAATTAAGGGGCACTTAATGACCTAATTCTGCCTCCGCTGCAATAATATGGTTGGCAGTGGATGCGGATGAGAGTGGGTAGGCCACCCAACTGTGGTGAAAAAGTGGGAAGGGAGGGGGTGTGCCTTCTTTGGGGGGGGGTGCTCTATGTACATCAGGGGAACACCCATCCGAGATGGTACCCCCTTTGTAATCACCCCCCTCTAAAACTTGACCGCCCAGCCCCTTCCACACTTCAGCGTACCCAATCCCTCCCAACCCAAAATCCCTGGACTTACCTGAGTCCAAATTCCATGCTGTTTTCTTGATGGAACTATGTGCAGCCTCAGCAGCACCCACTACTGAGTTCTGGTGCTGTTGGGACTGCAAGAGCTACAAGCCAATCAGATTGGCTAGCAGCTCTCAACGGCTGAACTTCCTGCCACTAGCGGGTGGAAGTCCAACGCTGAGGGTGTTAAGGATGTCGGCAGTGTATCATTGCTGCAGGGCAGCTTTTTTAAAGTCAGTCAGTTCACGACCGAGTTCTCTAACAAGGAAGGGGTGGTCCATCAATCAGCTAAGAAATGTCAGAAAGCTCCACATAATGGGAATGGGGACAGGTGATACAAATTATCATTTTGACTATAAAAGAAAATTTATAGTTGCTATGAATATTACAAGAATATATAGCTTCTGTCTTCAGCCCATTAATTGGCTTGAAGTGGGACATCCACTCCCATCTGGGTAGAGGTCCTGTCTCTGAGATCTGCCAGCCAGTCAAAGGGCCACAAACTCTCTTGTACCAGCAACACCACGGGGAGCAGTAGCCTCAGCTAGGGCTGCATGAAATCCCCTGAAGCGGAGACACTGATAGAGCTCGAATAAATGTTAGTCCGGTGTCTTGCCAGGCAAGGCTGGCAGGCTCCGGTGATGGGGCATGGGGCTGAGGTGAATAGAGCAGTGGGGGAGAAAAATGCAGAAAGATACTTTGGGAGGCCTCCAATGGGCATAGGGGGCCCAAAAAGGAGGTACATCCCTTGCTTGGCAACCTGGTCCACCACGTTTTACCTGGTGCATTGGACACTTGGTGTCGATCACCTCTCCGCTGGAAATAGAGGAATTAAATGGACATTAATGGTCCCACAGGTGAGTGGTCCACTTGATGCCTTCTCATTCACTCTTACTTAGTTGTAACATTTATGCTGTTTCTCCATATTTCCCATGGATCTTATGTCAATGTTATGGTGGAAGATGCAGACTACTTTGCCCCCCGCAATCTCTATGTTTAATCAACCCTTCTACACCATAAGGGAAAATAATCACATTCTTGCCAACAGACTCGCATGTTGCACAAAAGTAATAAAATAACTAACTCACGTCTCTGTTGATGTATTGCTTTTAGGCTGCGCATAGAGATGAATCACATCCGTGAGCAGATAAAGAATCTGTTGGGCTGAAGAAGCTGTTATGAAATCCTGATTGTTTGTCGAAAGTCTCAGTACAGCTGCCGACATTTGGTCAAATGTGGTCAACAGATAGTCAGGCAATCCATTGTTGTGCCAAAGATTAAAGACCTTAAAGTGTTACATGAAAAAGACAAAATAACAAAATGGTGAGTCAAAGCAGGTAATAGAACTGTTTCACTAGCACTTAAGAATACAGTCTCATTATTATCATCTAAACCTGAGGATTAATTTTAATATTTAGCACTTTTAACTTGAAACCCAAGGAGATTCTGTATCTTATTTACATAGAGGTCTTAGGTAAACCTGGGTACTGAAAAATTTCTTCTCTCACTATATTGACTACAATATTGTTGTTTCTTTACTCTTTGTCTGATTTGTGTTGTGGATTATTTATCATCACAGGTGCAAAGTGAATACATTTCGGCTTAGCATCTCTTCTAAGGGCTTTATATGGAGGCCATTTACAAGCTTACATTGTAACACTAACACAGATATGTGTGTAAAAATCACAACAGAAGGAGAAAGAATACCTCAAAAATTATATACTCATTGTTAATAGGCTGAACAATGAATAATTCTGTCATGGATGGATGCATCCCGGTCCCATTAAGCTATGGGGGAATAGTGTCTCTGATATAGCACAAAGCATGCAGTATCATATAAATCAATTAGTTTACCAGTTATAGCTATATTGTGCAAACATAAACCACAGAAAATTGGTAATTAAAACCAGTTAATTTTGGCTGATAAAGAATTTTTTAAAATATAGTAAGCAATATAAAGGAAAGAATATTAAAATTCATCACTTTCATTCAATAGTGAATACCACAGGACCATACAAATGTATATTTCCTTAGCATATAAAATTCATGACTGAATTCTCCATTGTACTTCACAATGAACTTAGCTGAAAAATATTGTTTTAAACATTACATTACATTTAGCATAATACGCTTGCAAACATGATCAATCAAACGTATAGCTCACATGGTCACGAACAGCAATGTTACACTTTGTTCCAATTATGGACCTCTGGAATATGTTGAGCACTTCCCATACTTTGACAGCCACCTCTCTCAAAAGGCCACCATTGACAAGGAGATCCAACACCAGATCAGCTGCATCAGTTCAGTCTTCTACAAACTACGGCAGCGAATGTTTGACAACAAAGACCTTTGCAAATCAACAAAATTCCTAGTGTACAGAGCAGTTATTGTCACCACACTTCTGTACTGCAGTGAGACCTCGACTGTGCATCAGTGAAACTTAAGAGCACTAAAGAATTTCCATCAGTAATGCCTCCACCGCATCCTCTAGGCTCAATCGGAGGACTATCAAACAAATACCTAATGTCCTTCTTGAAGCCAGCTCCACACATTTAGGCAAAACTCCTACAAAGTCAAATACAATGAATTGGACAGTGTTCAGATGGCTGAAAAGCATCTCCCCCAACAGGTCCTGTTTTCTCAATTCTCAAATGGCCAGCATTCCAGGGGAGGACAAAGAAAATGCTTCAAAGACACTCTGAAGCTCTCCCTGAAGTGCGGCAGCATTGCCATTAATTGCTGGGAGAAGCTTGCTACCAATCATTTAAAATGGTGACAACTTGTCCTTCAAGCTGCATCATGCATAGAGTCCAACTGCCTTAAAGATGCTGCAGAGAAAAGGCAGAAAAGGAAAGAAAAGGACGCAAATACTGTTCTCTAGATCCCACACCTCACTGGGCATTCTGCCCTATATGCCCAAAGACCTGTGGGTCAAGAATTGGCATGAATTTGGTCCAAATATTTTTTTTTTTAATTAATATCGGAAACCTCATCCCACCCTTGGCTGACTAGAGTGTGCAGCATGATGATACCAACATCACGGGTTCAATCCCTGCACTGGCTGTGGTAGGTCATGGAGGCCTGCTTCCTTCCTTTATCCCATGTTTGATGCACAGTGATGACCCTCAAGCCATATAACAAATATTCTCTCCCTAAGGGGGACCAATTACCTTTACAATTACCATTATGGCCAATTACTTAACTACCAATCCCTGAAATTTGAAGATTAGAGGGTGATTTGATCGAAACTTTCAGCAGAATAAGGGGAACAAAAAGAGTAGATAGAAAGTATTTCCGCTATTTGGGCATATTCCGCTTGAGGCATAGTCTAAAAATTAGAAGCAATCATTCAAGAGTGAAATTAGGAAACACTTTTTCATGCAAATGATGATAGTAATTTTGAACTCTCCTCTATAAATGGCAACTGATGCTAGATTTATATTTTTAATTTTAAAACTGATATCGATAGTTTTTTTTAACCAAAGGTATGAAGGGATATGAGCAATGGTGAGTAAATGGAGTTAGGGCCGGAATTTTCCAGCCTCTCAGGCTGGCAGGATCTTCCGGTCCCGCCAATGTGAACGGCAATTTCAATGGTTCGTCGGCCCAGCTAGTGGGAACCCACCACAGGGGGGCTGGAAAATTCCAGCCTAGGTCACAGATCAGTCATGCATGACAGCACAAGCTCAAGGGGCTAAATACCCTTCTCCTGTTCATGTGCCCCTATCATCCAAATTTTTCTTGGCGTTTTGGTGAAAGTCAAACAGCTCAGAGGAGTTGACAAGGCCTAATGTACAAGTGAAATGTAATAACTGGAATCCAGCTGAGATCAGTACATAGTTAAATGTAAAAGTTCATCATTTTAATTTACCTCAAAGCTTTCTAGCATCCTTTAAGCACCAGCCAAAAGAATTTTCTTGATTTCATGCATTCAACATGGCTGTTGCAGCAGTATGATTATATTGAGTTATATATTTATAGTTTTTCTATCTGCCAGAGGAAGTCCATGTTTTAAATGATTTAACAGTGAAATTTGTTTAAATTATTCATGCTTGCTTAAAAGTAATTACTTTACAGCTGTAGCAAAATTGTTGTAACTGCAAAGTGGTTAACTATGTCAATGGTAGTTTAAAACAATAGCTTTTAGACTTCCTCATTAAACATTGGCTTGAAATTTGTGCACGCCGGGTGCATGCGATCGGGGGGCCCGGAATCAGACAGGAAATGCACTTGCGCCTGCAATCAGCCCCAACCATGATCTTACGCTTGTTGGTCAATTAACGGTTGGCCAGCGTGAAACTCGCCCGGAAAAAGGCTCGGCGCTGCCACGGGGGGTCAGGAGGAGGGCAAGCGCCGATGTCACCACAGATGCTGCTGAGCACTTCCACTGAGCTCCCTGAAGGCAGACAGATGCCTCAGGGAGCTGCAGACCTCCAATTAAGAATATAAAACCCATAAATGCTGCAGAATTGCCCATGCAGCACAATCAAGCAGCTGAAAACAGATCTCATTAAAAAAAAGTCCCCAGATACTTATTTTTATTTTAAATCCAAAAGGAGATTTCATCCCATCCTTGGATGAGGTTTCATCAAAAATGTAAAGCTCGCCTGGTTGATTGGCCCATCCGCTAACCGTAAGGTTGGACAGGCCACTAAAAATGGCTGACAATTGGGCCTCAATGGGCTTAATTGCCCTCTTAATCGTCATTGGGCGCTCTTCCGACTTTTGCGCACACCCAACAAGTGAAATATCACGTGAGTGCACAATGACATCGGGAGACACGCCCAGCCGTGGGACGTAAAATTCTGACCGTACTCTCTTTGAATGGTTCTGACAGGTTGTTTGATATTATGAGTTAGAATGCATTGCTGGCAATATCAGCAGATGAATACTTATGGAGGAATGCCAAATTTTGCAGCGCTCCACAATATCTAAATAGGCTACTCACACAGGAAAAGTTTATCCAGACAAATTAGCCTGCAGCACATTCTTCTGGGAAATGCAACATTTAGCAGAGCAGCAATTTTTAAAGTGCTACTGTTCATTTATAGGGTTTAAACAGGTGTGGAGGTGGGAAACAAATCGATTCATTGTTTTCAATGGTACAGAAAAAGCATGTGGGAAAGGACCCACTTCCTGCTCCCTCAGCCCCATTCCCAACAAACTGCAGGCCATCCAACTTCTCTTCCTGGACCCCATGTAAGCTGATATTGTTTCCTCTCTTCGGGAATTGTCCACCTCCCTGTCAAATCTGCCACCATCACACCTCTCCTCAAAAATCCTACCATTGACCCTGATGCCCTTGCAAACTAACAGCCTGTGCTGAATAAGATGGCCCAAGAGCGGGTTCTGCACCACCTAGTCGGTGGTGTTCCACCTTCTGGACCCACCAACAGATTGTGCCCGCTAATACACAAATTGCTGGAAATCAACAGCAAGGGCAGGTTGGAGGCCTTCATCCTGACCAAAGAGTGCTGGAGGACGGGATGCGCTGCGTGGAAGGAGGTGGCTGAGCGGTCAACATTAAGGACATTGTCAGAAGGACTTAGTCCCAGTGCCAGAAAAGGCTCAGTGACCTAATGAGGTCAGCCAGGTTGAGTTTGGCCTTAGTGTGAGCAATCTTCATGCTGCAAGCCACACTAGCAAATGCAGGAGGTAATTGAGTGTTGCTGCTCCTCAAAGGCAGCATAATTCCACAAAGACGCAGCTGTCCTAGACTATGCCATTGTGCATTTGGAGCAATGGTCCAGTTATAGGGGGGGTGGTTTTCAGGGTGAGCATATGACGCATGTGCAAAGCCTCCAGGCTGGAATGCATTTAGCTAATAATGGGTAAGGCAGCAAGTCATAAAATGATTTGGTACTGTTAGTGAGTGCACTCTTACACATCTTTTCAAGAGAAGTGAGACATCAATGCCCATCTCTCTCAGATACTTTATAGCCCTGGGAGATGGCCAGGAACAAAATATAGCACTCAGCAGCCAGAAAAAAGCCCCTAACTCATATGATTTTAAAATGGATGGTCTGCTCATTCAAATGAGAACTCCCAGCAGTAACGGATCTACCAGCTGCTAAGCTGAGATTCAGGGCTCAGCTGTAGTTTTTAACATTGCCCTAACAAGCTGTCCCTTAAAAAAACAGAACCACACATGGCGTGAATCTGACTCTAAAGGGATATTATAGCATTCACACTGTATATGTTGCAGTCAAATGGGCCGTTAATGACCTTAAATACACCATTAATTGACATTTACATAACATGGGTGATGTTCTGACCTTTAAGTCTGCCTGCCTTATTATACAAAACTGGCGTGATGACATTGGGAATGCCACTCATCACGCCCGATAATATGTCTACAGATGGGGGCAACGCTCCTGATTTGGGAACGTATTATTCTGTCCCTTGTCTGCAACCTCGCTTTCCCGTCCAAATTCTTAGAACATACTGCCGCCTTGCAAATTCCTGCCCGTCATTTCCACAATGCCACATCTGAATCCCTCCAATCAGTTTTCTGCTCCTGCCATAGTACTGAAACAGCCCTTATCAAAGTCACACATGCCATCCTATGTTGCTGTCTATGGCACACTATCCATGCTTGTCCCTATTTACCTCCTCTAGTCCTTGACATAATTGACCAAAACATCCTATCTCAACATCTATTTATCATTGTTCAACTGGTTGAGACCGCCCTCACCTGGTTCCATTCTTAGCTATCGAAACAAAGCCAGAGAATTCTCTACCATTACTTCTCTACCCATTCTCATGACATTATCTCAGGAGTCCCCTAAGGATCTATCCTTGGCCCTTCCCCATTTATATGCTTCTATCAGCAACACATCATCCATAAACATATTAGATACAACATGTGTGGTCGTGTCACCCATCTGTACTCCACCACCGCCTCTCTAGACCCTTCCACTGTTGCTGATTTATCACATTACTTCTATAACATCCTCCAGAAATAGTTGGTAGGGTTTCTTTGAGTGCAAAGTTATACCCATGTAGTCATTAGGATTCATGGGACTAAATTTTTCTCTGGGAATCTGCCAGCTACAGAGCAATGTTCAAATGAAAATAGGGCAGAGAATATGACCAATGCTTGTGGGCCAGAATTTTTTTCTTCAACTCAACACCAGTTGTCTATCCACTGTTTGCCCAGCTTCACAAAAAGGAATGAAGTTTTGGACTCCTTCTTTTCTTGTCTTTTCAACACTGCTAGAGAAGAATGTTACATTCCAGAAAGACAGTTGGTGAAGAATGATACTGGAGTCAATCTTTACTCAATCATATGTTCATTTGCAGAGTGACAAAAGTGTCCCCAAGTGTCACTTTATACTCTTTGAGTATACCAATAAAACAAACTAATTAACAAATTAATAAATTGACAGCTCCTTAAAGGAGCACTGTAACAAGAAAACAAATCTTTGAAGGAAACTTATAAATTTTAAACTAAAGTAACATTTTGAGAGCTTCAGCCTACTGCACCTGGTATTCCCAGGTTGTGTCCCATCAAGTATAGATGCTGCCAGACCTGCTGAGATTTTCCAGGTATTTTTATTTTTGTTTTGGATTTCCAGCATCCGCAGTTTTTTGCTTTTATACAAGTATTAACCATACTGAGTCCTTATAGCGACCAAGGCCAGATTGGGCATTTTCAGACCATTGTGGCTACAGACAAGTATCGTTTTATATGCCCTCCACTTGAATATAATTAAACACAATTAACTGGGAAGATGGGAAAGAATGGGAAATTGTGGTAGCAGAAGGCAGGAGATATCACTTTAATGGATGAAAGGTGGATGATTTACCCACCTTTCCTGCTCATAACTATATAATGTCAGCTTTTCAGCTGATATGCAGAAATGCACATTTTGATAGCATTTTTTCCATTCCTAAATTAAAACAGTTATTATACTTCAAAAAGTGCTTTATTGGCTGCAAAGCTCTTTGGGACAACCTGAGATAATGAAAGGTCCTAAAGAAATGCAGATAGAAAAAACATTCTTAAGCAAACTAAAACTATACTCTAAAAGCTTGGCTCCATGCTTAGTAAAAGGGCACAATTAGAAACAGGGGCCAGAATTTTATATCCCATGACCGGGCGCGTGCCCAACCTGTACGGAGGTGAAATAGCGCAAGATGGCGTCAGGCGAGCGTCCCAATGTCCTTGTGCACTCGCACAATATTTTGCTTGGCAGGAGCGCGCGGCAGTCGGAAGCACACCCGCCAACAATTAAGTGGCAATTAAGCCCATTAACGATACAATCAACAGTGATGTTAAATGGCCTGTCCACATCTACGGTTGGCAGATGGGCCATTCTCCCAGGCAGCATTCACATTTTTGCTCAAACCTCGATCCAGGGCAGGATGAAATCTCTATGGGGAAGTAAAATAAAGAGAGATATCTGGGACTAGCTTTTTTATGAGGTATGCTTTCAGGTGCTTGATTATGCTGCATGGACATAATTTGCAGCATTTTTGTTGTTTCCTTTATTGCATGGAGATCTGCAGCTCAGTGGGGCAGTTGTCTGCCTTCAGGGAGCTCACTAAAGGTGTTTACCCACACCCTCAGGTCAGTGCCTGCCCTCTTCCCGCCCCCACCCTGGCAACACTGAGCATTTCCCAGCGCATGTTTCGAGCTGGCTGGCCGTAAATTGGCCAGCCAGTGTGAAATCGCAGTCGGGGGCCGATCACAGCTGGAAGCTCAATTCCTGTCCGCTTTCAGGCCCACCAATCATGCACACCCGACTATCAAAAATGTCAGGCCAGAGACTAACAGCAACATTTCCATTTACTTCCAAGAAAGGAACAACTTTAACAGGAGCAGTGCATTGACTATCAACACTGCCTAATGTTACTGAGGCCTAATGCTGAAAAACACCATTACTAGCTGGATAATCTACTTTCAAAGTCAGTGTACACACAGATCGAACATTGCAATTAATGATTGAGAAATATTAAATACTTTTCAGTAAACCACAGAGCTTCTACTAATCGCATTATTTAGCAGTCATATCTTTATGGCTGATTTTGATTTGTTCATTACAAAAAACTCTTCTGGCTTTAACTTTTAACAAAGTAACAAATTTTAAAGATACTCCAAGGGTATTAACAAATGGAACAACATCAAGATGTTTGGATCAGTTTAAGTTGAATTTTTGTTACACTGATTATCAACCATCAACAACTTTGGGGTGACCATTGACCAGAAACTAAACTGGACCAACCAAGTAAATACTATGGCTACAAGAGGAGGTCAGAGGCTGGGAATTCTGTAGCGAGGAGCTCACCTCTTGACTCCCCCCAGTCTGTTCACCATCTACAAGGCAAAAGTCAGGAGTGTAATGGAATACTGTCCACTTGTCTGGATAAGTGCAGCTCCAACAACACTCAAGAAGCTTGATACCGTCCAGGACAAAGCAGCCATTTACCACCTTCAACATTCACTTCCTCCACCACCAACGCACAGTGGAAGCAGTGTGTACAATTTATAAGATGCACTGCAGCAACTCACCAAGGCTCCTTCCAAACCCATGACCTGTGCCACCTGGAAGGATAATGGCAGCAGATGCATGGGAACAGCACCTCTGCAAGTTACCATCCAAGCCACACACTATCCTGACTTGGAAATATATTGCAGTTCCTTCGCTGTTGCTGGGTCAAAATCCTGGAACTCCCTTCCTAACAGCACTGTGGGTGTACCTGCACCACATAGGCTGTAGTTCATGATGGCTACTCACCATTATCTTCTCAAGGGCAAGAAATACTGGTCTAGTCAGCAATTCATGCATCCCACAAAAGAATAAAAATAATTTGTATTGCTTCATATCTTCCACCCCTGACCCACATCCCCATCCCAGAATAGTAAAAAAAATGCCTTTGCTTGTGAGAAAGCTGATCTTTTACCCCTCTTACAATTATTTAAGTATAGAATGTAAAGAAGATATTCAGTGATATATTATTGAATCATCTCAAGGAAACCATTTTGTATTGGTTTGAGTTCATACCAAGTGTAGAATATTTCATCCTTGTTAACTCAAACTTTCAAGAATGATGAGTAATAAGCAATTCAACTAAATTGGATAATCAATAACTTACAAGATGGAATTATAAAATAAAAATTGTGGAGGAGAGAGAAGCAATTTTGAAGGTTACTGAAAATGTTCACATCTCTTTGCAGTTGTCACAGGCAAAGATAACCTTTTTTGTTGAGAATAAACTTAGTTATCTTAAGTTAAGTTAACTTAAGTTAGCTGCAAAATTCTATCAGGCTGAAAATGGGTGGGGGAGTCATGAAGTGCACTTAAACCACATTTGTTGCTTCCAATGCAGGCAGTTTACAAACCTAATGCTGCTTACTTACATTATTGCAGCATGCAGCCTGCACCAAACACGTTATTGAGTTGCTGAACACCTGAAAAGTGGACAGAAAATCATGAAAGGCCACCATGAGTTCGAGCTAACCTGCACTACTTCAAGTTAGTCTGAAACTTTTCAAAGGGAAGTGTATTTTCACTGAAGTAAATACTGGAAGTGGTTGTGGGGGTCAATGACCTGCAAAGGAGAGAGAGGGTGCTCCAAGGTTCTCTGACGCATCACTGGAGGCCTTGGTGCAGGAGATGGGCAGGAAGGGAGGGCTTCACTTTCGAGAAAGAGGGAATCAGGAAGACCTCCAGACAAATGCTACAAAGGCAATAGGAGCAGAAAGCCGTCATGGTCAATGCCAGTAGTCTAACTCCAAGGACCTAGATGCAGTGCCACAAGGAATTCAATGATCTCACATGAAGTGTCAAGGCCAGTAAATATGAATATATGAACGTACGAATTAGGAGGAGGAGTAGGCCATTTAGCACCTCGAGCCTGCTCGGCCATTCAATGAGTTCATGGCTGTTCTGATTTTAACATCATATTCTTGCCTACTCCCAATAATCTTTCACCCACTTGCTTATTAAGAATCTATCGACCTCTGCCTTAAAGATATTCAAGGAATATGCCTCAACCACCTTTTGAGGAAAAGAGATCCAAAGCCCCACAACGCTCAGAGAGAACATATTTTTCCTTATTGCTGTTCTAAATGGGCAACCCCTTATTTTAAAACAGTGATCCTGAGTTCTAGATTCTCCCACATGAAACATGCTTTCCACATTCACCCTGTGAAGTCCCCTCAGGGCCTTGTATGTTTCAATCAAGTCACCTCTTACTCTTCTAAACTCCATCAGATACAAACTTCCCCTGTCCAGCCTTTCCTCATAATACAACCCACCCATTCCAGGTATTAATCTAGTAAACCTTCTCTGAACTGCTTCTAACACATTTTCATCTTCCTTTAAATAAGGAGACCAATACTATAACAATACTCCAGATGTGGTCTCACCATAGCCCTGTATAACTGAAGCATAATCTCTCTACTTTTGTATTCAATTCCCCTTGCAATAAATGATAACATTCTTTTAGCTTTCCTAATTACTTGCTGTACCTACATACTAAACTTTTGTAATTCGTGCAATAGGTCACCCAGATCCCTCTGCATCTCAGAGCTCTGCAATCCCTTTCCATTTAGATAACATGCCTCTTTTCTTATTTGTCCTTCCAAAATGGACAACCACATATATTCCTACATCATATCCCATTTGCAGGACCCTTGCCCACTAACTTAAACTATCTATATTCTTTTGTAGCCTCCTTATGTCCACTTCACAACTCACTTTCTTACCTATCTTTGTGTCATCAGCAAATTTAGCAACCATACCATCGGTCTCTTCGCCCAAATAATTTATATAAATTGTAGAGTTGAGGCCCCAGCACTGATCCTTGTGGCACACCACTCATTACATCCTGCCAACCAGAAAATTAGCTATTTATGCCTATTCTGTTTCCTGTTAGCTAGCCAATCTTCTATCCATGCCAACATGTTACCCTCTACACCATGAGCTTTTATTTTCCGCAATAAACTTTTATGAGGAAAATGCCTTGTCAAATACCTCTAAAAATCTAAGCACAGTACATCCACAGGTTCCCCTTTACTCACAGCACCTGTTACTTTTTCAAAGAACTTCAATAAATTGGTTAAACATGATTTCCCTTTCACAAAGCCATGTTGACTCTGCCTGCTTACCTTGAATTTATCTAAGTGCCCTGTTATGACATCTTTAATAATAGCTTCTAATATTTCCCTATTACAAATATTAAGCTACCTGGCCTACAGTTTCCTGCTTTCTGTCTCTATCCCTTTTTGAGTAAAGGAATTACATTTGCTATTTTTCAATCTAATGGAATCTTCCCAGAACATATTTTGGAAATTTGGAATTTTGGAAAATTAAAACCAATGCATCATCTATCTCACTAGCCACTTCTTTTAAGACCTGAGGGAATAGAATAAACCTTACCCGCTTACTAGATACTCACCAGTTACTCACCAAATGGGATGGCGGTAATGAGAGAGTGAATGTTGTCATCCATGTCATTGGCCTAAGGATACAGCATCATGATTGGTTAATGGAGGTCGTCATTGCTTCCATGCTGGAAACCAATCTGTGCAAAACTATGTGCAAAGTTGCTGCTGGACTCTTACATTTTCCTTGACATTGTAAAGCAGGCCTTCCAGGCCTTCCAATGCACCTAGCTTCTTCTTCAACCAATCAAATTGCTTCTTTGTTGTGATGTCACTGTTTTCTTGCACTGTTTTCAATCTCCTGACTGACTCTCCTCTCACGCTGTTTTCAATCTGCCGACTGCCTCTCCATTCCATCTTCAAATGCCATACCCCACCAGCTACACCACCAGTCTCATATTCTCCATCACTTACCTAATAACAATCTCCAATGATTTCAATGCATACTTCATATTCATAGCTTCCACTCACCTGCACACAATTAGCACTGCTCCAATCTTCACACCCGCATCTCAAAGCTTGCAAACATTGCCAGCTATTCAAGTATGACAGGCACATCACTCAAAAACATTGCACCACACTCACTGACACACTTCCCTCTTTATTACAGGACAACTTAACTGCATTACATAACTGCAGACATGAGACCTAACAGCAGGGTCAGGCGTAGCTGGATGTCCTCACCATACTGGGGAAGACTATGCTTACATTCATAACCATTGGAGGTGCAATGAATTAGACCTTGGCCAGCAACAGGGTTGAAAGTATAAAAGATGATTATATGCTCAAACCCAAACCTTCTTCTCATATCCCACTTACCCCTAATCCAACAATTTCTTCTGATATACAAGCTGCAGATGTGTAAGCATGCACCTCTTGCTTTCCCCATCTCCCCTCACCACAACCTTGCCCTTGTACCAGTCTCCTTCAGATACCCAAGAACTGCCACTTGTGGAAGACCAAGAGGTGGAAGAGTGGGAAGACAGTGATGAAGATGAAAAACCATCACAGACTCTCATACTTGCCGTCACCAACTCAGATATGAGAACTGTACATACTTTAGAGGTTAGCTTAGAAGCAGGAGCTGCATGTGGTGGAACACTTAGCATGAGTGGCCTACAGCCAAGTCAAGGGGTAAGGGCAGGGGAGGTGCCTGCTCACTGGACAGTGAGATCACATATGAGTTCTACTCCAGAGGACTCAGGTGAAGACTTTGATAGACACTGTGCAGGAAAAGATGGGTATGCACACACAAATGCTTGGTGCATTGGAAGGCCTGGAAGGCCTGCTTTACAATGTCAAGGAAAATGTAAGAGACCAGCAGCAACTTTGCACATAGTTTTGCACAGATTGGTTTCCAGCATGGAAGCAATGAAGACCTCCATTAACCAATCATGACGCTATATCCTTAGGCCAATGACATGGATGACAACATTCACTCTCTCATTACTGCCATCCCATCAGTGCTCTTGCTGTTACCTCTCAGCCAGCCAGCCCAGACTGCTGCTGTCCATGCCAATGGTGAATTGGGGTTACATTCACTGGCGCAAAATTGGATTAGCCTTCCTGTTGCTGAATGCATGTTCAGCTGTGCGAAATTAAGAGTGGGTGTTAGCTGGAGCACTGAAATGAATAAGATGCCGCTAGATTACAATCTACATTGCACTCCAACTCCCTATACTTCCAGTGCATGGTCCCAGTACCTGCACTATTCACTTCATCAACATGGCAGCTGCTCAACCAGCATCAAAAGTGTTCAGTGCATTGTATGTGGATGTCATGTTGGATCCAAAACAACACCCGTAGCAGCAAAAATACAGGTAGTACAGGTTTACCAAATTTTGGGACAATGTGTTTGGAACTATTGGATTGAATCCTGCACTTGCTTATTTGGCCCTTTTTTGGTGTCATAGGAACATTGGAAAGTAGGAGCAGGAGTAGGCATTCAGGCTGTCAAGTCTATTTCGCCATCCAATTAGATCATAGCTGATCATCTACCTCAATGTCACTATCCCGCGTTATCCCCATATCCCTTGATGTCATTAACATTTGTCATTTGTGTCAAGGTCACAAAAATGCTGTTGTCTGTGTCATACATATTAAACTAGTTTAGAATGTTGTTTAGAGGAGAGGTTACTTTAAATATGAGGAGATGTGATAACTGGACAGTAAAATTTAAGTTTTCATTAAGTAAAACATTTTAGGGCAATACATAAGTAAATATCGATGCTGGAAATCTGAAATAAAAACAAAAAATGCTGGAAATATTCATCGGCTTGAAATGATAACAATGTTTCTCTCCACAGATGCTGCCTGACCTACCGAGCATTTCAAACATTTTCTGTTTTCATTTTAGGGCAGTAGTCTGTTGTCTATTTTCTCACCTCTTTGAGAATGCTCATCTTGTCAATGTTGTAGAACAGATAAATAGATGTGTGGTACCACATATAACAAGGTCGTTTTACAAACTGATCCATCCTTGTGCACATATAATTATAGAATTCTTGCATTTTCAGTAAAATGGAAAACTGAAATGATAAACAATTCAAAGATGTTATGTGAGAAAGGAGTAACATTTTCATGGCTGTCATATTCCAACTGGTAATAGCATATATATGGTCTACTAGGCCTTGGTTACGGCTCTCAACTATAAACTTCATCTACATTCACTCCTTAGAAATTATAGATGCAAAATTGGTCTCCATGGGTACTGAAGCCCTGAAGGAGCAAAATGGTGTGGGTTGTGCTGTCAGCCAATTCTGGCATGGGCCACATGGTGCTGCGCCATGCAATAGCGTGGGCATGTTGTTCATGACCCATGCGAGAGAGAGGTTAAAATATCAATGGTTGTGTAAAACTGGGTGACGGTTTGGGTGATGTGTCTGCCATAGCTGAATAGCTGGAGGTATGTGGAGACAATGATAGGTGAGTCATGTTTAAAGGGTGTGTGAAGGCGGAGTGGCGTATCTGAAAGTTAGGCATGAGTCCCTGGTGCTAGAGATTGTTGATGGATAAGTAAAGGGGGTGTGCTACATTGAGCAGAGCAAGACTGGTGGTGCAATGGGTATGAGATATCCTTTGAAGATGCATTTACTGATTTGACCTCATTAAACTTCTTGTGGCACAGGTATCATGAACTTGGGGCCAGGTTGTGGAGGTTCATCTCCTAGACCACCTGTTCCCTTTGGACAGCATTCCTTGATGGTCTCCTGGCCCCTGAAGGAAAAATGGAGCGGAATTTTGTTGCAGTATCAAGGGCCTTGCCTGCCAGTTAGAGACCCATTGAGAGGCCCATGGTGCCTCTTTTTGGGAAGGTCCACCAAACCTCAAGCTAATCAGGGATTGGTGAGGCTACTGGCAGGTGTTGTCCTGGAATCAAGACCCTGGGGGTGAAAATCCTACCTGGCGAGAGCTACCAGCCAGTCAGAGGTCAGCAGCTCTTGCAGTCAGCAGCACCACGGAGGAGGCCATGGCTGCCGCCAGAAGGATGCCCTCCAGAGTCCCAGAATCGTGGATGACCCAGGCTGCAGGTAAGTAATGTGGATGGGGGGGTGGCAATTGCAGGGTGGGGGTCATGGGGAGAGAGGGGCAGGATGGTTGGAAGCAAGGCAAAGGAGTGACTTTCAGCCAGCACTCCCTTGTTCCCGATTACCAGTCTCTTGATGAGGCACTAATTGCCTTTGATCAAGAGCCACCCCCACCCCACCCCCCACCCCCCCCCCCAGGTGACAAGCAGCAGCCAAAGGTTCACCTGTCATACACGTTGTATGGTGACAGGCCCACTTGCATCTGGGTTTATTGCAGAGGTGGTGAGATGAGACCCTTAAGTGGTCATTCATTGACCACTTAGGGGCCTCAATGATGGCGGGATGGAAAGGTTGACCAAGGGCCTTCCCATCCAGAACTTAAGTTCTGATGGAGGTAGAAAGGTTCAGCTACAGCACCACCCCATTTAATTGCGTGCCTTTCTGGCCTCCAAGCTCACCACCAGTGACAGCAGAAGATTCCACCCATAGCCTCACCCCACCTATTCACTTCCATGACTAAGGCCTCTAGCACTGCATCTGTGAGCCATAGAACCCTTTCTCTTCATTGGTGCTCCATTTCCCTTCCCTCCAATTGTAGCACTGACAGACATCATCAACGTCCTGTGAAACAGTGCAGCTTTCCTTTAACAGGGAGAGACTGTCTTTAAGAGCTGGAGGCTGGCTGGGACATGTGCTCGCCTCGCGTGCTGTTAGGCTCTTTGTTGTGCATGCTGTCATCAGCAGGGGTTGCATTAGGCTGCATGCTGAAATAATGAAAATGAGAAGGCAGCACAAAGTGTGTCCGCTGCTCGCCTCAAAGGGAACAGGCACAGTCAGATCACAAATTCAACCCCTACACCCGAAAATGGGTGCCACCAAATTTTTAGCCCAAAATCTATTAGTGTGTGCTTGTTTCAATAATATTTCTCACTTGTTAACCAAATGTGGTGCCCACAAATAACACTCACTGGGAGCCTGCAGGAGAAAAGTCCTTAGAATTTCCTGAAATTATTTCTCAAAATAGGTAAGTTTGAATGCTTGGATAACCTAATTAAACCTGAAAGGCTTACACAAACAAATCATTCATTACCAGTGGTAGTAAACTGATACAGTGGCGATGTGTAGGAGTAGGTGTTACTTTGATTTGTAAATCATAGGAGTAGTTACAGGATTGTGTGAAATGTTTAACACCAAAAGTACTGAACTCTTCTAATAAATACATGTGACTCAGATTGTTATGAAATTCAGACTTTCCTCAGCGTTGGGAGGCTGGAACTCCAAGTCCCAGCAGGCCTCAGGAGTTTCACAGTAATGGGTGGTGCATGTGCAATTCGAAGTTTTTGTAAGTCTTTGGGTTGAGGATGGGCCCAGCGCACCTGCGCATGAAGAAAAATGGTGCAAAAACCTGGGTCATGTGACTGGGAGCAGAGTGCCATTGCAGAGAAGTATCCCAGGCAGGGGACAGGGAAAGGGCATAGGGAGAGGTCCCAACTAAGAAGAAAGAAGAGCAGAGAAAGGTGCTCCAAGCAGAAAAAGGGCTGCGGTTGGCAGGCTTTAAGTGAAAAGGGCTCAGAAGAAGCCCTTGTGATCAAAGAGGGCTCTGGAGAAGCCCAGGAGGCTGATGACTTTATGTACCTTTGGGGCAAAGGTACCCCTTTGGAGCAGCAGTATTCTGCTCAGCACGGTCGAAGAGCTGAAGGTGTGCTTGTGAGGTGGTGTGAGAGTTCAGGCTCAGGAATCCAGGGGAACGTAGTCTCAGGAGACAAGATTGAAATCCTGGAGCTGTACAGTTGCTGAGACTGAGCTGTAGCGACTTTTGGAGGGAATTCCTAGGTGAGATATTTGAAGGTGAAGACATGAATCCCTTGTGAGAGAGATAGAGTTTCAATGAGATTGGTTGACCAACAGTGTTTACTGATGCCTAGATGGGATTTTGAGAAATCCATGGAATCTATCTCAGTCACATCTGCTATGTATTGTGCAGTGTGGTGTGCTCAGCCATAGTTTGCCTGCTAGTTCACATGTAGCTCTTATTAACTCTGAGTGTTAGAGTATAAGATAGATATTGTAAATAGTTTTGTCTTTATGACCTTGTATAGTAAAGTTTATTTTGTTGGTCCAAAACCTGTGGAGTCATGCGGTTTTATCCCTTAGCAAGTGTCTTGAATCAAACTTTGTCCAGAATTTTATTCTGCCTGGCGGGATATTATGGTTCTGCCAAACTGAATGGAGATCTAAATGGCTTGCCACATCCACCGCTTCTGCGGGGCTGTAAAATCATGGCCTTTGTCTACTTTAAACAAAACATTATAGGTTCCTAACCAGACCTTACCAAGAATTTGTAGGTCTGGTCCCAGATCACAATAAGATTTATCAATAGAATTGTGTTAGTTGGGAAGGATAAATTAAGGAAACATAGGGAAGAATTTTCCAGTCGGTGGGGCCTGCTCGCTGACGCGTAAACTGACGTGTGGTGATGTCAGGCGGGCGTCCTGATGTCACCGCGCGTCATTTAGATTTTCAGTTCGGCAGGCGCACAGCCAAACTGTCAGAGACCTATTAAGGCCTGTTAAAAACTAATTAAAATAGTTAAATGAGCCGTCCATCCACCATTAAGGTTGGCGAGCAGGCGAAGAGCCCAGGCGGCCTTCACATTTTTCATGAAACCTCATCTACAGTCAGGATGAGGTTTCACGACGTTTTTATAAAACAAATAAAGTTTTCCATTAATGTTCCTTGACATGTCTCAGCTCATGTGACACTGTAACATGAGGGGATATGTCTTATAATATTTTCTTTTCTGTATTTAGCTTTTAAAACTTGAACTTTACCACGGAGGTGCCTTTGGGAGATTTCTGCGCTCTATCGTGTGCATACGCAAAAGAGCACAAGTCCCGACTCAGGGAATCCCCCCCTCCCGCCCACACAGGGAGCACTCAGCGCTTTCAGCTGTGCGTCATGCTGGGCGGGCCTTAATTGGCCTGCCCATGTAAAATGGTGGTGCGGACCCAATGGGGACACCGATTGGTCTCGTGCCCGGCCCCACACAACCTCTCTCTGAAGGGAAATAGGCCCATCTTATCCATTCTATCTATAGGCCTCTCATTATTTTGGGCACCTTGATTAAATCTTCCCTAAGCCTTCTCTGTTCCAAAGAAAACAAACCCAGCCTACCCAATCTTTCCTCTTTAGAACTCACCAAGGCTCCTTCGACAACACCTTCCAAACTTGCAACCTCTACCACCTAGAAGGATAAGAGTAGCAGATGCATGGGAACACCAGCACCTGCAAGTTCCCCTCCAAGCCACAGACCATTCTGACTTGTACCTATATCACATGGACTGCAAGCGGTTCAAGGAGGCAGCTCACCACCACCTTCTCAAGGGTAATTAGGAATGGACAACAAATGCTGACCCAGCCAGCACTGCCCATATCCCAGGAAAGAATAAAAAAAATAAAATTTTCCATTCCTGGCAACATTTTCGTAAATCCTCTCTGTAGCCTCTCCAGCACAATCACATTCTTCCGGGAATGCAATGACCAGAACTGTAATCAGTACTTTAGCTAAAAGAACTAGTGTTTTATACAGTTCCTTGCTCTTCTACTCTATGCCACGGCTAATAAAGGGAAGTATCCTGTATACCATCTTAACCACCTTACCACCTGTCCTGCTACCTCCAGGGGCCTGTGGACAATTCCTTCTCTTCATCTACATGTTTCCATGTCCTATCATTTATTGTATATTCTCTTGCCCAGTATGCTTTCCCAAATGCATTACCTCACACTTCTCCAAATTGAATGAAGGCCTACTCCTGCTCATGATTCATATGTTCGTATGTTTGTAATTCCATTTGTTAATTTCCTGCCTACCTGGCCAGTCCATTTATATCCTCTTGCAGTCTACAGCTTTGATCCTCACCAGCAATCACATGGCCAATTTTTGTATCATCTGCAAACTTCTAAACCATGCTCCAAACATTTAAGTCTAGATCATTTACATATGACATGAAATGCAAGCGCTGAGCCCTGTGGAACCCCATTGGAAATAGCCTTCTAGTCAAAAAACCACCCATCAATCATTACACTTTTCTTCCTGCCACAGAGCCTAGTTTGGATCTAACTTGCCACTTTCCCTCAGATTCCATGGGCCCTTAATTTTCTGACCAGTCTGCCATGTGGCATCTTGTCAAAAGCCTTCCTAAAGTCCACTTATTCTACATCAAATGCACTTCACTCATCCACCCTCCTTGTTACCGCCTCAAAAAATTAATCATTGGTCAGACACAACTAGCAGAATCATCTCCTCTTTAGAATTATGCATTCTGAATAAGGTAAAAATTAATCTTTTGTAATTTATACTCTTACTGTGAAAAAGGCAACTGTGGTTAAAAAGCTCATTGTTCCAAACTCAGTTAAACACAACTTTTACAAGTTGTCCATCACCGTCTACAAAACATTTTTCTTTTACCATGTGGATCTTGGTTTGAAAGTCTAAACTTGGTTAATCGTTTGAAAGGTTCCACAACACAAACTGCTTTTATCTGATAAAAATTAGCACTATTTTTATAGAATTTTGGAAATCTGGTTAACAAGAAGTAAGGCTAAATGCCCTATTTATGCAGAGTTGTTGGGGTGTTTGTAAAGTGCACTCCAGTACTTTGCAAAGTGAAAATAATATGAGGAAGAGGGAAGCAGGAGAACCCACAGATTGGGATTACATTACACTGACATGTTTGATGACATTTCCACTAGAGGGTGCTGCATTCTGGTTTATCAGCAACAATTCTGAAGGTGAAATACTGAGGTAAAATCCAGCCTTCCTGCTAATCTGTCAATTCTTGTTTCATATTTTTCTTTATTCAGCCATGGGATGTGGGTGTTGCTGGCTAGGCCAACATTTATTGCCCATCCCTAATTGCCTTTGAAAAGGTGGTGGTGAGCTGCCAAACATAAAGTTGGACTGGCAGCAAATAATTTAATTCAATTAGATTTTTAATGGCCTTAATAGGCCTGTTAATTGTCAGTGGGGGTGCTGCTGACTCACGCGCTCGCCCACTGACCAAAATATTGCACGAGTGCACGATGATGTCAGGACACTCACCCGACGTCATCATGTGTCATCTACGCTCGCTCAGGTTGGGTGCGCGCTCACCCGATGAGCAGAAAATGGTGGGTTCAGATATCACCATGGCAAATGGTGAAATTTAAATTAAATTAATAAAAATGGATATGAAGTTAATCTCAGTAATATTGACCATTACAACCATCATCAATTGTAAAAAACCATTTGGTTGACTGATGTCTTTTAGGAAAGGAAATCTGTCTTCCTGACCAGTTCTAGCCTACATGGGACTGTAGGCCCAAAGCAATGTGGTTGACTCTTAACAGCTGTCTGAAATAGCCTCGCAAGCCACTCAGTTCAAGGGCAATTGGGGATGGGCCTTGTCAGCTATGCCCACATCTCATGTATTCCCTTGTGGTGGAATCTCGAACCAGGGGACACAGTTTAAAAATTAAGGGTCACTCATTTAAGACTCAGATAAGTAGAATTTTTTTCTCTCAGAGGTTTATTATTCTGTGGAATTCTATTCCCCAGACATCAGCGGAAGCTAGGCCATTGAATATAGTCAAGGCTGAGCTGGATAGATTTTCGATCAACAAGGGTTATGGGGGCAGATAGGAAAGCAGAGTTGAGGCCACAGTCAGATCAACCAGTATCAAATGGTCAAGTGATTCAAGAGGCCAAATGATCTACTCCTGCTCCCTTTTGAATGAATAAAGACAAAAACTGGACACAAGGGGCTGTGTTGTGAATAGGCATGGGAGTTAAAGGCACGGGAATTTAATGCACGCCCACACAGAGCAGATCACGCATGGCAAATGACAAAGCGAAATGGGTCTTCCAGCAAAACGAATGAAGTTTGAAGCCATTTGGCTTCAAGATATGAGTTGTAACATTTGCTGACTTGTCAAATAACTGTGTTGCAGCAACAAAATTTGATGTCAGTGAAAAACTGGTGCGAGAATGAAAGAAAAAGGAACCAACTCTGAAGAAGGTGCCCAAGTCCAATTGTGCCATGAGATTATGGACTAGCCATCGGCTTGATCTTGAGAAGCATGCATCTGAATGGGTCCTCAAAAATCACCAGAATGATTAAATTGTCACCAGAAGTGCAATGTGTATGAACACATTTAAGTGGGTGAAATCAAACCCTGAGCCCAGCAAAGACTTCAGAGCAACAGTTAGTTGGTGTAGCCACTTTATGGAATGAAAACGTCTAGTGTTGCGGCTGAAGACCAAGATCAGTCAGAGACAACCAAAAGACCTTGATGCCAAAACTACCAGCTTCCAACGATTCATCATCAGACAATGGCAAAACCATGCATTTCAATTATGCCACATTGGTAAGACAGATGAAATGCCCATGAATTTAGTAAAGGCAGGAACTGAACTGTGGAGTGGACAGATTCAAAAATAGTTCTAATCAAAACCAGAGGACATGAGAAGACACGATTCATGGCGGTACTAGCCGGCATGACCGACCGAATGAAATTAAAGCCAATGTTAATTTTCAAACATAAAACCATGCTGAAAATCAAGTGCCCAACAGGAGTTAATGTACATGTCCATGACAAGGTTTGGATGGAGAATGGAGTGAAATTGTGAAACAATAGCATCGAATAGGCATCCTGATAGCCCATGCAAGAAAATGCTTATTAGTGTGGGGTATGTTCAGATCTCATATAACTGATGAGATCAAGAGATGCCTGACAAAAAATGACAGTGATACCAGGGGATCTAACATCAGTAGTTCAGCTTTTAATGTGTGCCTCAACAAGCTATTCAAGGATTATGTTCACATCAAATGGAATGAGTGGATGGTTGACAGAAAAAAACCTTAACAAAGAGAGGGGTGATTCTGAAACTGTGAAGAGCCATATCTGATCCAGTTCAATCCCAGGGTCAGGCTTAGACCAATTCCTGATCCCAGGGGGCATTTCAATCCCTGATTCCAGTATTTGAATCCAGTATTAAGAAAGGAGGTAAACTACAGTGTTTGGAGGAAACACTTCAGTTCCTCTGGGCCCAGAAGCAGTGCTGACAAGGCATTTTACCTTTCCACAAAACAGTCCTCATCTCCCTTTATCTGCTGGTTTCCTGAAGCCTGGGAAACCCTGTCACCATGGGTTAAACCTTTAGGTTAAATGTGAGACACATTAGCAATTATAATATTTAATTGGTCAACTTGTCTCCTGGAAGCAGGATGGTCACCCATCCCCATCTCATGCTATCTCCATTAAACCATGTTGAAGGCAAGTTTTAGATTTAAAAAAAAATTACACCTTATCCAGCCACAACCCACTGATTTTTCAGCTGATGCTCCAGCTTGGGCCTAACCAATGATTTGTAAAAGCTTAGCATAATTTATTTGCTTTTGTACTTTATCGCTTCAATATTTGCCAAGAGACATGGAGGTTGAGCTGAGAAGCAGGGGGCTACCTACACAATGGACAGGAAACAGGAGACACAGGTTTCCCTCAGGTCCTGCCAAATTAACAGCAGAGCTAATTAGCATTGTCAGGATCTGTTTCAGAGTGGCTGACTGGCTGATGGGTGAGTAGGCCTGCAGCACCAGTCCACATCCTGGCAGCCAAAAATGGGGAGTCAAGGAGACATCAATGGGGGGACCAGGAGAGATTGGAGGGGGAGAGAAGATCATCATGAGGAACCATGGAGAACATGCATATGGGGCTACCAGGAAAGGGATCACAGGCTGGGGAGGACATTGGGAGGGACATTAGGTTCATGGAAGGTTACCAAGGTTACTAATTTCCTTATTGTTTAGTACATTTCCAAGTTTTGTGTCACCTGTAAAAGTTGAAATGATGCCCTAAATTTTCAAGACCGGGTTATTATTATATATCAAAAAAAGAGCAATTGTCCTCATACCAAAATCTGGAAAATACATCTGTACACTTTCATCCAGTTTTATAAGAAAGGTTCACCACCACTCTTTTGCTTAGAAAAATCTGGAATTAATTTTTGAAGTCAAATCATTTGATCTTGGCTTTGTGACATAATTCACCGAGACCTATCCCTTTAAAAAAATCATCTGACTACTTAGATTGTTGTGATTGGTACAAATGTAATATTAGAGGAATGTTCTTATACTGTGTCATGTAGCATTCTCTGTAGGATACTCTCTACTGTATGTGTAAGGTAAACTGATGTATAATTTCAAAAAATATTTATTATTATATAGGAGTAATTTCCCTGTAATTGCAGAAAATAGGTGTCCAGTGAGTTAGCATGCCCTCACATCTGGGTTCAAATTTAGCCCAGAACCAGATGCATGAACACAATATATTCTAGAACACAAATAGTTTAATCAGAACTTACCTTGAGTAAAGGAACAGATGTATTCAGCACCTGTTCGATCATCACAGGATCCATACGAAATGTGTTTTTTAACATTGCCTCGCTCATTTTATGATTATACAGAAAATGCCCCAACGTCAGGTTCTGTTCCATGCCTATTAATTAAAATGAGTTTTTTATATTCCTAGGTACAATCTATAAGACCATAAGACATAGGAGTGGAAATTAGGCCATTCAGCCCATCGAGTCTGCTCTACCATTCAATCATGGCTGATAAATTTCTCAACCCCATTCTCCCACCTTCTCCCTATAACCTTTGATCCCCTTACCAATCAAGAACTTATCTATCTCGGTTTTAAATACACTCAATGACCTGGCCTCCACAGCCTTCTGTGGCAATGAATTCCATAGATTCACCACTCTCTGGTTAAAGAAGTTTCTCCTCATCGCTGTTCTAAAAGGTCTTCCCTTTATTTTGAGGCTGTGCCCTCGCGTCCTAGTCTCTCCTACTAATGGAAACATCTTACCCATGTCCACTCTATCCAGGCCTTTCAGTATTCTGTAAGTTTCAATCAGATCCCCCCTCATCCTTCTAAACTCGATCGAGTATAGACCCAGAGTCTTCAAACGTTCCTCATATGTTAAGCCTTTCATTCCTGGGATCATTCTCGTGAACCTCCTCTGGACCCTCTCCAGGGCAAGAACATCCTTCCTGAGATACGGGGCCCAAAATTGCTCACAATATTCTAAATGTGGTCTGACCAGGGCCTTATAAAGCCTCAGCAGCACATCCCTGCTTTTATATTATAGTCCTCTCAAAATAAATGTCAACATTGCATTTGCCTTCCTAACTACCAACTCAACCCGCAAGTTAACCTTAAGAGAATCCTGGACTAGGATTGCCAAGTCCCTTTGCACTCCAGATTTCTGAATTCTCTCCCCATTTAAAAAATAGTCTATGTCTCTATTCTTCCTACCAAAGTGCATGACCTCACACTTGCCCATGTTGTATTCCATCTGCCACTTCTTTGCCCATTCTCCTAACCTGTCCAAATCCTTCTGCAACCTCCCCGCCTCCTCAATACTACCTGTCCCTCCACCCATCTTTGTATCATCTGCAAACTTAGCCAGGATGCCCTCAGTTCCTTCATCTAGATCATTAATGTATAAAGTGAAAATTTGTGGTCCCAACACTGACCCCTGCGGAACTCCACTAGTCACCATTCGCCTATTCTATCATTTTTCAATTCAAAAGTCCTTTGTTAACAGTACCCATGGGCTTTTCAATTTTAAATATTGACTGTAGCTACATCTGGTGATGTCAGGCCTGCCACATTTTAGTAGGACTCTCCCATTGATGTGACAGCCTGTGTCTCTGCAGGAGACCTTAAGAAAATGGAAACTAAAATAGGGTGGGCTGCATCAGAGGACATATAGGTATAATGAACTACTGCTATAGTTTATGTGGTGAAGGTACTCCACAGTGCTGTTAGGGAGGGAGTTGAAAGATTTGCCTTAGCAACACTGATGGGAATGGTGATATAGCTCCAGTCAAGACAGTATGTGACTTAGAGGCAAACTTGAAGGTGATAGTCTTCCTTTGCACTTGCTGCCTTTTTCCTCATAGGTGATAGAGATTGAGGGTTTAGCAGGTACTGTCAAAAATACCTTTACAAGTTGCTGCCATGCATCTTGTAGATGGTACACACTGTACCCATGGTCTGCCATTGGTGGGAGGAATGAATAATTACTATGGTGGATGGGGTGCTGATCAAGCAGCTGCTTTGCCCTGAGTGGTGTCAAGCTTCTTGTGTGTGGTTGAAACTGCACCCATCCAGGCAAGTCAAGAGTATTCCATCCCATTCCTGACTTGTAGTCTATAGATGGTGAAAACGCTATGGAGAGTAAGGAAGTGAGTTACTCACCTCAGAATATCTAGCTTCTGACCTGCTCTTGTACCCACAGTATTTATGTGACTGGTTCAGATAAGTTTCTGGTCAACAGATCTCCAGGATGTTAATGGTGAGAGATTTATTGATGGTAATGCCATTGAATGAAAAGGGGAGGTGGTTAGGCACCCAATGATTGGAAAAGTGGGGACAAGGTCAAACTTTAGTCTGATGCCCCCAAGGCTGGCACACATATAAATTGATCATTCCTAGGGTGGTTAGCATTCACAGGACTCCAAAGTGAGAACATGACAACAAAAAACATATTTGAGTGATATGTTAAATTATTGCCTCTAGACCTTTAGTGTAAAATTGAAAACTTATACATACCTCGAGTGCCCACATTGTTCATGATGTTTATTGCACTAATAGTCAGATTACAGCCAGTGTCTAAAACCAAATATGAATCCTGATTGGTGGAATTGAAGAGATCCTTCAGTGATTCCAATAACCTGAGGAGGCAGAAATTCACATATACAGAACAATTCATCCAATAATTGATATTAACTAAACTGTACTTATACTTACACCACAAAGGGTTGTATTACAGTAGGTACAAAAATAATTTGGTTTTAGTCTTGAGATTACTGGTGGCAATTTTAACCCACCTCACTAGCCAGGAACTAGGCAGTTAAAATTGCGTGAAAATTTACCAGCAAGATCCACTCCGTTCCCACCTACCACTACTTTAGCTGAACTCTTCTTTTGGATCATTGGGGCTCACCTGATTTAGGCAGGAATCTCATGAATACATTATTAAGGCCTCAATAACATTTTAATTGATGACTGAGTGAGGCAGCCATCTCTTCAACCAAATAAATAAATAGATAAAAACAAAAAACTGCAGATGCTGGAAATCCAAAACAAGAACAGAATTACCTGGAAAAACTCAGCAGGTCTGGCAGCATCGGCGGAGAAGAAAAGAGTTGACGTTTCGAGTCCTCATGACCCTTCAGCAGAACTGGGTGATTCCAAGGATTCCTTGGATTCAGCCAGTTCTGCTGAAGGGTCATGAGGACTCGAAACGTCAACTCTTTTCTTCTCCGCCGATGCTGCCAGACCTGCTGAGTTTTGCCAGGTAATTCTGTTTTTATCTCTTCAATCAAACCTGTCAGCAGCAGAAGTGCTCCTCTTAGACCCACAAAAATAATTAAATTTACAACAACATCTTACATTTATATACCACTTTTAATATGGCACTTCACAGAAACGCTACCTAATAAAATTTGACTCTGAGACACTTAAAGGGATATTAGCCCAGATTTTGCAGCCTGTGATGAAGGAATGGTGCTTGCTGTTCACCTTGTTGACAGCGGCCCACAAAGCTACAATGGGCTTCTGAGTTCAGACTTGCTCTAATCCACCATCTGATGTAGCATGGTGCCTTCTACAGGCCATCTTCGGACTATGTGGGATGATCAAGAAACAACATGTTTCTTCAACCAATCAAACTGAAGAATCATCGTTAAGGCACACAGGGCCCCATTTTAACTCTGTATGAGTGAGAGCGTTTTGAGTGAGTTACAAGCTCGGCCACAGAATCTAAATCTTGAATTATAAAGCAGGGAGTATAAATTAGATTTAAATTATGTACAGAAACAAAATAATAATTGAGAGAGGGAGGTGAGATTAAGATAGTGAGATAACAGAATCAGGCTGAAACAGTTTGAAGAAATGAAATTCCACACTTGTAGAGAGGTTGTTCAGCATTAATTGTCCCACTTATTGCACCATTAAAGGTTCACTCACTCCTGGATGCACCACTCCTCATTTTAACTGGCATGTTCAGTGGGTAACTTGTGTATAAGTATCCCAACTTCACTCTGTTGTTTGTATTTCAATGTCAAGTCTATCAATGATACAGTGCTGGATTTTCACAGAACCATGGACTTTTGAAAATGGCAGACAGGACTGGATTCAGAGGTCCCTCCCACAATTCCAACAGTTTCCATTTTCACTGGTAGGCTTAAGAGGTCAGAGTATGACTCACACATCAGTGAAACCCAAATTCAGCAATGCTGAGTTCAAAAAGACCACATTTTTTCTGTAGCAAATGCCTTAACTGATAGTCTAGGAGTCACAAATTTTTAAGAGTAAACATAAATGCTCATGAAGGTCAGATAAGATCTGTAGAACTGTCAAGCTGAAGTTATTTAAATCCCTAACCCTTTAAAAATTAAAACAAAAACTGAAAACAACCTGTTCCAGCAGTTATAATAGCTTTTCATTTTGCACTCATCAGGACAAACACAAAAATGTCAAATTTCAAATAATCACAACAACTTATACTACAGGGGGAACTGATGCTCATTGGTTGGCAAGTCACCTTTGATTGATCATGAGCTTGCTATGGAGAAAGCAACAGGGAAAAGATTAAAAGCTTCGGCAATATGTCCTTCTTTTCAGCAATATTCAAATTCTGTACTACTAAATGATCATTATGTCATTATTAAAGCTCAGCTGCTTTCCACAGGCTATAATTATCTCAGCAGGGGGTTCCAAGTTCACAGTCTGAGTGACTAATAAGAGGTTATAAAAGCATTATCTGTCTTTGCTGTGGGGTTATGAATACAGGTCTGCTTGTTTTCACATGGGATTAAGTAGTTGTGAGCATTTAAAAGCTTGGAATGGGCTGGGCTTTTGTGATTGGGGGCGTTTTTATTAATAGAGTGAAGGCTGTAATAGGTTTTTATTCTATTTCATCTCAATTTGGCACTTGAGAACTTTCAATGATGGATACTAAGTGAGTTGGCATGGAGGGTGTAAGGGCAAAAGGTGGTAGATGTGGGGAATAGTTTGGCATGGCCTGGCATTAAGTTGACATGGGGGCTATAAGGGACCATGGAGGTGAGTGGGGTCATGGGTTGGCATGAGTTGACTTGGGGGCAAGGAGGTGGAATGGGGAGTGATTGGGGGTGCGATGGGTGTGAGGGCTAAAATTTAAGGAAACAACTGGGTCCAAGGCCCAGAGAACTGAGGTGGACCTTTATAAACTGCCTACCTCAGAACTGTGGCCACCTCCAAATCCTGTTCCTGCCCCGTACCCCTGGAGTGAAAATCGGGTCTATTGAGGCACATTTTCCTGAGTGGGTGTGACAAGCTGTGAAATTTGCTGACTCATGTTACCCACCTTAGGATTGAAAATCCAGCCTCTAGTGCAGCCTGTGAAAGAGCTGGATAACTCAGATTGTAACTCTGGATTTTCATGTTAAACTATGCACACTCCAGTTGTTGCTATATTTTTTTACTCACAACTTCCATTCACAACCTCACTGTTATTATTAACACATTATCCAGGTCATTAGGACAGGTGACCAAATACTTGGTTTATGAGGTAGGTTTTAAGAACCTAGCATCTTAGGGGAGATGAGAGAGCGGCAGAGAGGTTTTGGGTGGTAACTCTTAGGCCTTAAGCAGCTGTAGGTATAGCGGCCAATGGTGGAGCGATTAAAATCGGGATGCACAAGAGGCTAGAATTAGAGGATTGCAGTTGTCTCAATGAATCCTAGGACTGGAAGATATTACAGAGATAGGGATGTGCAAGACCTTGGAGAGATTTGAAAACAAGGATAACCATTTTAAGTTTGTGATGTTGCCAAACCAGCAGCCAATGTAGGTCCATGAGCACAGCAGTAGTGGGTGAAGGGACTAGGCACAAGCTAGGATATGGTTGGCAGAGTTTGGGATTTGAAACTCACTTTTCAGCTATACAACCAACTGAAATTGTTTTAGGTTACACAATCCAAACTCATCTCACAGTGTCACAGCTCTAGGCAAAAATATCAATGTATTTGGGAGACCCCGAAGCCTTTAGATAAAACGTAATGAAATGCTCAATATTTTAGTTAAAAATTTGGCTAAGGGCAGTTTTTTGAACACTAAAAATTTCAGTAACTGGGAAAAATGGCAGATGAAAACATATTTTAAAAACCATTTTCTAAAAACAATGGGCAGGATTTTTGGGTCGGCAGACAGCTGCGATCAGCAAGCCCAGGAGCGGCCATCGCCCCCCACGATTTCACGCTGGCTGGGCCAATTAACAGCCAGGCAGCGTGAAAGGCTCAGTGCTGCTGTGGTGGGGGCGGGAGTAGGGTGAGCGCTGAAGTCAGCGTGGGTGCGCGGGGACAGGGAATGAAAACTCCCTGAAGGCGGACAGCTGCCTCAGGGAGCTGAAGAATTTAACTTCAATAAAAACAGATTTTAAAATTCGGAAAAAATGCCCACACATCAGAATGAGTCACCTAAACATATGGATATTGAAATTTTTGTCCAAACAATTTTATCTTTTAATTCATCTCAGAAACCTCATCCCGCTCTTGGATGAGGTTTCCTGAAAACTGCAAAGGCCACCTGGCCAATTTGCCCGCTGCCAACCATAACGTTGGATGGGCAGCAAAAAATCCCACTTAACTGCACCGTTAATGGGATCAATAGCCCTCTTGATTGTCAGCAGGTGTGCTGTCGGCTCTTGCGCACGCACCCTGACAAAAATATCAAGCATGTCGGGCGCCCGGACACCAAGTAAAAATTTCTGGCCTATGACCACAGAGTGGTCAGATTCCACAAGCTATTGGACAGCTTAAATGTGGACTCAGAAGATGATGATGACAAAGTTTGGCACAAGAAGTATGACAAATCCATAAAAACAGGAAGTCAAGTGGCATAGAAAGAAAGTGTATGCAGGCGTAAAGTTTTTAATATGCTATTGATAAACAGATATAAATCGTTGCAGTCTTAAATATTTGGAACCTAAGGAGCCTTAGGTGCATGAGTAGACCATTCAATCCAATGAGCCTGCTCTGCCATTCAAACAGATAATGGCTTATCATCTAACTATGCCATTTTTCCCCACTATCCCCTTTTCCTTTGATGTCATTAGTATCCAGCAATCTATTGATTACTGTCTTGAACATGCTCAGTGATTGAGCTTCCACAGCCCAATGGGACAGGGTCTAAGATTCATCACCCCCTGAGTGAAGAAATGCCTCCAAATCTCAGTCTTAAATGGCCTGCCTCTTATTCTGAGACTGGGTGGACTTTTTCGTGCCCGCTGGCACTGGGGTGTGTTCAGCAGCATGAATGGACAATATGGCGAGAAGCCAAAAATCGGTTTCACGATGTTGTGAAACAAGTTTGTGATCATCCGCTCTGCCCATCAATGGCAGGCCGCATTTCGGACATCGGGAACCTTATTGTAATACATCTGCATATCATTATAAGTGCAGCCCGCTGGAATCATCCCCCCCCATGCTGGATCATTTGAGCACGCCAGTGGGTTTCACAATACCATATATATGGTGTGCACTTGGCGGGCTGCACTTCGAGGGCAACTCAGAGGTGAATGCACAATAACATTGTGCAGCATTCGCCAGGTCACCTGTTGAACTTCAAGGTTGAGGCGCATTAGGGAGAGGTAGGGGGTGGGGGTCAAGGGTTGAACTGCATTTGAAGCGAGTTGGGGGCAGGCAAGGGATGCCTTGCGGTTGAGGTGAATTGTGGGGGGCCAAGGGCTGTACTGCGGTTGATGGTAGTGCACAAGCACGTGTGGGGTGGGGGAGAGGGGAGCAGCCATGCATTAGGGAAACCTTGTATAAAGTGACCGTTCCTCTGCAGCTGAAACAGTTCAGGCTTGGCTATATTGATATGCTTGGGGTCAAGCCTCTAGCTTATTTGTCCACTCCAACAACACAGAGGCATGAAAGTGCCACCAAGTGCTCCAGAGCTTTTCGCCCCTCAGGCACAGACTGCAAACTAATGATCATTTTAGAGGACTGCAGAGGATGACTGGGCATTAGTACAATCTTCTTGCTAAAGCTGGCCATGGAGCAGTCACTGCTGGAGGTGCTCACAGCCCCTTGCAATGTCGTCCTTCTGGTTTGGACCAGTCTCGCAAATGGTTAAAACCTACAGTGCAGCCTTGCAGTGTGTGTCAGGAGAATGCCTGGCCCTGAGCTGAGAGCACAGCATGCAGTCCAGTAGGGGAAGCTGCTGCCAATCAGTTGGGTGGAGTGGGGGGGAGGTGGGTGAGGTTGCAGGCAGCCATGCAGTGCACTAATCTCTGGCCTTCCAAATGGTGGCCAGCACTCTGCGGGGTACATTAAGGAGCCTCAGACTTAACCAAGAGAGCTCCTCAGAACACCCAAGCTAACCCACAGGGTCTCTCTTTCATCCTGTAGGAGTACAACATCAGGAGCATGGAGTCTGGTGAACTAGCTATATGCTTCGTGGAGTACAGAGAGTGAAGACGAAGGAGAAGAGAGTGATGGAGGCGTCTGGCTGTGCAGAGAGAGGAGCAACACCCTCAGGAAGAAGGGGAGGCTCCCACACACGCCACCGAAGAGCCACAGAGAGTCATTGCTGGTCGGTGCCTACCTAGACCCAGTGTCTATAGACACCGCCTTTCATTCCTACAGATGACTGAGAACTAGTGTTGCCAAAGATTGCACATGTCCAGGGAAGTGGTCAGTCACATCTGCCAGCTACTACAGGATTTGGCACCACAGGGACATGGAGGGCATCCACTGCCCATGGCCATGAAAGTGACTGTGGTGCTCAATTTTCATGCCAGTGGCTTCTTTCAGGGCTCCACAGGTGACCTCTGTGGGATTTCAGAAGCCTCCACCAACAAATGCATCCATGAGGTCACGGGCACCATCTTCATGACAGCACACAACTTTGTGCATTTCACCCATGACCAGGAAACACAGGATGCAAGAGGGATTAGATTTGTCCAAATCAGAGGTTTCCAATAGGTGCAGGGTGCCATTGACTATACTCATGTGGCACTCAGATCTCCATTGCAATAAGCAGTCAACTATGTCAACTGCAAGGGGTTCCATTTGCTGAATGTGTAGCTGGTGTGCGGCCACCACCTGCTGGTTTACGCACAGTTCCCAGGGAGTGTCCATGACTCCTACATTTTCAGTCAGTCACAGATCCCTGACATCTTCCAGGGTTCACATAGGCTGCAGGGATGGGTCCTTGGTTACAAGGGCCACCCACAGAGGGCCCAGCTGATGACACCCGTATGGCGTCTCACACTGCAGCAGAGCAATGGTGAGGCTCATGCTGTTACCTGCAACTTGGTGGAGCAAGTGATTGGGATGCTGAAAATGAGATTCCGGTGCCTGGACTGGTCTGGCAGAGCCCTTCAATACAGTCCACAGAGGGTGTCACGCATCGTCGTCTGCTGTGCCCTTTACAACCTGGTGCTGCAAAGGAGTGAGGAGCTAACTGAGGAGGAGATGGAGGAGCTGGATGTCTCCTCCATTGAGGAGGATGCCAACGAGGATGAGGGTGAGACGGTCCTCAAAGGCGATGATGATGGGGGTTAGGCCCTCGCACTGGCTAGACAAGGCAGATGCACTTGGGAGGCCCTCCAAGCTGCTAGATTCATGGAGGATGATGATGATATGCAGTGAGGAGACGCCATAGATCCTCACATTGCATCTGTGAATGTTCGGCTCCTGCCTGGCTGATGGCAGTGCGCATACCCTCTGTGACAAGACTCCCATCATGGAGATGCAGCTGAGGCCCTAATAGTCACTCAGTTCCAGAAGTATGATGATGACATGCAGTGAGGAAACTCCGTAGATCCTCACATAGCCTCTGTGAACGTCTGACTCCATGTCTGGCCGAGGGCAACTCGCTTCCGCTTGTAATCAGGTTGCAGTCTTCTTGCTTTTTGCAGCCATGTCTCCTTTGCAGCAGTCATGGGCTGGAAGCACTGAGAGGCGTGTTCATGGCTGCACTTTAAAAATGGCATCCGCTGTGATGAAGCAGTGAGGTGATGGTGTGGCGGGCAAATAAGAACACCAAAATGGCGTGTTTCCCGGGAATACATTATTAATGAGGTGGGATTGGGACAATACAGCGTGAAAATCTGCCATGCAGCCGGTGGATAAAACATCCTTTCTCTCATCTGCTACCGCACTTAGTGCAAATGTGGGATGATTCCGCTCTGTGTTCCTGGTTCTAGACTCACCAGCAAAGGGAAACATCCTATCTACATCAACCTGTCATGCCCTGTAAGAATTTTGTAAGTTTTTTATTTATTCTTGCTCATTTTAGCTTTTGAATTGGGATTTCTTTGCATAGAAAAATATCTGATATTATTTTATGATGAGCTTACAGTCAATGTTGCTTTAGAGGTCCGATCAGTTCAATACTGACTTCTTGTACAACAGCAAGAGAAGGATAAAAAGCAATCGATGTGCAACTGCAGCAAGACCTGGACAATATCCAGGCTTAGGCTGACAAGTGGTAAGTGACATTCGCGCCACACAAGTGCCAGGCAATAACCATCTCCAACGAGAAAGAGTCCAACCATCGCCCCTTAATGTTCACTGGCATTACCATCACTGAATCCCCCACTATCAACATCCTGGACATTACCATTGACCAGAAACTGAACTGGACTAGCCATATGAATACTATGGCTGCAACAGCAGGTCAGAGGGTGGGAATCCTGTGATGAGTAACTAACCTCCTCACTCCCCAAAGCCTGTCCACCATCTACAAGGCACAAGTCAGGAGTGTGATGAAATACTCTCCACTTGTCTGGATGAGTGCAGCTCCAACAGCACTCAAGAAGCTCGACACCGTCCAGGACAAAGCAGCTCACTTGATTGGCACCACATCCACAAACATTCACTCCCTCCACCACCGACACACAGTAGCAGCAGTGTGTACCGTCCATAAGAAGCACTGCAGGAATTCACCAAGGCTCCTTTGATAGCAACTTCCAAACACACAACTACTACCATCTAGAAGGACAAGGGTAGCAGATAGATGGGAACACCACCGCTGGAAGTTCCCCTCCAAGCCACACACCATCCTGACTTGGAAATATATCGCTGTTCCTTCACTGTCACTGGGTCAAAATCCTGGAACTCCCTTCCTAACAGCACTGTGGGTGTACCTACACCACATGCAATGGTTCAAGAAGGCAGCTCACCACCACCTTCTCAATGGCAACTAGGGGTGGGCAATAAATGCTGGCCCAGCCAGCGAAGCCCACATTCCGTAAATTAATTTAAAAAAAACAACCGGTCCCCGGGCGAGGTCCCCCCAATTTGTTATGATCCCGGACAAGATCCCCCAATTGTTAACTTCCCGGGTGGGACCCCAGTTTGCTTTGCTCCCAGATGAGGAGGAATGAGCCGGCTCCCCTTCATTATTAAATTCCCTTGATTGGTCGCAACAAGGTTAATTTGAAAGGAATCCCTCGCTGCCTGTTCAAGGTACATCACCATTCATTCTCTCATTGACACTTTCGTTGTCCTCATCCCGTCCATGAGGATCCATTCCCAGTCTAAAGGTATTTATGATTTAGAAGGAGCCGATTTAATCAGGCTTTCTTAAGTCAAAGAAAGAGTATGTTCATTAGTTACTAAAGGCCCAAGAAAAAATAATTAAAGCACAACACACATCAGAAATGAGAAGTCCAAAAATAAATGTTAAAAAAATGAATCAGTCATTGGCTTGTCCGTGAGAAGTAGATGGCAAAATGTTGCAGCCGTTAAGTTGGGTGATTCCAGTAGAGCTTAATTTGCCAGTTTAGCAGTTGGTTTGGAGACATTTGGTATTGTCATTTAGTTGGAGAAGCTGACCTATCTAGCTCTGAAGATGAGTCATACAGACTCAAAATGTTAACTCTGTTTTTCTCTCCACAGATGCTGCCAGACCTATGTTTTTCCAGCATTTTTTGTTTTTGTTTCAGATTTCCAGCAACCGCAGTATTTTGCTTTTATCTGACCTATTTCCGTTTTGATTGTGGCTTTGCTGACTTTCCTCCAGCAAAAGAGACAGAAAAAACCTTTGCCTACAAGCTGCAGGGATGCCTAGTTGATCTTCTTCTGCTGTGACTCTCACAACACACACTAGCACACCAAAATTAGAACACACAGATCAGGTCTGCAGTTGGATTTTTAACCCCTTTCCTTATGTCTCCCTGGAAGGGAAAAACAAATGTGTCTTTCGCCCATTTGGATCATTTCCACATTCTGAGATATAACTCAACAATAGATGGTTTCTGATGTCTGTTGAAATGTGACAATCAGTGTCCATTGCCTCTGCAACTGTAGGAGGTTAAAGTTCAGTCTTTTGCCTTTCATCTCTTCCTTTCAAGTGTCTCTGTCTTAAGTAGGCCTTGGCAATTTTTTAGGTGCGACATTCTATGGTCTCTCTGGACTAGTTGATCAAGTATAATGCACATAGGAATTTTCCATAAAATGGTTACTTTATATTCTCAGCCATCTTTTATTCAGTATTCCTGCTTGTATATCTTTTTTTTAAAAAAAAGACATGTCTTCCTTAAACGTTCATTATGCCTGTAAGTAATTTGGGGTTGTAATCCACTGTCATGACAAAAATAATGCATTGCAATCTTCAATTTAAAACATTTAGATTTCAAGAGGAAAGGAAAACTGAGGGAAGTAAGGAACACCACAAAGTTTGGAAAAATAAGTTTCAGCTGCAGAACTGAGTCTCAATTTTAACTAAATGGGAATGCAGGGATTCGGAAGAGCAGATAAGATTACATTTTCAGCTTGGAAGGAACAAAAGATATATTCTGGTTCTCCATTTGTCCTGTAGATCTATTGGTATGTTTTTACTTTGGCCTTCTCATAAAGTAGGTAAACAAAAATATGTAACTTATATAAAAAGCAATTTGTTAATGACGTTGTAAACTACTTCCTATAGATATAGGGCTCTTAGAGGTGTATCCAATTTGCAATAAAATGGTCATTTTCAGATTTATATTAACAAAGGTGCACATCAACAGTTTAAAAAACAAAAACCTGCGGATGCTGGAAATCCAAAACAAAAACAGAATTACCTGGAAAAACTCAGCAGGTCTGGCAGCATCGGCGGAGAAGAAAAGAGTTAACGTTTTGAGTCCTCATGACCCTTCAACAGAACTAGGAAATATAAGCTGGTTTAAGGTGGGGGGTGGGGGGTGGGGTGTTAGGATAGGAGCAGATCATCAAAAGATGTCACAGACAAAAGAACAAAAGAACACAGAAGTGTTGAAGTTGGTGATATTATCTAAACGAATGTGCTAATTAAGAATGGATGGTAGGGCACTCAAGATATAGCTCTAGTGGTGGTGGGGTAGCATAAAAGATTTAAAAATAATGGAAATAGGTGGGAAAAGAAAAATCCATATAAATTATTGGGAAAGAAAAAAAAACAAAAGGAAGGGGGAAGAAACAGAAAGGGGGTGGGGCTGGAGGAGGGAACTCAAGACCTAAAGTTGTTGAATTCAATATACAGTCCAGAAGGCTGTAAAGTGCCTAGTCGGAAGATGAGGTGCTGTTCCTCCAGTTTGCGTTGGGCTTCACTGGAACAATGCAGCAGGCCAAGGACCTACATGTGGGCAAGAGAGCAGGGTGGAGTGTTAAAATGGCAAGCGACAGGGAGGTTTGGGTCATTCTTGCGGACAGACTGCAGGTGTTCTGCAAAGCGGTTGCCCAGTTTACGTTTGGTCTCTCTAATGTAGAGGAGACCACATTGGGAGCAATGAATACAGTAGACTAAGTTGGGGGAAATGCAAATGAAATGCTGCTTCACTTGAAAGGAGTGTTTGGGCCCTTGGACGGTGAGGAGAGAGGAAGTGAAGGGGCAGGTGTTACATCTTTTGCGTGGGCATGGGGAGGTGCTATAGGTGGGGGTTGAAGAGTAGGGGGTGATGGAGGAGTGGACTAGGGTGTCCCGGAGCGAACGATCCCTACAAAATGCCGACGGGGGGGTGAAGGGAAGATGTGTTTGGTGGTGGCATCATGCTGGAGTTGGCAGAAATGGCGGAGGATGATCCTTTGAATCCGCCCTCACGCCTTCTCATCCCTCCCAGCAACATGATTGGGTCCCCCTTGTCCTCACTTATCACCCCACCAGCCTCTGCATTCCCCCACCCCCTTTCTGTTTCTTCCCCCTTCCTTATGTTTTTTTTTTCTTTTCCAATAATTTATATGTATTTTTCTTTTCCCACCTATTTCCATTATTTTTAAATCTTTTATGCTCCCCCACCCCCACTAGAGCTATACCTTGAGTGCCCTACCATCCATTCTTAATTAGCACATTCGTTTAGATAATATCACCAACTTCAACACTTCTGTGTTCTTTTGTTCTTTTGTCTGTGACATCTTTTGATGATCTGCTCCTATCCTAACCACCCCCCCACCTTAAACCAGCTTATATTTCCCTCTCCTTGTAAAGAAAGATCAGTTCTGTTGAAGGGTCATGAGGACTCGAAACGTCAACTCTTTTCTTCTCCGCCGATGCTGCCAGGTCTGTTGAGTTTTTCCAGGTAATTCTGTTTTTGTTTCACATCAACAGTTTATCCTGCTATAATCTCAGTCACGCAAAGGCCAGATTATAATGGTGTCTAGTGTTGCTTATTTGGCATCACGCCATTCCCATACCTTTGTATGTTGCTGATAATTATAAGGGTGTGTTTCCCTTGTATATTTTGTTTTACATTTATGGTTTGCTTGGATTCTTCCATCCCTTGTTTCTATGGCAGTCACTGTAATTTAATTCCCTTCCTTTAATTCTGATTCTTTCCCTATCAGTTCCCCTCCCTCATACTTGATAAAGACTTTTATTGATTCTCTTGGGTCTGGAGTGGTGGCATTTTCTGTACAGATTTTCTGTCATTTCAAATAACGCTGCTGGTTTGTAAAGGCTTGTGGATTTCAGGTGCATGCAGTCGTCAATATTTTGATATTTGCAGACACCAGACCACTGCACAGTAAAATGTAAGGCAATAACTTACTACTGAATGCACACGTCTTATCAATTGAGAGTAGTTATTGGATCTTATATTCACTCTTGAGTTCACATTTACAAACATTATATAACTTCCAGCTGTAGTAGCATTTATGAGCAATTGTAGTCTTGTTTTAAAACAAACTGAATCTGGCTTTTAATTTTCTGTGTCACTTATCTGCTAGTGATGAAACACAATTGAATCAGCTGAATAGTTAGTCAACTATTTTCTATATCCATTGCATCTGAGATCAGAAAAAGCTACACCAGAAACCATACCCTTTTTTGTTAATTTTTAATCATAGAATCACAGAATCAGAAAATTGTTTTGAAGGAGGTCATTCAGCCTGTTGTGTCTGTGTCAGCTATCTGCATGAGTAATTCACCTGGTAACATTTTCCTGTCTTTTCTTCAGAGCCCTGCAAATGATTCTTCTTCAGATAATGATCCAATTCTTTTTTAAAAGCAAAGATTGAATATGCCTCAAATAAAGTTGCAGGCAGATCCTAACCACTGGTTGCATAAAAAAATTTTCCCCGTGTCACTGTTGCTCCTTTTGCCAATTGTCTTAAATTGGTGTCCTCTGGCTCTTGATTTCTCCACTAATGGAACCAGAACGAGTAAGACCTCATTTTGTATTGGGCTAGAAACACACTCATTGGCCGGGATTTTCCAGCCCGGTCGCAGGCGAGATAGCGGCAGTGGGCGGGTGTGAAAAATCCCACCCATAGACTCATAGACATTTACAGCACAGAAGGAGGCCATTTGGCCTACTGTGTCGGGCAGTCAACAAGGATCTGACAACACTAATCCCATTTTCCAGCACTTGGCCCATAGCCCTGGGGGCTATGGCAACGCAAGTGAATATCTAAATACTTCTTAAAAGTTAGGAGAATTTCTGGCTCAACCAAATTTTCAGGCAGTGAGTTCCAGACTCCCCCCACCCCCTGGGTAAAAGAATTTCTCCTCAACTCCCCTCTTAGCCTTCTACCTCTTACCTTAAATCTATGCCCCCTCGTTATTGACCCCTCTACTAATAGAAAAAGTGCCTTCCTATCCACTCTATCTATGTCCCTCATAATCTTATACATGCCTCTATCAGATCCCCTCTCAACCTTCGTTGCTTCAAGGAAAACAGCCCCAGCCTATCCAATCTTTCCTCATAGCTCAGACCCTCCGGCCCAGGCAGCATCCTGGTAAATCTCCTCTGCACCCTCTCCAGTGCAATCACATCCTTCCTATAATGTGGTGACCAAAACTGCACACAGTACTCCAGTTGTTGCCTAACCAGCATTTCACACAATTCCAGCATAACGTCCCTGCTCTTGTATTCTATGCCATGGCTAAAAAAGGCAAGTATCCATACACCTTCTTAACCATCTTATCTATCTGCCCTGCTACATTCAGAGATCTGTGGATATGCACACCAAGGTCCCTCTGATTTTCAGTACTTTCCAGGGTCCTACCATTCATTGTGTAATCCCTTGCCTTGTTAGCCCTCCCCAAGTGCACTACCTCAGACTTTTCTGGGTTGAATCCCATTTGCCACTGCTCTGCCCACCTGACAAGTCCATTGATATCCTCCTGCAGTTTAAGGCTATCTTCTTCACTATTTACTATCCTATCAATTTTCATGTCATCCGCAAACTTCTTGACCATACCCCCTACATTTAAGTCCAAATTATTTATGTACACCACAACAGCAAGGGCCCCAGCACCGAGCCCTGTGGAACCCCACAGGAAACAGACTTCCAGTCACAGAAACATCCGTCTATCATCACACTCTGCCCCCTGCCTCTCAGCTAATTTTTGATCCAATGTGACACTTTGCCTTGGATCCCATGGGCTCTTACTTTCTTTCTCCATCTGCCATGAGGGACCTTATAAAAGCCTTGCTAAAGACCATGTGGGCATTACCCTCATCAACACTCCTGGTTATCTCCTCAAAAAATTCAGTCAAATTTGTCGAACACAACCTTCCCTTAACAAATCCATTCTGGCTATCCCCGATTAATCTGTGCCTCTCCAAGTGCAGATATATTCTGTCCCTTAGAATTCTTTCTAATAACTTCCCCACCACTGAGGTTAGACTGATTGGCCTATAATTTCCTGGTCTATCCCTTCCTCCCTTTTTTAATAATGGGATAATGTTAGCAGTCCCCCAGCCCTCTGGCAACTCACCTGTGGTCAGAGAGAATTTGAAAATTACTGCCAGGGCCCCTGATATCTCTTCCCTTGCTTCCCTCAACAGCCTGGGATACATCTCGTACGGGCCTGGGGTTTTATCCACTTTTAAGGCTGCGAAACCCACTAGTACCTCCTCTCTCTGCGTTAATTTCCTCTAATATTTCACAGTCCCCCACCCTGATGTCTATGCCTGCGTTGTCCTTTTCCGTTGTGAAGACTGACACAAAGTATTCATTGAGGACTGTACCCACGTCTTCCGGGTCCACACACACATTACCTCCATGGTCCCTAATTAGCCCTACCCTTTCCCTAGTTATTCTCTTGCTCTTTATATATTTAAAAAACCCCTTTGAGTTTTCCTTTATTCTACCCACCAATGCTTTCTCATACACTCTCTTAGCTTTTCTAATTTCCTTTTTAAGTTTCCCTCTACACCTTTTATACTCCTCTAGGGACTCTGCCATATTGAGCTCTCGGTATCTGCCAGAAGCTTCTCTTTTTTTCTTAATCCTAAACTTCATGTCCCTTGACATTCAAGGAGCAGACAGGTTTCATCCAGAACAGTTAACTTTATTGCAGAGAGATTTACAGATGGTTTCATGCTTGACCAAGACTCTTGTCAGGAAACTACGTCCTCCGGATTGCCCACACTAAAAGCTCATTGGTTGGAGCCCCCATAGTACATCCTGGTTGACAGAGGGAGGGACTATACCCCCAGTTACCACAGTAGAAACTTTTTCTGAACCCATTCTAGAAACTCTTGTTTTTTTTTTGCCCTTTACACTATTATTATTCCAGTCTATATTAGGAAAATTAAAGTCCCCCATTATAACTACTCTGCAATTCTTGTAGTTCTCTATAATTTACTTACCAATATATTCTGCTATCTTTCCCACTAATTGGTGGGCCATAGCATATTACACCCATATAGTGTTACCTCCAGTGATTCTTAACTCTAACCAAATTGATGCTGTTCTTGACCCTTCTGGGACATCTTCACTCTCCAGCACTGAAATGTTCCCCTTAATCAATAGCTGCTACCCCTCCTTTTCCTTTCTTTTCTTATATTTCCTGAACAGCTTGTAACCAGGAATATTGAGCAGCTAGTCCTGCCCTTCTTTGAGTCAGGTCTCTATTATCTCCACAATATCATATTTCCATGGGTTCCTGAGCCTGCAGATTGACAACCTTGTTTACCACATTCCGCACAATAATGTACAAGTACAGTAACCCTAATTAAGACCTTTTGGCATTTCCTCTTATTCTGACCCCACCTAATAGCTTACTATACTCTAGCACTGTCTCTCCCAATTCTTTGTGTACCTTATTTATTCTTTCTACCATTACCACCTGGTTCGCACACTCATGCCAACTTAGTTTAGCCCCTCCACAATAGTACCAGCAAATGGCTCGCTAAGGAAATTAGTCCTGGCTCTGTTTCAGTGTAACCCATCCAGCCTCTGCAGGTCCTATCTCCCCCAGGACTGGTCCCAATGTTCTAGAAATCTAAAGTTTCGTGCCACCTTTCCAGCCAGACATTCATCCGCTCTATTCTCTGATTTCCATATTCACTTAGATGTGGTACAGGGAGCAGTCTGGAGATTTCTACCTTTGAGGTCCTGCTTGCTAGTCTCCTTCCTATCTCGCTAAACTCTGATCGTAGGACCACATCCCCTTTTCTACATATGTCATTGGCACTGATGTGGACCACAACTGCTGCTTCACCCTCCTCCCTCAGATTGCTCTGCAGCCAGTGACATCTTTGAATCTGGCATCAGAGAGACAACATGTCATCTTGGATTCAAGTCTGACTTAGTGAAGAAAGAATAGCTTGTGACTTTTAATAAGTGATTTTAATAAGTCAGTAAAGCTCTTTATTTGCAGAAGAGTTTAAATATTCTTTTCAACAAACACTAGTATCAAATGAACCAAAATTCATAAAAGACATTAAGTCTCTTTATCTTGCTCAAAATAACCATCAACTTTGTGTGAACTGTTGAGCTAACAGGATATGGATCCTCCTTCTGCATGTGCACATGATCATACAGTATTGTTTTGTTTCTTAACACTCTATAATACTGAAGTATCGTTTTTCCTTGTTGAAATCTAACTTAA
The DNA here is from genome assembly GCF_017639515.1 of Carcharodon carcharias. Lineage (NCBI taxonomy): Eukaryota > Metazoa > Chordata > Chondrichthyes > Lamniformes > Lamnidae > Carcharodon > Carcharodon carcharias. The sequence goes on from NC_054469.1 coordinate 98,157,827, forward strand.
AAGTGATGATGTGTGAACAATTTCCAAAGGGAACGACTGTAACTCCTCAAAAACATCCATTATAAGTTGACAACGATAAACAATAAAACCTCTATTACACATCTCCTCATATTACTAACAGGAGACTTCCTAATCTTAAGCTTGGCTTCTCATATGATAGAGCATGCAGCTTTGTTCCTGTGGTAAAGACATGCTGTTTCCTGAAACATTCCAAGGTTTGGTCTGTTTGAATGCTAGGCTCAAAATCTGGCCCAAACATTTAACTGTGCACAATTCAATAGAGTTGAGATGACAAACATTATATTCAAAATATTCTTAATATGAGTGATGTACTAGTAGACAATGAGATAATCTAAGTGTCAGGCTAACATAGGAACAGGAGTTGGTCATTTAGTCCCTTGAGCACTGTCCTACCATTCAATAAGATCATGGCTGAACTGCAATCTACATCCCTTAATACCTGTGAGTAACAAAAATCTATTGATCTCAGATTTAAGACCATAAGGCCATATGACGTAGGAGCAGAAGTAGGCCATTTGGCCCATCGGGTCTGCTTTGCCATTCAATGAGATCATGGCTGGCCTGATAATCCTCAACTCCACTTTCCTGCCTTTTCCCCAGAACCCTTGAGTCTCTTACTGATTAAAAATCTGTCTATCTCAGCCTTGAATATACTTAATGACCCAGCCTCTACAGCCCTCTACGGTAAAGAATTCCACAGATTTACTACCATCTGAGAGAAGAAATTCCCCCTTACCTCTGTCTTAAATGGGCGACCCCTTCCTCTGAGATTATGCCCTCTGGTCCTAGACTCTCCCACAAGACAGCCTCTCAGCATCTACCCTGTCAAGCCCCCTAAGAATCTTATATGTTTCAATAAGGTTGCCTCTCATTCTTCTAAACTCCAATGAGTACAGACCCAGCCTACTCACCCTCTCCTCATAAGAAAAATCCCTCCATACCCAGGATCAACTTAGTGAACCTTCTCTGGACTGCCTCCAATGCCAATATATCTTTCCTTAGATAAGGGGCCAAAACTCTTCACAGTATTCTAGGTGTGGTCTAACTAGTGCCTTGTATGGTTTTAGTAAGGCTTCCCTATTTTTATACTCTATTCCCTTTGAAATAAAGGCCAACATTCCATTTGCTTTCTCTCTTTCCTGCTTTTGGGGATTCATGCACGAGCACTCACAAATCCCTCTGTGCTGCAGCTTTCTGCTTTATTATTTAAATCTTATTTAATTAATATTCAGCCCCTCTTCCTGCCAAAGTGCAGAACCTCACATTTTCTGAGATGAAAATAAATTTAAATTTTAATGTTTCTTGAAGAAGAACTGTATTGTTTTAATATTTAAATTGATAATGCTCTGTGAGGCTTGAGCCCGCTTGCAGGTGGTGCCCACACAGCACTGGCACTGGACCCGAGTAGTATAACATATCCTAAGAATAGTTTTATTGCTAACTATGCTGGCCTACAGCAGAACATCCAATAGAATTACTACAACAATGTTAATTAAGTACAACTGTGACAATCTTCTTATTGCATGGGAATAATCCTTTTCAATCTAATTACTTTGGGGTTCAAGTTTGAATGAGCACTTCAAATAATGAGCTGGCAACATTGTTAAAATTGCAAAAAAATTATACAAGTCTGGAATGCAAAGAACTAAAATTAGCGCTTAGTGGGATTATATAAATAATGAGTTACACCTGGTATTTTCCATTCCACAATTATCATTTAACATTATACTGAACAAATATTTACTGAAAAAATATATACAACACAAATACCAAATATTGCAACTCGGAAATAAGGCTTGAAACTAAAACAAAACAGCTCTGGCTTTTTGTGTGTTTTACTTACCGCAAGCATAGTTGCTACGGTAACCAACCCAGTTCAGGCACTCCCAACTTTACACCCATTGAAAATCTTTCATTTAAGGAAGGGCTTATCTTACCAGGACTAGTGAAAAATGTGCCAAAATGCATGCTGAGGTTACCATCGGTCAAAGCAAAACTGGTTTCAGTACACAAACAGAACTAGTTAACTTGTCTTCATTTTGTCCTCTGGTCTCAACTTGAACTCCATAATGACTTGATGGAGTGGGCAGGTTTCAACAAGAAACAGCTAAACTTTATTACAGAAAACTTTTCAGGTGCTGTGTGCTCAATCATGACTCTTATCAGGAAGCCCCAACCCCTAGAATGCCCACATTTAGGGCTCAATGATCGGAGCCTCCCAGAATATCAAGTGACCCCTGATAGACATCAGGAGAAGGCTACACCTTCAGTTACTGCATTTCCCCACCCTTTAATTTTTTACAAGTTCAGCTTACAAGGAAACATTTGAAGGTCCAACAACATATACATATATACAACTTCAGGTGTGAAAGATCAAGTCTCTGAGGTGCTCTCCTTAAATGGCTAGAGTGACATAGCTCTACCACATGAGGTTCCTCAACAGGGTCAGCAGTATCTGGAACTGCAGCACAAGACACATCATTTGAAAATGACAGTTCTGGATTTGGCAACTCTACAGAGACCATCAGGCATGTCTATTCTAGGTTGATCTGTCATCTTAGGAATTGATGGTTTGATGTTAATCACAGGCGGAATAGCTGGTTGTTGAAATGTCTCTCTAGTACAAATATGATCTATGCGTTTACAAATGATTCTATCTTCCACTTCCACTTGACCTTTGAAATAAAGTTCAACATTCCATTTTCCTTTTCTATTACCTGCTGAACTTGTATCCTAGCTTTTAGTGATTCATGCATGAGGATCTCCAAATCCCTGTGCTGCAGCTTTCTGCAGTCTTTCTCCATTTAAGTAATATTCAGCTCCTCTACTCCTCCTGCCAATGTGCATAACATCATATTTTCCCAGATGAAAATAAACTTAACTTTAAATGTTTTCTGAAGCAGCAGTCTCTGAGTTAATGGTTCCAAATACTCAACAAGTTCCACTTCAGAAATTTCGCACAAATACTGTGTCACCTACAGTGAATGTGGTTCAATTTTTCATTACTCTGATTCCGCTCTACCTTCCCCTCTAAATTTGGAAATACCGGGTATAACCGTGTACGTAGGTGGCGTTTCATCAATAATTCAAATGATGTTGAACCTGTAGTCAAATGTGGCATTGTATAATAACTGAGAAGAAAGTTGGAAAGTCAAGATTCTAGAGTCCCTTCTGATAATCTTTTCAGTTTGAAAGTTTGTATAGCTCTCTTGGCTAAACCATTCATTGAGGGATGGTAAGGGGCTGTTTTAATATGTCTGATTCCATTCAGATTCATGAATTTCTGAAACTCTGTGTTGGTAAAGGCTGTACTGTTATCAGAAATGACGGATTTCAAGTAGGCCATGTATGCTAAAACAGTGACGCAGCTTCTCAATAGTTGTGCACGATGTTGGCGATTTTACTTCATATACATCCATCTATTTAGAATGTGTATCTACAATCAACAAAAACATGATACCTAAGAATGGTCCTACAGAATCAATATGTAGTCTAACCCAGGATCAACCAGGCCACACCCATGGATGCAGGAGAGCTGAAACAGGCAACTTCTGTTGTTACTGACAATGGAGACAATGCTTGACCATGCTTTCAATGTCACTGTCAATGCCTGCCCACCAGACAGATTCATGCAAGCATTTTCATCTTTGATATGCCAGGATGCGTGCTGTGAAGAGGGGTTCTCTACCTTATGATGGGATGTCAACTCTTGATCCCCACGACAAAATGCTATCTTGACAGCTTAACTCTGTCCCATCTGTTTCTGCCTTGGAATAGTTGTAAATCTTCAGATACAGACAAATTTGACCATCCTTGCAAAACAAAGTCTTTGGGCAGAATTTTGCCCTTATCAGGCAGGCTCGGCAGGGGGTAGGGTGAGAAGTCGATGAGGCCAGAATCGGGGCCGGACTGCAATTTCATGCTGGCAGGCCAATTAAGGCCTTCCCAGCGTGCTGCAGTGCTCAGCGTTGCCTGTGTGGGGGGTGGTGGAAGGGGCAGAGGGCAAATGTGAACTTCACTATGTTACCCTCATCACCAAATGTAATGTCTCAATGGAGTGGACAGCTTTTAACAAGAAACAGATAAACTTTATTACAGAGAGCTGCCTCAAGGAAACAAAGTTTTGAAAATAAAAAATAAAGAATTTTAAGGTTTTAAAAAAACATGTCCCCTCATGTGACTAACATGAACAGGAATGTGTTAGAAACTGGGATGATCTTTTTTTAATGACAGATCAAAACCTCATCCCACCCATTGATAAGGTTTCGCAAAAAATGCAAAGGCCACCTGGCCTTTTCACCTGTCCGCCAACCGTTAGGTTGGACGGGCAGTGAGATTGTTAATAGCCTTAATAGGCCTTTTAATTGTCAACGGGTGTGCTGTCAACTCCCGCGCACTCCCGCTGTCCGAAATATGGCACAAGGGGGCGATGATATCGGGAGGCTCACTCGACATCATTGCGCGTCATTTTACACTCGAACAGGTCGGGCGCACACCTGCCCACTCAGCAAAAATCCTGGCCTGGGTCCTTCTCCTTTCACTATCATCACAAGCAGCTGGGCTGTCTGTTGCCTATAAGATAGCAGTACTGTGGCAATGTCATTTACCTGAATAGATTCTCTAGTGTATGGCTTTAATATAGCAGTTGTCCACTTCAAGTTTATTGGCTGGTTACCATAAGGTAGTTGAAAATATGCTGTCCCCACTACTGTAGTTGAGGCACCTGTATCCACCTCCATTAATAGTGGCTTCTCATTACCTTGGATTATGACAATGATAGGTTTGGTAAATGTCAGGTTCTGCTGTATTCTTAAATTTAATCATGTTGGTTTGCTGCTTTACTGGCTGGTTCAACTTTGCTCTGTACTGCCTTACTACATGGCCTTTCTTATGGCAGTAATGGCATTCTGCCTCCTTGAATTTACAGATGTACAGTCCGTGCTCACCTCCACATCTATAACAACTTAATCTTGGAGTTGCTGCTGAAGTGTTTCTACTCGGCCTTTTCATGTTTCTCACAGCGACATTGCATCTTGCTTCAATGGTATGGGTCTGGTTTTCGCTCCACGCTCAACGATAGGTTCATCCCCCACATGAAGAACAGCGTCATGTTCTACGTGATGCCTGTGAGTGTCTCGCAGCACTTTCCGTGGTGAGATAGGTTTCTAGGATTCACTTAAAGTCAATGTCGACCTCTGTCAGTTGTCCTGAATGCCACAAACTAATTGGTCCTGCAGCATACCGTTTAAGGTGCCCCTAAAGTCGCAGTGTTCTGTTAACTGCTTAAGGTTCGTTACATAGGTTGCGATGGTCTCTCCCAGGGCCCTTACTCTGGAATTAAATTAAAAACGCTGCATTCTTACGGATGGCTTTGGCTGGAAGTGTGTTTTCACGAGGTCCACTAATTTATTTTAGGGCTTAGAATTGGATGTGTCCATCAGGTTGCGAATGAGATTGTCTTTCTGCCACATACATCTAAAAGGATGGCTTTCTGCATTTCCTCTGTGATAATTTCATTTTCTATGAAATAAAATCTGAGGCGCTCTATGTGCTGGCTCCAGTCTTCCTTAGTTGCATCATAAGGATCGATTCTGCTGAAGAATGCCATGACTGGTGAGTAGTCTTTTCTTTTTTTCAAGATTCAATATACTCACAGTAGCAAGGCGAGGTGCAATGTCAGAGCTATGTTACCCTCATCACCAAATGGAATGACTCGATGGAGTGGCCAGGTTTTAACAAGAAACAGATAAACTTTATTACAGAGAGCTTTTCAGGTGCTACACGCTCAATCAGAACTCTTGTCAGAAAGCCCACCCCTGGATTGCCCGTGCTTAGGGCTCATTGGTTGGAGACTCCCAGAACATCATGTGACCCCCGACAGACAGCAGGAGAGGCTATACCTTCAGTTACTACAAACTCCATGAGGTTTGACGCTAGTGACACCAGGCAAGTGGGCAGTTAAAATCACCCAAGATACTTATGTGCCCTGAAGTTACCAGGATTAGAGTGATTAAAATTTAAAACTGCTCAAATAAATGGATGGAAAGGACATCCAGCCAATGCCAGCAGAGTCCTTTGTAGCAATATGCAGTCAGGAACCTAATGTCACAATTCCCACTATACTCCTGGTTTGCAAAGGCCTACCAAGAAAAGTTCAGCCTCCTGAAGCACTTCTCCAGATCAGTTGAAGAAACTCATTCTTGGCCTTTACGCCATGTGTACTCGGTATGGCCTCCTGTGAGAAGCCTCATTTATCAGTGCCTTCTAAAAAGCTCAGCTATAATTCATGTTGGTTGCTAAATCTACTATCTCTTACTGCAGGTCTTCCTCCATTCAAATTAAACTGGCAATTATAACATTCATTTTCAAAATATCAGGATGTGCACTATGGATTTCTTCCAATAATGATTCTCTTCCTTGCACAGGGATAATGACTCTTTCTCCCCATAACAAGAAGTTATGTCACCATAAACACACACAAGAGCCTGTACCACCATATACGCCTACCCTTCTGTGTGTCTTCTGCCTGTGCGACTTTCCGAAGAACCATGGAAAACTTATTACAAGGACTCCCCCGAATTATGGTGTATCTGGATGATGTCCAAATCACAGGATCCACAGAAGCAGAGCATGTGGCAAAGCTGGAAGAGGTTCTGAAAAGATTTTGTCCTTTTCTATGACAGTAGTGGCATCCTGCCTCTCTAAATCTGCAGACTTTTGATGCATGATTTCCCACACAATGGTAACACTTTAACTTCTGGGTTACTGGTGAGCTGCTTCCAGTATTTCTTTTCATTTTCCTAACAGTAGGGACCATGTCCCACTTCCCAGTAGCCTCCCTGATTCACACCACGCCCGGCAGCAGGTTCTCACCCTAACTGCAGAATGACGCCATGTTGCACACTCTGCAAAGCCTGCATGTCCCTGTCAGCACTCTCCATTGCTAGCGCTGTCTCCATGGTGAACTTCAGATCTATCTCAAGCAAACGGCGCTGAATGGCATTGTCATTTATGCTGCAAAACAAACGATCTCGCAATATGTCATTTAAAGTATCACCAAGGTCACAGCGTGGCATTAACTGCTTTAACTTTGTGATGTACACTCAGCTCACCAGAGGCCCTTACTCGAGAGTTAAACTTGAATCTTTGCAATGATCACTGAGGGTTTAGGCTGAAAATGTCCTTTGACGAGGTCGACTATCTCTGTGATGGTTCTGGAATTTGGTGCATTCAGAGCCGCCAAGCTACAGGTTACATTATAAGTTTTGCTCATCGCCAATTGTCATAAGCTTGGAGTGCAGGAGGGGTTTCTTGTCAGAAACTGTAAACTTTATTCACAAACTCCAGATGGGGCTGCATGCTTGTTCCAAGACCAAGGCTAAAAAGCCCCGCCCCCAAGATTCCCCGTGCTCAAAGCTGGTGGTCTATACCGTGACGTGATCCACATAACAGTAAGCAATAGTTTAACTTACAATTACTACACGTGCTGTATATTTCTAGATTTCTCTGCTTTTGTTTTATAAATAGGTTTTTCTAGGTTTTTTTTGTTGATTTTACCAGATGCCAATCAGTGAATGGCAGCTGGCTGTGATTTCCTTCCAGTAAATTTCATAAAACCTGAATTTGATAGAGAAAATAAAAGAAAATTAGCTGGCCGTGATGCACCATTTTCTTGGGTTTTCCTACAGTTCTGTTTCATTAAACTGGACACCTAAATGTATTAATTGCCACAGAATGCATACTACTGCCACTGGCAAGATTGTGTGTACACAAGCAAACTAACAATTCAGAGTTGCCTTAAGCTGGATATGAACATGAGGCATAATAGAAATGGAAGTCCTCACATTCACACTCTCTATATCCCCACAGGATTTAGCATTTAAAATAGAGGCTTGTTCAAACGACCCAGACAGCCTTATACGACTAATGCTTTTCACTTGCATAGGGCAGAATCGTCCAGTCCCGCTAGCAGCGGACATCATGGTGGGCGCGACCAGACAATATGGCGAGAAGGCCAAAAATCAGATTTTCGCCGTCGTGAAACCAATTTGCAATCATCCCCTCCACCGCATTTCCCACCACCGCACATCGGGAATTTAATTTCAATACTTTAGCATCTCATTATAAGCCCTGCTCACTAGTATCATCACCCAATGCTTGATCATCCAGGCACATTGGCATGATTGCAAGCCAACATGTTTCATGGGTACATAAGCACCATGCACCTGGCAAGCTGCACTTAGCTCAGGACTTTTGAGGTTTATTTGCCTACCTTGCTTTGGGCAGGACTTGTGATCATCAGCACCAGGCTTCTCAGGCAGCACCACATCACTTTTAGGGGGGCTCACAGGCAGCTCTCTACCTACCAGACCAGCCGTAAGGCTTTTCAATGGCCAGAGCTTGCTTGGTGAAGGAGGAGAAGTGGCCTCAGGCAAGGGAAGAGGCTGAGGACTGAGGTCTGCACTGGGGAAGTGGGTATCCAAGCGTGTCTGTAGTGGCACATGTTGACCTGTTAAAGTGGCCTCAAGATGGTGAGGGGTGAGGAGGCAGATGAAGCCAGATAGAGGATGTGTGAGAGTGAGTGAGTAGTGATGTCCTTTGAGCTGGCAGTGAGTGAGATGCCAGTGAATGTGTGATGGCCTTGTGAGTGTGTGAATTTAGAGTAATGAGATGGTTGCCTTACTCTGACAGCATGGATTAAATCATTCATCTGTTTTTTTCACTGGATGGCTAACATCTTGTGTGCAGCATTGTCACTGGCCACCTCTGCCACCGCCTCCCAAGCTGGAATGATGGGCCTCCTGTGGCCAAAGCAGCGGTACAGGACATCGCAGAGGGTTTCCATGGCGCTCAGAAGGCATCCCAGAAATGCGTCACTGAATCGGGGGGCTACTGTCTTCTTGGCTTTTGGGGCCATGTCTCACCAGAGCAGGCCTGGGCTGCAAGCATTGAGATGTGTGCACGTGGCTGCAGTTTAAACATGGCGCTGTGCATGAGGAAGCAGCAAGGTAATGGCGCGGAGGGCAAGTCGGAGGCTACTCATCAGTGAGGCAGGGTGTTTGCTATGGTTACATAATTAATGAGATGGGAAGGGGACGATACAGTGTGAAAATCCACCATTGCAGCTAGCGGGTAAAGCATCTTTTCTCACATCTGCTACCGGACTTAGTGCAAATCTGGGACTATTCCACCCATAGCGTCAGAAAAAGCATTCACATACTGCAAACAAACCAAATTCAAGGGTGCTTGAAGTAAAATATTTCTCAATTTGAATGGATTTATTGCGCAAGAAGATTTATTGCGCAGGTTCTTTGTTTACTTCATTTATAGGAATGGCGTTGGTATGTAATCCTCTTGAATATGTGCCAATGACAAAGAACTGGCACATACTGAAAGATCACGAAAAGGGAAACTAGTGAATGCCCCCATCAGCTGTAAATATTCAGAAAATTAACCATATTCATTCCGTGATCTCTGTCAAGCCTTGAAAGAAATTGCCTGAAAATTGGGTTCCTTCAGATATTAACATCAAAACGTGTTGGGTTCAATTTTAACCCATACCAGTCCAGAGGAATTTGTGTAAGTGGGAGATAAAAATGAACAGGTTACTTGGCTGCTCGCAACTCAACTATTTTGGATTTTAACGTGCAGGATTCTGTAGTCAGTCAGAGGAGGCCACCATCTAAAGCAGACAAGGAATTTATGAATTTATGGGCAGAATTTTATGGCCCCGTTTCGACGGGGATGGGGCGTAAAATGCAGCGAGCCATTATAAACCCCATTGACTTCAGCGGGAACGTGAAATCCCACTGCCGTAAAATTCTGCCCTATGTGTATCAGGATATTCTTACATCAATGCAGCTTTTATGCAGCTTTTATTATATTTTAAGTGGGGCTTGAACAGGAAAACCTCTGCGGCCATCCAACAAAGCAGGAGAAGGTCAGTTCTAGGTCTGCAGATAAAAAAATGTTCCTCCAATGTACACCTAAAACTTTCTTTAATGGGTACAGGAGGAACAGAATCGCTTCTCTTGCCCCATGAGTAAAATCACTGCTTTCCCTAAAATGGGCTCACCCCATTCGCTCCAGCAAAATCTTTCCAATTCATGTGCTTTCCAGTGAGTCTCCCTAATGCCCCTACTCCTCTGGCAATTCCTCCTTCTTTGAGCACCTAACCTTATTCCACCCTTTGCACGCCTCATTTAAAATCCTCGTTCTCTATAATCCATGCAATGACAACAAAAAAGCTTTTTTTTTGCCCACAAAGTTATTTTTACTTCTTTCCTCCCTCAGGCTCTGCACTGAATGACTTCTCATCCTTGTTGATTTCAACCTTCATTTCAATTCATCATACTCTCTCCCCTCCAAGTTCATTGCCCTCTTATCGTCCCTTAATTTCTTCCTCCTTATAAACTCCCCAGCTCATATTCATGGCAGTCGTTTTGAACTTGTCATTCCATGTGGTGTCACAATCTCTGTCATTCCAATCATAGTTAAGGCTAGGCCTGTTCACTCCCTTGTATCACTCTTTACCCATACTCCCTCTCCACATCCCAACCCTACCGACTTATGAGTCCACATCTGGCAAAGCCAATCCACTTACAACTGAACTTTCAAAATTCTAACTGTCTTGCCATTAGACCTTGGTTCAGTGTAACATTTTTGCAACAACTGATTTGTTCAACTGCACCATCACCTTTGATGGCCCAGTCCCCAGTAAAATGATTATTCCCTCTCACCCTGCCATTTCCCTGGCATGGCCTTCATCTTCACCCTCTTAAATTCAAGGGTAGATATGATGGACAACCAGTTTAGCGAATCACCACCAAATCTGCCTGACCACCTAAAGCACTACCGGGTCCTGCTCTCATCTTTTAAAACTGCTTACTGTTCCAGGATCAGCCTGGAATTCCTGGTTTATTTTCTCTACAGAAAACCATCTCCCTAAACTCCTCTCCCTGTCTACTCCACACTCACCTTCAACAACATGTAAGGAGCTGGTGGAATTCTTTGTCATTAAGATTGAGATCAGCTGCCTGCCAACTTCCACTAGTCCACAGAGGAAGATTTCCTCTAAAATTCCACCACCTCCCTCACAAACCCAGAGCCTGCATTTTCCTCTAGTTTCTCTCCCAAGTTCATCTTGTCCACCACCTCCATCCTATTCTCTGTAAATCAATGGCCTCCCAACATCCCTTCCTAATCCTCATGTTAGCCAATATTGTTAATAGTTCTCTCTCATCAGGTAGTTTCCCTGTCACCTTCAAATCTGCTGTCATCACCCTTCTCCTCTAAAAACCAACACTTGATCCCATTGTCCTTGCAAACTACCACCCCATTTCTAATCTGCTTCTCCTCTCCAAAAGGTGCTCTAGGAACAAAAGCTCCCGTTATTATTGTTGTGTCAGTGACGGCCTCAGGGTACCTAAACAACTTCACTCACCCACCAGCTAATTGCCACTTTCTAGTCATTTCATAAAACCTGGGGATTAAAATATCCTGGGCTTCGCACCCCATCACCTGAAACTGCCCAGGATTAAAATCAATCCTTTTATTACTAAATTCCTTGGCCTGCTATTTTAAAAGAGACACAATCCCATTTATTTCAATTTTCAAAATGTCAGTGGCACTAATTCATTTATTTTAAGCATTTCTACGTAATGTCTAAAGAGATAAAAACATGGTTTGCATTTCCACAGCAAAGGTCACTTCTTTTATAAAATCTTACAGAAGAAGAAAATCTGTCTCCCAATAAAGACTTCAGGCACAAACACATCATTTTACCAGGTTGATTGACATTGACATTAAAAGCAGACTTCAAACTTCCTGTCAGTGACAGTTAACCAGTCCTGCGATCTCAAATGTCTAAATTCAGTGAATGCCTTGATTGCGTTGATTTCTGGAATATCCCCTTAGGTTAATGACGCAGCATTTTCAGTTTTTGTTATTTTGAGCTCAGATGTTTCCTTAATTTTTTGGGGGCATTTTGATTTTTAATTAATTGCAAGTTATTTATTTCTGCCATTACCTCATTGTTCTTCACTCTGGTTGTGAGGCTTAAATTATCAATGTACACTTGACTAGACCAGACCATCATAAACAGCAAGATTTACTTTAAAGGAACTAAGAGAACAGATTGCAAATCCATATAGATATGTAGAACTATGAATTTCATTTACATTGTGATGCATTAAAATTTTATGTTGAGCCCATTCAAATTTGAATTTCATTTAGACTCGAGAACTTTGTGCCAATGCTGTGAAGATGATTGGCATTTACCTGGTTTCTTTCTTTGGTATTCTGACATCCCAGTGAAAGGAAGATGAGAAGTATCTGAAACTCACACGAAGCCATGTGACAAAAGGGAGTGGTGCATGTCACACAACTAGTTCCAAAAAATGTATAGCTAGCAGAACAAGAAAAGTAGGCTTTTCTATCACTCTCAGAAGCTGTGATGTTATTGTTGGTGTTTTGACATCTGGCTTTGACTAACTCTCGGCTCATCTTTCCTCTAGCTGAAGCTATCTCCGTCCGCCCTCACACTCCCTCCATCCACCCTCACACAGTCCCTCCATCCTCCCTCTCACACTGCCTCCATCCTCCCTCTCACACTCCCTCCATCCTCCCTCTCACACTCCCTCCATCCTCCCTCTCACACTCCCTCCATCCTCCCTCTCACACTCCCTCCATCCTCCCTCTCACACTCCCTCCATCCTCCCTCTCACACTCCCTCCATCCCCCCTCTCACACTCCCTCCATCCCCCCTCCATCCACCCTCAGCTACCCTTCCCCCATCCACCCTCAGCTACCCTTCCCCCATGTCCCACTTATCGGGCAGAATTTTCTGCCTGTCGGCCCGACCCAATCTCCGGCAGGCGGGGAGACAATCCCCACCGGAGAAGCGGGCCCCACTGCCATTTTACGTGGGCGGGCCAATTAAGGCCTGCCCAGCGTGACATCCGGCGGGAAGTGCTATGCGCTCCCTGTGTGGGCAGGGGGAATTCCCCAAAAGCGAGAGTGTGCTCTTTTGCGTACGCACACAAAAGAGGGCTCATCTCCCTGAGGCTAGGTGCTGCCTCAGGGAGATCACTTACACTTTTAACAATATTAAAATTGAAAAACATTTCCCTAACATGTCCCCCTCATGTGACAATGTCACATGAGATGGGACATGTTCATAATTAACATAATAACTTTATTAAAAATTTTAAAACCCTTCATGAAACCTCATCCAGCCGCTGGATGAGGTTTCATGTTTTCTCTATTTGCCGCCAAGGCTCCTGGCCTGCCCACCAACCTTAAGGTAGGACGGGCAGGTCCTTTAATTGTATAAATGATCCTGTCAATGGCCTCAATTGATTTTACTGTGCCCCCGCCTTCCTGAAAATTTAAATGGGGCGGGATGACGTCGGGGTTTCCGCCCAAAGTCATCCCATGTCATTTTATGCATCGGCAAGCGAGCCCCGGCCCCTGCTCGCAGACAGCAAAATTCTGCCCATACTTTTCACCATGCATCCTACATAAACTGACATTGTGGTGAATGTAGCCCTTATCAGCAAGGGCAGAATTTTTCGCTCGGCATACAGGCGTGCACCCGACACGCTCAAGCGTAAAATATCACGATAATGTCAGGTGTGTGTCCTGACATAATTGTGCACTCGCGTGATATTTCGGTCAGCGGCCACGCACTAAACTCGGAAGCGTGCCCACTGACAATTAAGAGGGTTTTTAGGCCTATTAATGGTGCAATTAACTGGGATTTTTCGCTGCCCGTCAATGTTACGGTTGGCGGGCAGGCGAATCAGCCAGGTGATCTTTGCATTTTTCAGGAAACCTCATCCAAGGATGGAATGATCAATGCTGCTTGTGTTGGGGAGAGGAGGAGTGCGAGTGCTGAAGTCAGCACGGGCATGGGGGAGCACTCACAGAAAGCTCCCAGAAGACAGAGAGCTGCCTCAGAAGCTGAATACTGCAAAGGTATCAAATAATCCCTTATCCCTGGAACCCTTTAGTGAATCTCTTCTATATCCTCTCCAAAGCCTTCAGATCTTTACTAAAGGGCAGTGCCCGGATATGGACACAATGGGCTGGATTTTCACTGCAGGGGCGGGTAACAGAAGTTGGGGCCATTTCTGGGCCACAAACATTTCCCCAGGGAGCAACATAATCAGCCCTCAGTTCCATGGGGACACCCTTTTAATGCTATGGGCATGTATCTGGCAGCCAAGTGGCTGCAGGAATGGAGGCGGGACTACTCGAGTGCACGTCCGAGTTAAACTGGCTATGGCAGCCATAACTGTGGCTGCCATTTGAGTACTGTTACTGCAGGACACAGAAGACATGAATTCCACAATGTCTCAGCAGAGTCAGAGGCCTGGAACCCAGGGCAGGGCAGCCCTCAATTCTCTGATGTAGACCTTGAGGTAATGCAAGACTTTGAGGGAGAGAAGGGACGTCCTCTTCCCAGAGAATGGCAGAGCAGGCCACCCACCCAAAGCAGGTGGGATTGACATTGCTGCACTTTCAAGGGAAGAAGTGTGGTCAAAGATTTTGGATCCAGTCTAGGAAGAGGTTCAATGGTCCTGAGTCATCAGCAGAGCCTTTGAACTCAAGCCCAACAACTAGTGCAGGAGGGCTCATTGACCTCTTTGTCACTAAGACTACCCATTCAGATGCCTGTACTGCTTCTGCCTCTTTTCATACTCACTAAGCCAAATGTTCCCACATCAGATTTTCCACTGGGGTAGCCTTGAGCCCCTCTCACTCTTGAGTGTATTTTCCATCCTCTGTTTCTTTCCCAGAATTAAAGTCAATGGAAAGGAAAATCATGCAGGATGTGTAACAGGTGACTGATCAGCTCCCCCTGCTTTACATCCCTTCTTTGGATGTAAATATCTTAGAAAATCAGGAATAAATAAAGTGGCTTGGCATAGCTAGATAAGTAACTGAGCTGTAGATAATCAGGGCTAAACAAAAAGCAGTTAATGCTGAATTACTGTGATATCACTGAACTGCCTTTGTAACCTCTGTTATTTATTTTGTCAATTAACCCTATCCACTAAATATTTGTTTTTTAAGTTAAAAGCACTAGTATGATTTTAAGATTAATAAATAATTGTTAGCTCATGATTTTTTTGTCTGACTTATTTTATAGTTGGCAAGAAACAACTAATTAATTCGCTCAGTAGCTTGTGTGGATCAGAGAAAGATAGAAAAATAGAAGCAGCAGTAGATCATTCGGCCCTTCAAGTCTGCTCCGCTATTCAATATGATCATTGCTGATTCTCTATCTCAGCAACATACTCTCGTTCTGTCCACATTAGAGTCTAGCAATCTATTTCCTTCTTAAATATATTCAGTGACTTGGCCTCCACAGCCTTCTATGGTACAGCATTCCATAGGTTCACCACCCTCTGAGTGAAGAAGTTTCTCCTCATCTCAGTCCTAAATGGCCTTCCCCATATCCTGAGATTGTGACCCTTTGTTCTAGAGCCCCCACCCCCCCACCACTCCCCAGCCAGAGGAAACATAATCCTTACATCCAGTCTGTCCAACCCTGTTAGAATTTTATATGTTTCAATGTGGTCCCCTCTCATTCTTCTAAACTCCAGTGAATACAGTCCTAGTCGGCCCAATATCTCCTCATATGACAATCCTGCCATCCCAGGAATCAATCTGGTGAACCACTCCCTCTATGCAAGCATATCCTTGCCTGGGTTAGGAGACCAAAACTGCACACAATACTCCAGGTGTAGTCTCACCAAGGTGTTATATAGCTGCAGTAAGACATCCTTGCTCCTGTACTCAAATCGTCTTGCAATGAAGGCCAACAAACCATTTGTCTCCTTAACTGCTTGCTTTCAGCGATTGGTGTACAAAGACATCCAGGTCCCTTCGTACATCAACATTTCCCAACCTATCACCATTTAAATAATACTCTGCCATCTGTTTTTCCTACCAAAGTGGATAACTTCACACTAATCCACATTATTCTGCATCTGTCATATATTTGCCCACTCACTCAACTTGTCTAAATCGCCTTGAAGCCTCTTAACATTCTTCTCACTACTCACATTCCCAGTTAGTTTTGTGTCACCAGCAAACTTGGAAATATTACATCTGCTTCCCTCATCCAAATCATTGATATACATTGTGAATAGTTGATTGCACTGATCCCTGCAGTACCCAACTAGTCCCCGCCTGTCATTCTAAACAAAGACCCATTTATTTGTGTATTAACTACTAATAAAATCAATATTAGCTGAGGTAAAACAGCTTGCCAAGCTAAAATTGGCAGCAGTAACATAGACTAGGTGTTAAAAGCTAAACAGTTCCTTGCTGACAAATTAAGGTAAGATTATAAGGTCACATCTGCTGCACTTTGAGGAATATTCTTGGCAGGGTATTAATTCCAGTGTTCTCTGGTACCAGACAAAACAAAGTAGGGAAGTTCCTTAGTTAAATCCCTATTCTATGCTACAGTTGCATTTAAAATCACTATTTAGTGACCTACGCTGAGCGTCAGACTGGGCTCAGGCCAATTGCAAATATAATTAAATTGGCAGGTAGTAATCATTGCTTAAGGATGCACACCAAATTGAATTACATTTAGATGAGGTACTGAACGTCTGCCAGAGCCCATGGAACTCTATCCAGCATGTGTGATCGCTTTAACTTTAAATCACTTGACCTATTTGCTATATGACTTAATAATGCTGTTATCTACATTGATGAGCAGAAATAACAAATACACTCAATATTCAGTTCCCTGCAAGCTTACAGGCCACATAAATCAATTATACAATTTCAAGTGTTCTGCACCAATTACCTTAACTTCCTCCTTCATACCTGAGGCAATAACAGACATTTTAAGAACATAAGAGGATAACAATTAAGAGCAGGAGCAGACCATTTGGCCCCTCGAGCCTGCTTTATCATTCAATGAGATCATGGCTGATCTGACTATGACTTTAACTACTTTCCTGCCTGCACCAACCCCTCTCATACCCTTGGCTCCCTTGTGGATCAAAATCTGTCTAACTCAGCCCTAAATACATTCAAAAACCTAGCCTCACTGCTTGCTGGGGAAGAGAATTTAAAACAATAACCACCCTTTGAGAGAAGAAACTCCTCCTTATCTCAATCTTAAATGGGAGACCCTTCATTTTGAAACTGTGTCCCCTGGTTCTAGGTTTCCTATGAGAAGAAAATCGTTTCAGCATCTCAAGCCCCCTCAGAATCTTTTATGTTTTAATAGGACCACCTCTCATTCTTCTAAACCCCAATGAGTATAGGCCCAACCTGCTCAAAGGCCAACCATAAAACAAACAGCGTGCATATATTAATTTACGAGAAGGATAACATTGGCCAGAATCCTTGGCTAGACAAGCGGGGTCCACTCACCAACGTGTAAAATGATGCGCGGTGACATCGGGCTTGCGTCACCGCATGTCATTGCGATTTTCAGTTCAGCGGGCACGCACCAGAGTCAGCTTAATCTTAAAATTGGTGGGCAGGCAAAAAGCCTAGGTGGCCTTCGCATCTTTTATGAAACCTCATCCACGGGCGGGATGAGGTTTCATGAATGATTTATAAATGAAATAAAGATTTTCATTAAAATTCATAGACATGGAAAATTGTCTCAAGTGGTGTTCCACAGGGCTCGGTGTTGGGACCCTTGCTGTTTGTGTTATATATTAACGATTTGGACCTGAACATGGGGGGCACAATTGGGAAATTTGCAAATGACACAAAGATTGGCCGAGTAATGGATGGTCATAATCTCCAAAATGATATAGATGGGTTGGTGGAGTGGGCAGTAAAGTGATGGATAGATTTTAACATATGTATGTGTGAGGTCATACATTTAGGGAGGTCAAACAGTTACAGGGATTACACAATAAATGGGAATATACTAAGAGGGGTAGATGAAGTGAGAGATCTTGGTGTACAAGTACACAGGTCCCTGAAGGCAGCAGTTCAAGTAAACAAGGTTGTAAAGAAGGCTCTCCTTCATTAGCAGAGGTATAGAATATAAAAGTAAGGATATAATGTTGGAATTGTATAAAACACTGGTGAGGCCACAACTGGAGTATTGTGTACAGTTCTGGTCACCACATTACAGGAAGGACGTAACAGCTCTAGAGAGAGTGCACAGGAGGTTTACAAGAATGTTGCCAGGGTTAGAAAAGTGTAGCTACGAGGAGAGATTGGATGGGTTGGGGTTATTTTCCTGAGAACAAAGAAGGCTGAGAAGTGGCTTGATGGAGGTGTACAAAATTATAAGGGGAATAGATAGAGTAGACAAGATAAAATTGTTTCCCTTGGTGGAGAATTCTAGAACTAGGGGACATAGATTCAAGATAAGTGGCAGATGGTGTAGGGGGGACATGAAGAAGAACTTTTTTTAAGCAGAGGGTAGTGGGTGTCTGGAATTTGCTGCCCAAGTTGGTGGTAAAGGCAGAAACTCTAAACTCTTTTAAAAAGTACCTGGATCAACACCTTAAGTGCTGTAAGCTGCAAGGCTATGGGCTGGGTGCAGGGAGGTGGGATTAGAAAGGGCACTTGGGTGTCCTCTGGTTGGCATGTACAAGATGGGCCGAATGGCTTCCTCGAATGACAGCTGATCACTGTCCACGATCGGCTGCACGCCACCATTTTATGTGAGCAGGCCAATTAAGGCCTGCCCACATAAAATGGTGGCGTGCAGCCAATCACGGGCAGTGATCAGCTGCGCACCTGCCTGTGCCTGCTCCCACCCAACCCCTCCGAAGGGGAGAAAATTCTTCCCATTATGTTTTTGTAATCTTTAACCACAAGAAAATTATTTTCAGTGAGATTCAACATAATTATATGTACCCAATCTAATATTCAGTGAGATCTTTTATCACATTATCTCATTACCCAATGGCACTGGCAGTCAAATGTCAACAGTAACAGCAAAGCTTTGAGTTTAGCATACAAAGGTTTCTTAAAATAGGTGATTGGCAAGTAACAGGCAATTCACTCTGAGTTCAGATAACTGACAAATCGTAAGTGCAATTAATATCATTTGATTCCAAAACCTATTAAGCTAACACCCAACCAGTTTCTACAATTTACACTAGTCAAGGAGGAATGACAGTCAATCACTGATTTTTGCACTTTCGCATGTATTAATGGGCCAACCATCCCTGGATACAGAGACCCTGCAGCGCCTGCAGGATGGGAAGCTGAGGGAAATTTTAATTATCAAAGCCTATAATAAAACTGGGGTTTCAGTTCATGTCCAAACCAAAGTGCAAGCACCAAGAGGCTTTTAAGAAAATTAAAAGTGCACTCAACACAATTACATATCTATTGACATTAGTGGATGAAAAAAAAAATCATGGGCAATGTACCCACAATTTTCTGTTGAGCTGACGCTCCATGAGAAGCTCTATCAGTGGTGCAGGGTATAGAAGACCTTGTCATCATTCTTGAAATATATCTGTTTTTTTACAGAATGAAGATGTGTTCTTTTTTGTTTGGTGATGATTCAAAACATGCATTTTCATGCCATTCTCAGCACTTCAGATATCCATGACTCCGTGGCAGCAGTGCAGCTAAGTATGGAACAAACTTAAGTACTTAAGCTTTAGTGTTGCTGAAAAAAAGACATTTTTTGTCAAAGATTTTCACCTTGCACTCATCAGGACCATTCACAAGAAAATACCAATGTCAGTGGAAGCAACATATTTATGTATGAGAATAGAGTGCTGATTGGTTGGCAAGTGGACTCTGACTCTAACAGTGCTTGGCAGTTAACTATCAGTCACCATCTACTGGTGCATTCTCCATGGCAATGCCTCTCCCAATCAGGGTCCACTTGCTGACCAATAAGAACTCTCTTCTCATACAGTATAAATATGTTCTTCTCCCTGACATTGGTATTTTCTTGCAAATTGTCCTGATGAGTACAAGACAAAAAGCTTTGACAAAAAATGTCTCTTTGGGTGGGTGGTAGTTGGTTATGTTGGGGTAAAGAGAGCGACGTACCAAAGGCTGCAAGGCACAGTATCAGTGCACTGATCTGGGCAAGAATCCTACCAGATTCATAAGTCATAGGTCTTTGGTGGTTTTTAGGTACAGTATAAATAGCAAAAGGATAAATGTCCCGTTGTCAATTAATAATACAGGATGTAATAAAGCTGGAAGGCTTTGTAGGCTATTGCATCTTATTGTCGGCCATGGCCTTGAACTGTTTCTAGCCTTTGCAACCTCTTCATTTGGATTAGGACTCTGAAACACCACCAGTCACAGCATTCCTGATCTCAAAGGACACCAAGCAGTCATTGCTTATCCCCTCCAGAAGCCCAAGCCCACTGGCAACAGCAATCACTCTACCTCCACCAGGATGTCACTCATCCAGAAACTACTGAGCTCCACTGTCAGAATTCCCAGCTCCCTTTTACCCCACCAAGATCCAAACTCCACTGGCCACTTGACCATCTTTCACTCTCATTCTCACCCCAAGCCCTTCTAAGCCTAAGCCCCCACTGGGCACTAACTTCCTACTGCTGACACCCATCCTTCCAGCAAGACACCTGTCATTCAGGCTTTCATCACTGCATCTTCCCTAGCCCAAACCTTCACCTGAGTCGCCACACCCTCCAGCTCGCCTTTAAGAATTTGTTTCTGCCATGAGCAGGGTGACTTTATGTTTCTTAAGCATTTAGGAGGTTTAACTATAGCATCACTCTATGGAAATTTAAAGCTTTGCAACCTAATCCTCATAGTCAGATATGCCAGCCAGGCATGGCAGTAATAGCATGATGTGATGTTCCTCAAACTACAGGAAGCATTCATTGCATAAAGCTTTGAATGTAATTCAGACAAGTTGGGTTTAAGGCTATTGTACATTATTAGCCTCAGTCTGCATTGTTTTGTTGTGTGGTTTGGGTCTAGACAGGATTCTTTGGGACTTGTCTATTCTGCCAATGTAAGCTGCTTAAGGCTGCAATGTGTCAAAACCATTACCCTTCATTTACAGATACTATATTAATATTGGTAACTCTGCATGAAGTTGGAATTTCTCCTCTCTCCAGATCCCTGTTACTCAGTAATGTGATGTTACAGCATCATTGCATCAGCATCATGTGCTTCTGATGCTAACTTTTTACTCTACACGCATTGTACTGATTCTGATTAGTTTCCAAGACCAGTTTCCACATTCTATTGTTGTCTCTTTCTTGCTCTCCAAACAAAAGACAATCAAAAGTCTTAGGTGAATTAAATTGACATGGCATTGCCATGGGGAATAAATCAGGGAGTAGCTGTCTCAATGCTTTGACCAATCAGAGTTGACCTGTCTGATTTGAATTTAAACAAAAGCTTGGCAGTTAACTGTTCCTTGGTGCATTTTCCATAGCAACAGCTCAGCCAATCAGAGTCCAGATGCCAACAAATCAGCACTTTCTTATGTGGTATAAATTGGTGTTCCCTTTGAGATTTGGTATTCTTGCGAATCTGTCCTGATGAGTGCAAGGCAAAAAACTTTGACAACATGTCTCTTTTTTCACCAATAATCAATTATAGATTAATCATAAAAGATTTTGAAGATCAAGCAAATAATTAGTTTCTTTGTTAAAGTCCTATAATAGGAAATATATCTTTACCTTTTTAGATCCATCATTGTGTCTGCCATCACAATTGTTCCCTTGCTTAAAAAATCCTCATTCTTTAGGGTTTCAAGTAGCTTAGGTATCTTAAGAAGAATGTCCCAGGCATATGTTTCATTATAAATCCTTTCTAATGTGTAAATGACTTCCTCCACTTGATTCAGATCCATCTAAAAAATATAACGTAAACAAATTGGATTTGCCTTAAATTCAAAAACTTTCTATGAAGAATTGTGTCACTTTCAAGATTTACTTATATATGCAAGAAAAGATGAAAGAAGTGTCATGAAACTATTAATGTATATAATTTTTTGGAAAATATTTCTCTTTTAATATAGAGGTCTAGTCTGTGGATGTGTCTTAATTGGATTAAAGCCAGCTAGTCTGGGTGCTTTGTTGGGTAGTAGCATTCAATGGGAGTGGTAGGTATAACAAGGCAACCATTTTGTGTGTGCAGGGCAGAGGCAATGTGAGATCCAAAGGCAGCTTTAAGCCTCCAACTGGCTCCACAGCAGCCAAAGTGAAAGGAAGCTCATTTTGAATTTGTAAGGTGAAAATGCTTTGTCTGGTGTCTGGTAAAGTCAATGGGTTGCTGTTGCCTTAATGGAGAGTAGTTTGGGAATTTGTTAAAAGTTACGATAGTAGTAATTTGTAGCCATATATGTTTTTAACCTGTGTAAATTATTAAAATGTTTAATTAAGTTTAATGTAAAACCTCGAGAACTAGTGGTCTGATTCCTGAGTTTAGAGTCGCATCTCAAACATAACACTTAAAATTATAGATTATGACAGTTGTTTAAATTTTCCCTCTGAGATTTTTAAGTAACTCAGCTGTGCCAACTGCTCGTCAGACTCATCAGAATCAAAAAAATCTTGCTCATGGGCAGAATTTTCCAGTCCGCTGCTGGTGGGTTTGCTGGCAGTGCAGGGGTCCATAAAATTCCCGGGATGTCCTGATCTGGGCTCAATTTTATGGTGTGATGGGCTCAGCCTAGGCCGGCCTGCCTGCACCACAACTGAGGCCTTTCTCTGGCCAATGAATGATCACTTAACAGCCGTTTCCCACCCATGCTCAATTCTGAGGCTGGCCGGAGGCATTCACAGGTGGGGCGAGGGGTGGAAGGAGGGAGCCCAGCAAGCCATCTTGCTTGGGCCTCAGGTGGGAAGCAGGGGGTGCCTCCCTCAATGGCCTCCTTTCCACATCGGCTGCACCCCTCATTCCAAAGGTTTCTCCCTTGGGGCTGCTCCCTCTGCCCACTGGCTTCTCCATCAGACCTCCACCCTTCTCTCCCCACCTCCCGCAGCCTCACCTCCCCACCCCAGCATGAGACCATCCACCCTTAACTGGTCCTGGGGAAGAATTTTCCGGTCGGTGAGTGGGGGTGGGGCCTGCTGTCCAACGTGTAAAATGACGCGGGGTGATTTTGGGCAGGCATCCCGACGTCACCCACCGTGCGTCATTTAGATTTTCACTTCGGTGGCTGCGCAGCCAACTCGGCTACACGCCCGCCAAACTGTCAAAGGCCTATTGAGGCCTGTTAAAAACGAATTAGAACAGTTAAATGGGCTGCCTGTCCAACCTTAGAGTTGGCAGGCAGGCATAAAGCCCAGACGGCCTTTGCATTTTGCATGAAACCTCATCAACAGGTGAGATGAGGTTTCGTGAAGTGTTTCAAAATTCAATAAAAATTATTTTAAGAATTCATTGACATGTCCCAGCTCATGTGACACTGTCACGTGAGGGGACATGTTTTTAAAGTTTTTTTTTCCTTCATTTAAATTTTCAAATCTCAAACTGATCTCCCTGAGGCACCTCTGTCCCTCAGGGAGATTTCTGCGCTTTTACGTGTGTATGTGCGAAAGACCGCAGGCTCGGACTCAGGGAACCCCCCCCCCACCGCCCGCACAGCGCTTCTGGGTAAGCGTCACGCTGGACAAGCCTTAATTGCCCCGCCCACATAAAATGGCAACGTGGACCTAATCAGGGGGCATCGATCGGGTTTGCACTCACTAACGCCCGCCCGCCCACAATGCCCCCAACGGGGGGAAAATTCAGCTCTTGGACTCTGGGACTTTGAATCCTGAGACAGCTTGTGGTCCTCGTCCTGGCCACTGCTGCTACAGACACTGCTGGGACTATGGAGCTACCAGTCGGTCAATCTGATTGGCCTGCAGTTTTCTGAGGCAGGACTTCCTCCCAAGTGAGGAGCATTGAATGTCTGCAGGTGGTGAGGCAGGAAACCCCATCATCTGAAAAATCCTGCCCCATGTTCTTAAGTAGACCAAATGCTGAATGTGAAGCATTTAAACTGGGATCAAATTCAAGCATTCACTAGATGACCCAAAGACAATCCAATCTAGATCATTTCAAGTAATTTTCACTCCTATTGGATGGCAGGCAAATTATATTGGAATTATATGTCATTAACTATGTCTACTTGCCTTTGAATTCCTGGCTATCATGTTGCAAACAAAAATAGTCACACTATAAAGACAATTTATTAAAATCTGTTGGTAGGTGGAGTTACAGTGGTAAAACTAGAACAAATTATGTTGTTATTAATTACTTTTGTCACTGAAGGTGAGCAGAGGTAATATTTTTGCTCCTGTTTGTTAATCTGTTTCTCTGTAAACGATATATCTCAAAAACTAATGGACTGATTTCAACAAAACCTGGAACACAAATAGTGTATGGCCCAAGGAAGAATTGATTAGTTTTTGGCAAAGATGCAGACCGGATCTTGGAATATGTTAAAGAATCCATTAATATTGGGAGATAGCGCAAATTGACCTTTTCTTTTAGAATATTGGAGTTGTTTTATTTAGGATGTTGTTGATTGTTTTAAAATGTTGTAGATGGTTTCAGCTGCTGTGCTGGAATTTGTCACAGCTGTCAAAATGTGAGCAGAGTTTTCAGAGCAAGTTTTTCATGAAGCCTCCTCAGTGAGATGGAAGTGCTTAATAAAAAGATTTTTTTTCAGCTTTGAAGTTACAGAGCATCAACCAGGCATGGAAAAGCCTTGAGGAAGAGCTGCATAATTGTAATAACATTGGCCAGCATTTTAGCTTGTCGGGCGGACACGCGACCAACCCAAGCGAGCGTAAAATGGTGCACGATGATGTCAGATGAGCACCCCAATGTCATCACGCACACTCGCAATATTTCTGTTGGCAGGCATGCATGGGAATCAGCAGCATGCTCGCCAACAATTGACAGGCTATTAAGGCCACTAAAATCATAATTGAATTAACTTTTTCACTGCCTGTCCAACCTTATGGTTGGTGGGCAGGCAAAAAGGCCAAGCGGCCTTTGGATTTTTTAGGAAACCTCATCCATGGCCCTACTTTATATATTATGTAGACATAGTTAACTACATATAATTCCAATATAATTTAATATTTTAAAAAATTCCACATTTTTGTTCCTCCCATCTCTCCTGAAAGTGTTGGGGTTGAAATTGGTCTATGCCAGGACAAGCTCATAGCAAATATGCAGCGAATTTCTCACTACTTCAGCTTCTAGTTTCGATTGACTTGGAAAGTTTTGCCAAGATTTTTAACTTCAAACCAACTAAAAGCAGTAGTGATAATAGGAAATGATAGTCGGAAAATTGGAAACAATTCACTATCAGCCAGTTTTGCAGTGCAGACATACACCAATTTCACACCCTAGTTATAATACAGTTCCTGATGTGTACACAGACACACGTGCACGCATACGTCACTGATCAAGCATGAGCCTTGGCCATGTGGTTACCCAAAGGGAAATCAGCTAACTCAACACAAACTATTCAATGCTTAAGTGCTCACTGAACTAGTAAGGAGACTTGCTGATGTTTTTTACTTCTTCAGTTAACTTAACAACAAGGGAAAATATTGAAGTGGCTACTTTGGGCTTAATATTCTATTTAGCATATGTTAGTCTTATTGAAGAATGGCTATAATTGGCAGCTTAATGTGTACATTCCCCTAAAGGTTTTTTTTTAATTTGATATATTGATTTAATCACTTACCATACCAAATCCAAGCTGTCCGGTAACATCTGAAGAAGAAAACAAAACATGTCAGACAGAGGGTTACAACTTAGATCAGCTCAAGTAGGACTGCTGCATCATCACATGGCACAAAAACAACATCCAGGGGAAAGGTTAAGAAAATTTGATTGACTCCATGAGATCTGATTATAGTTTGGTTCAAGGATGGAACTCCATGTTACGTTTTTACATAATTTCTGCCCTTGTTACTGTTGATATTTGAATTTCTATATTTTACTCTCATAGATAAAGCCTAGCTCTCTACAGCTTCAAGAGTGTCATTGTTGCCCTATGTCTAGATAATTGGTTGCTCGCGTGCCCAGGACATTTCTCCAGTACACTGTATGCGTGTATTTGGCAAATAATTGCAGTTGCCATTATTCCATTTTCTAAAAAAAATGTCTTTGTGTGATTGGCACAAAATTCTCAAGAAATCTCTTGACATAATTCTAATTTTTGTTGGTAACTTTACTTCTTATATTTTTGTCAATTAAAAAAAACCTTCCACATTTTTGGTTCTCCTGTCTGTCGTAAAAGAGACAAAATGTTTCTTTAGAATTCTTTAGCTACTGGATTTATCCCATGCATGATTCTCTTTGTTTACAAAAGCAGTAAAGCAACACAAAGAAAAGAACTTTCTATAAGCTGTGGCTCCCAAACAGATTGATTGAACAATACATGAAAAAGTGAATAAATGAGTGACATAATATTTATTTATAGTGTAAAAGCAAAATACAGGTATAAAAGGAGTTCTGATGAAAGGTCACTGAGCTGAAACATTAACATTGTTACTCTCATCATAAATTCTCTCTGACCTCTAGGTATTTTCAGCATTTCTGTTTTTATTTATAGTAAGTGTTGGAATATGGTAGCTCCTCAAACAGAAAAAAATAATAAATGGTTCCCAATCTCTGCGCTAAATTATAATTTTATGATTACCTTCTTCATATATAGTTGTCTTTTCCTATAATGTTATCATCTAAAGCAGCTAACTGGTCCAACTAGTCTCTGTGAGAGCCCATTTTGACTCTACCATTTGAACAGTCCAAGCTAATTAAATACCCCAGATAAAAATTTCCAGGCTTTATGGATTTGAATCATTTGAGAAAGGACCTGACAGTAATGCTATGCACATAAATTAACAAGAATATATTCTCAAAATAAAATTTGAAGTATGTAATTTGGCTCATCCTTCAAGCCAACATTGTAGAAGACAACCAAACGTTTGCCACTGTCACATTGATTGGACTGGAGAAAAAATTCTGTACATAGTTGGTTGTAACTGCAGATGAAATGTGACTGAATTAAATCAACCACTATCAAATTAAATTAAACCAAAATATTTTTATTGCATTGAACTGTGCCAAATGACTTCACATTGCATTGTACTGAATTCACCATCAAAACATTAAATATCTTTTTAATACTTTTAATAAATAGAAAGTTCTGCAGGACCCATTGATCCCCATGAGCAAACCTGCGAAATGGGCTCCTAACAAAATAAACTTTTATATCAGGAGCACAAATTTGTAAAATGCACTCTTTGAAATCATTCATTTGCCATTTCAACAGAGTTATTAACCTGTATGAAATAAAATAACTTGCAATAATATAAAAAATGACTTTTCATATGAAAGAATTAAGAATTCTCTACAGTACACTACAGTGTCAGTTTCTCCCTTTCTCTAGATCCTATAGATAATTTTGTTTTGTTTGTTCATGGGATGTGGGCATCACTGGCTAGGCCAGCATTTGGGTTTCCAGAGGGCATTCAATATGGTTCCACATAAGGGACTGTTAGTTCAAATGAAAGTTCATGAATTCCACACAAATTATTGACCTGGTTTATAGCCTGTTAGGCAGTAGAAGACGCAGAGTAGGGATAATGGGTATGCACTCAAATTGGAAAAGTGACCACACCTTTGAAAGTATATACTGTCCTTGGAAGGAGCACAGCACAAAATTTACCAGAACATTGCCAGGGATCCAAAGATCACATTATGAAAAAAGAGTTGTATTTATACAACACCTTTCATGACTACCAGATGTCCCAAAGTGCTTTACAGTCAGTGAGGTACTTTTGAAATATTGTAATGCAGGAAATGTGGCAGCCAATTTGTACACAGCAAGCCCACAGAAGCAACAATGTGATAATGACCAAAAAATCTGCTTTTGTGATGCTGATTAAGGGATAAATATTGGCCAAGACACTGGAAATAACTTCCCCACTCTTGCTCGAAATGGTGCCATGGGGTCTTTTACATTCACCTGAGAGAGCAAACATTTTCTGCTGAGTCAGGCCATTCAGGAGTCAAGTTAGGAAACATTTGTTCATGTAGATGGTGGTAGAAGTGTAGAACTCTTGCCTACAAACAAATCAGTTGATATTAGCTCACTTAATAATTTCTCATCTGAGGGTGATAGATTTTTGCTTACCGGGGCAGAATGAAACATGGAGGCAAAGCGTAAAGAAAAACATAAAGTACTGGAAACCTCAGCAGGTCTGGCAGCATTTGTGAAGAGAGAAACAGAGTTAACATTTCAAATGCAATACGCCTTTTCTTTGGAAATGTGGTGGGTTTTATGCTGATGTAAAAGGGGTGAGGGTCAGGTGGAGTAAAAAAAGGAAGGCCATGGATAGGTTAGAGGGTAGGGGAGATTAAATTATAAAGATGTCATGGAACAAAGGCAAAGAGAATGGGAATGGCAGTAGTAAAGGAACAAAGCATTGGTCCAGAGAAGGTGTTAATAGCAGAATAAAGGTCAACACTGACTGAAAGCAAAATAGCAGAATGTGTTAATAGCAGAATAAAGGTCAGTGCTGTCTGAAAGCAAAATATGAGAACAAGATACAGACTGGCAATTGGGGAAAATAAACAAAAGAGGACAAAGTTCATGGCCTGATGTTGTTGAACTCACTGTTGAGTCCAGAAGGCTGCAAGGCACCTGAACAGAAGATGAGATACTGTTCCTTAAGCTTGCATTGGGCTTTACTGGAACATAGCAACAGACCAAGGACTGAAATATGAGCATGACAGCAAGGTGATGAACTGAAGTGGCAAGTGATTGGAAGGCTGGGGTTTGCTTGCAGACTGAGCAGAGGCATTGCACAAGCAATCACCCAGTCTGTGTTTGGTCTCTAATTGTAGAGGAGGCTACATTGTGAGCAGTAAAATAATAGACTAAGTTGTAAGGAGTACAAGTAAGTTGTTGCTTCACCTCAAGGAATGTTTTGGGCCTTCTCAGGAGGAAGGACGTAAAGGAACAGGTCACCCTACGGCCTTCTCTTTTCCAGAGAAAAGAGCCCTAGCCTGTTTAGCCTTTCCTAATAAGTATATGTTTTCAGTTCTGGTATCATCTTTGTGAATCTTTTGCACCTTCTTCAGTGGCTCTATATCCTTTTTTTAAAAATACGAAGACCAAAACAGTACAAAGAACTCCAAGTGTGGTACCGAAGATCTGATTCTGGATGACACCATCAAACTAATGTTAGCAGCGTGATACCCACATAATCGTACAGGGCCAGGAGCCAATCTGAGGCCCTGAGTGGATCTGATGATAAGTTTAAGCATTTCAGATTTTGTTGGTCTGAGGAAAATTGATCTATCTTTGATTATCAGAAACAAAGTAACAACAAACTCAGCAATTAGTGCAGCCAGCTAGGGCAGCAAAAACACATGTTTACAGAAGGAAGGGCTGACAGCAAGTCAATCTAAATGTAGATTCTTAGTAAGACAAAAAGAGCAGGAGTAGGATACTTGGCCTCTCAAGTCTGCTCCACAATTCACTTAGATCATGCCTGCTCTTCTACTTCAACTCCACCCTCCTGCACCATCCCCAGATTCCTCCATTCTCATGGTACGCAAAAGATTATTGAACTTTGTTTTGAATATTTCCAATGATTGAGCATCCACAACTGCCTGAGTGGAGAATTGAAAAAATTCACAGCCCTTTCAGTGAAGCAATGTATCCTCATCTTAGTCCTAAATGACTGGCCCCTTAATCTGAGATTGACGGGGATCATGGACAGCCTTTCCACCCTGCCACCAATTGAGGCCCTTAAATGAGTAATTAATGCCCATGCAGAAAGCCCAAAAATAAAGCCCTAAAGAACGACCAACATCCTTAGGGGGGGTGGTGGGGTGGAGTAGAGGGGAGTCATGTGCGAACATTGACCAGAAACTGAACTGGATGAGCCATATAAATACTATGGGTACAAGAGCAGATCAGAGGTTGGGAATTCTGTGATGAATAGCTCACCCCCTGACTCCCCAAAGCCTATCCACCATCCACAAGTCAGGAGTGTGATGAAATACTCTCCACTTGCCTGGATGAGTGCAGCTCCAAGACACCATCCAGGACAAAGCAGCCCATTTGATTGGCACCCCATCCACCACCTTCAACATTCACTCGACCATTATTAATGCATAGTGGCAGCAGTGTGCGCCATCTACTAGATGCACTGCAGCAACTCAGTGAGGGTCCTTCGACTGCACCTCCAAAGCCCAGGGCCTATATCACCTTGAAGGGCAAGGGCAGCAGATACATGGGAATATCACCACCTACATGTTCCCTTCCAAGACACTCACCATCATGACTTGGAATTAAATCGCTGTTCCTTCACTGTCGCTTGGTCAAAATGCTGGAACTCCTTTCCTAACAGCACTGTGTGTGTGTGTTCCTGCAACACATGAGCCAGGATTTTCTGCTCTCGTTTGCAGTGGGCATCATGGCGGGTGGGAGTGGAAAATATCGGGAGATCACAAAAATCCGTTTTTACATCATTGTAAAACCAGTTTGTGATCATCCGCTACACCCATTAATGACAGGCTGCATTTCCCACCTCCGCACGTCAGGAGCCTAATTTCAATACATTAGAATCTCATTATAAGTTCTGCTCGCCGGAAACATCCCCCCACGCTGGATCGTGAGCTCACATTGGTATGATTGCACAACAACATGTTTCACTAATGTACATAAGCGACGTGCACCTGGCAACTAACACTTTGTTTGGGACTTCGCGCTTCGTTTTCCTACCTTACTTTGGGCAGCGCTCATGGTCATCAGCGCCAAGCTTCACAGGCAGCACCACTTCACTTTTAGGGTGACTCACAGGCAGGTCCCTACCTACCAGACCAGCCTGACCATTGTTTGGGGAAGGGAGGGGGGGGCAAGTGGCCTCAGGCAAGGGAAACGGCTGCATCGCGAGGGTTGTACTGGGGAAAGGGGTGTCCCAGGGTGTGTGGTGGGGGGGTACATATTGCTCTGTGCAAGTGGCCTCAAGTGGATGAGGGCTGAGGAGGCAGTCTCCAAAGGAGATGAGGCCAGATGGTGATGTGAGGGTGTGTGTGTGAGAGAGTGAGTGGTGATGCCCCTTCAGCTGGCAGCGAGTGAGATGCCAGTGAATGAGTGATGCACCTGTGAGTGTGCATGTATAGAGTGATGGGATGTTTGACTTACCCCGACAGCACGGATGAGATCATTCATCCAATTCCTCCACTGGATGGCCAATCTCTTCTGTGCAGCATTGGCACTGATCACCACTGCCACCGCCTCCCAAGACAGAATGATGAGATTGCTGAACCTCCTGCAGCCAGAGCGGGGTTGGAGGACATCACAGTGGGCCTTGAAAAGGCATTCCAGTGATGAGTCACTGAACACTTTTTGACTTTCAGGGCCATGTCTTCGCTGGAGCAGTCCTGGGCTGCAAGCATTAAGAACTGTGCGCGCAGCTGCAGTTTAGATATGGCACCCGGAGTGAGGAAACAATGAGGTAATGGTGTGGCAGATGATTCAGAGGATGCCCATCAGTAATATGGCAGGTTTCTGTGGCTTCATAAATAATAATGTGGGAAGCGGATGATACGGCACAAAAAACCACCCTTGTGGCTGGTGGGAAAAATGTCTTTTTTTCACACCCTACATCGCACTTAGCGCACCTAAGGGAAAATTCCGGCCATGGACTTCAGCGGTTCAAGGCGGCAACTCACCATCACCTTCTCAAGAGCAATCAGGAAGGGCAATAAATGCTGGTTTCACCAACAATGCTGCAAGCTAATGAATAAATTTTAAAAAAGCAAACTCATTGCCTGAGCAAGGTTCCTGGCTTTGGGAAGGGGGACTCACTGAGAACCACTCCCTGCCCTTGCTGCTGACCACCCTCCCCTGTGACCTGCACCGCCTGCCATCTCTCACCTGTGGCCTGCATGTCTTAGTGGTCTTGGTCCTCGGATGAGTGCATTACCAGCAGCAGTCACTACCTCACTGGTGTTTAGAGTGATGGGATTTTACCCCGACAGCACGGATGAGATCATTCATCCACTTCCTGCACTGAGCAATGCACAGCTGCCAGTCTCTGATAAGCTGGCTGCTCTCGGGGAACAGGATTTCTTCCCCTGAGGCCTTTGATCTTCATAATTCAGCAGGCCTCCCCAAAGGGCATGACACAGGGTTCTCACCAATCTCCAGCTGGCAGGCAAGTTACAATAAATTCTGCCCGTTACTGGGTCAAATGGGGAAGGTTCTACTGAACTTCTCCATAATTTGATTTCCATTCCCATTCTTACTTTGCCATTTTTACTTTGATATTTGGCTATTTTATGGACATTGACTTTCCCTCAAATGCACCGTCTCCAAGTTAGAAAGTGTTGCTATCGATTTTTGACAGATGTCATGGTCAGTTGGCTCCTTGGTTTGAACAACTCAGACCTGCAACAAATTGGAACCAGTTGGAATCTAAATGACTTAACACTGAAGGCTACTCAGGCAGAAGAATGGTTTTAGACTCTTGGGATTTCCTGGAGCAAAGTGTCACTCCCTCTGGAACTACTCTTTTAAGTTGAGTTCTTCAGATTCCGCAAGTCATCCAATCCTTTCTGATGGTGTGCTAGTGTTTATTGACCTTCTCCACTTCCACCATACCTGGTGCACCCTGGATAGGCCTTTTGTTCATTTGGCCACTTCTGCCATCTGGATCTATCCAATTCTTTTACCTGCAAAGTGGCTCCTTTCAGGGCAGCCCAGTTTCCCTTCACCATCAGTGTCATTATCTAGTAAAATGTAAAGGCTCCAAACCAAAATATTTATGTGGAGTTCCCATAAAGCACATACAGGTCCTTTGCACCTGATTAAAGCAATTCCACAGAACTAATTATTGAGTATTCTGAAAAAAGAGACAGTCTAAGTTTTCCATCTTGCACTTATCAGGACACTTCACAAGAATGCCAATATAAGAGGAAATCAACAATTTATCCTGTATATGAAGAGAGTGCTGATTGGTTGGCAATTACGGTTGCCATGGAGAATGTACTGGTGATGGTGACTGACACTTCACTGCAAAGCATTGTTCGAAATTTAAACCAGGCAGCTTGACCCTGATTGGTCAAGGCATTGCCCTGAGGAAAGAGTCAGCGAATGGTTGTCACTTATTTTGTTTGGCTGAAACAGACATAATGGGGAGAATTTTTTCCCCATCATGCGGGCTGGATAGGAGTGGGCACAGAAAGTAAAGGGATGATCTCATCCGTGCTGTCAGGGTAAGTCAAACATCCCATCACTCTAAACTCACACACTTACAGGCCTATCACACATTCACTGGCATTTCACTCACTGCCAGCTTAAGGGGCATCACCTCTCACTCTCATCAATTAAGGCCCGCCCAGCATGACATGCGCCCAGAAGCACTGTGCGGACGGTGAGTGGAGGGAGAGTCAGGGCCTGTGCTCTTTCGCGCGCATGTGAGCAAAAGAGCACAGAAATATCCCTGAGGCATGGAGCTGCCTCAGAGATTATTTTCATTATGAAAACTTCAAGAATAGAAAAAATTATTCAGACATGTCCCCTCATGTGACAATGTCACATGAGCTGGGACATGTCAATGAATTTTAATAAAAAATTTTATTTGATTTATAAATCCTTCATGAAACCTCATCCTTAACCTTAAGGTTGGATGGGCAGCTCTGTTAATTCTTTTAATTGGTTGTTAAATGGCCTTATAAGGCCTTTGACAGTTTGGTGGGTGTGCAGCCGACTCCGGTGCATGCCCACCGACCTGAAGGCCGGAATGAAGCACGGTGACCTTGGGACGCATGCCCGACATCACCCCACATCATTTTACACATTGGCGAGTGGGGCCCACCCCCACACCCCAACCAGAAGATTCAGGCCAATGAGTTTACATGTTCTTTCTGTCTGCAAAGAACAGAGCCCTGTGTATTAATATATGCAGCTTCCAGTATACGCAAATGTGTCACACTGCGAGCCCAACTGACAATCTTAAATTGGCTGTCAGCATAATTATTAGCACATTGAGGATTATTTAGCAAAGCACAGGCGAGTCCGTTGTGAATAGTGGCTGGGACATGCTGTTTGATATGATCCACCAGTCTTTGGGACATATGGCCCACATACCTAGCATGACACCAGCACTGAAATTCATATACCACGTTATTAATTTGTGTGATAGACAGAATGTCTTTTTGGCTTGATGGCAGCATCCTGTTAGTGGTGAATACCATTCATGTTGCTACTGCATAGTAGCAGCATGAAACTGTTGAGATACCTTGCCCTTCCCAGAATAATGTGAGGTAGACTGGGCACTCTTCAGCATTGAAAATGATGGCCTTAGGCCTGTTCAGGAATTTGTATGATATACAACATGAAATAATCTGCTCAGGGTAGCCATTATCCTACAGGAAGCCTTTGATGTGCCCTATTTCAGAATCAAGCTTGCATGGTGAGCAAATGGCTCAGGCTCTATTTACAAGGTTGCCGGTAAGACCAATCTTATAGTGTGTGGAACCCAATGCATTTATTGGCTAGTGAAGGTAGGCTTGCAGTAGACCTTGGTAGTGAATCCCCTGGCAGATTTCTCAACTAGTAAGTAAAGGAAGGGGAATTCATTTGACTGCTCCATTTCAAAAGTGAATTTGAGCACCAGATGGAGTCCATTAAGACATGTAAGGAAATTGTTACATGCAGTTGCAGAGTTAAATATAGCAAATTCAACATCCACCTCTCAGAAATATGCGAGGGATAGGAGGTTAGGTATCATTCCATCAAAGACACATTTTTCCTGGAACCCAACAAAGATATTTGTGAGAGCTGGGCCTAGAGGGGATCCCATGGCAACACCATTGATTTGGACATACAGGCTGCCATTAACGCTAAACTAAACTGCACGAGTTGCCGTGTTCATAAGTTCAATGAATACTGATTCCTGCAATGGTGGCAGGTCAAGATCGCCATGATATGGTACTGCAGCACAAATATCTATGGCTTCCTTAAGTGGAACATTGGTGAATAGGCTAGCAATGTCAAATGAGCACATGGACACAGCACTGCTATCGATATACCAGTCCTATTTGGTCTTTGCAGATGTGAAGCAGTCCTTTATAGTGTATGTGAAAAACTTGTGTAGCAATTCACCCAACCATTTGATTAATTCATGTATTACAGAACCAATCATAGATAAGATGTGGCATAAAGGGGCATCACTTTTGTGTGATTTTGGCAGCTCATACATACGCGGACGTAGTGAACCGTGATGGTGAGCCCTGTCATATATATCATGCGGTAGCTTATCACACTTACAGAAGTCCAGTAAATGTCTTTTAAGCTTACTTTCAAGCAATGCTGTTCGGTCATGTTGAGCGGCAGGTCCAATGGATATGAATTTGGACCTGTCATTAAGAATAGCACGCATTTTATTGTCAATGCTTGGCAATTAACTGTCAGTCACCATTGCAGGTGCATTCTCTATGGCAATGCCACTTGCCTACCAATCAGTACTGTCTTCATATACAGTATAACTGTTGTTTTCCCCTTATATTGGTATTCTTGTGAAGTGTCCTGATTAGTGCAAGACAAAAAGCTTAGACATGTCTCTTTTTTCAGCAATGCTCAGGTTCCGTACTACCAAATGACTATAACTAATTATTGCTGAAATTTAGGGATACATTTGTCAAAATGTCAATGAAGTAAAACATTTTACACTCGCACACAACATTACCTGACTCTCCAAGTAATTTATCTAAATTAGTTTGTAAGTTGGATGCTTTATACAAGGTTTCGTTAATGTCCTTTCCTAGCTCTTCTATTAATGCCAGGAGGTTGACCCCACTCTCATCTGTGAAGGACAGTGATGACCTGCAAAAACAGTAAAGATTACTGAGATGTGCATTTTGCAAATGGCATGAATCTAACATAGGTAGCTAACATGCAATCTTGCAAGTGTACCAATATGGAAAAGTTTGCATTCTACTAAAAGATAAGACACAGTAAAAATGGCACTGACTGGATCTGTGCATCGCAGGGACATCCGTCTACTTTTTGCTCTATCACTCTCTGGAACATCATAAAAGATGCTTGATTTTAGCCAATTTTTCTAAATCCATGGATACTGCCCAATCGCTGTTGTATAAATTTTCCACATATTAAAAAAAAGTACTCACGAAACGTTCTTGACTGAAGGTGGAGAGGTACAAGTTTGTAACAAAAATGTGACTTCCACTGGGGCAGTGAAAGGTGCACAGCTACAATCCAACATTTCAGTTTGATAGGCAGACAACTGAAAACATTTTTCGCTGCTCAATAATTCTCCTCTATGATGGAGAGACCAAATGCGGACTGGGTGGCTGCTTTGCAGAACACCTCCATCCAGTCTGCAAGTGTGTTTCTGAGCTTCTAAGTCACTTGTCATTTTTCCACCTTGGTCCCAATCTGAACAATCTGTCCTTGACCTGCTGCAGTGTTCCAATGAAGCTCAACATAACCTAAAGGGGTAGCACCTTCTCTTTCAACTGAACACTTTAATACTTTTACAGCTTTCTGGACTCAACATTGTACTTAACAGTTTTAGATGGTAATCTCTGCCCCCATTTTCTTTACTTTGTCTCTGCTGGCTTTGGCCTTTTGATCTTATTTCTCTTTTCTTTTCCTTTTCATTTTGCTCTCGGACTGCAGCTGTTCATAATTCTGCCATTCAAACATCCACTAGATACTTTGTTTATTTCTTTACCACTCCCTTTGGCCTTGCACCATAAATGATTTTACCATACGTACGGACAAATTAGGAGCAGGAGTAGGCCACTCGGCCCCTCGAGCCTGCTCCACCTTTCAATAAGATCATGGCTGATCTGAACGTAATCTCAACCCCACACTCCTGCTACCCCCCGATAACCTTTTACCCCTTGTTAATCAAGAATCTATCTACCTCTGCCTTAAAAATATTCAAAGAATCTGCTTCCACCACTTTTTGAGGAAGAGAGATCCAAAGATTCAAAACCTTCTGAGAGAAGAGATTTCTCCTCATCTCTGTCTTAAATGAGTAAACCCTTATTTTTAAACAGTAATCCCTAGTTCTAGATACTCCCACAAGAGGAAACATCCTCTCTACATCCATCCTGTCAAGACTCCTCAGTATCTTAAAGGTTTCATTTAATCTCTCCTCCCTTTCACCTTGTCACTTTTTGTTCATTTTACCGACCCTCCTCTCTTTAACTTGTTTAAAACCTATCACATCTCTAACTTTTCCTAATTCTGATGAAAGGTTAAGTCTATTTCTCTTTCCACAGATGTTACCTAACCTGTTGAGTATTTCCATCATTTTCTGTTTTTATTATCAATAGATGTTTGTTAGGTGAGGGATATGGAACAAAGATGGGTAAATCAGGTTGAAGTACAGATCAGGCTTGATCTAATTGAAAGGTGGAAAATGCTTGAGGGGCTGAACTCCCATTCCTACATTTCTCTGCCCCCAATTAAAGACTTTAACAACTACAGCAGCGCTGCCATCAGAGGGATGCACTCCACCAAACTGGCTGCACTCTATTTTTATATTTATATTGGAAGTTGGCCAAAATCTAAAGCAGTATCTCTAACAGCAAATTCCCAATTTAGATGGGGTATATCCTAATCCAGATTATAAAACTAAAGTCACTGTGGTGTCCAACACTCTTGAAACTTGGCCCTATTTTCAAATAGCATTCACTTTAGGTTTCGGCCCAACAAGGCAAAATGCTACCAAGCAAAGTGGAAAATGGTTCAATGAGATGGGATGTTAAAATGTTAAAAATCTGAATCCCACTCTAACCCATCTACATTTAGTTTGAATAAAGGAGGGTAGCTGGAGAGTTAAATATTATGAAGAGGCTGTGTGCCTCACATATATCCATCATTTTAAACTTGACTCTGGAGACCCAACAGCTAAATGGAGGTGAAGACTTCTAGATCCACAAGGTAAGTGATTTTATAATTATCTGCTGGGTTTAGTTTACCTACTTCACCAACCCATATAATCCAATAACCAATCTTCCGAACTTCCTCAACTCTTCTGAACTCACCCAATTACAATTAATTATAAATTAATTGGGTGTATAATTGTAAGCAGGTGGTGGGAATTACTGGGAATTCATCTGTCCTCCGAAAGATAGAAGCAAGCTGAAACTGTGGTTGTTGGATTTAAGATGCGCGTCTGTAGTGTGTATGAAGGCTTGCAAATGAATAAAGACTTGGCTCCAGATCTATACTTCACTGCCTGGCTCGCTGACTTGTAACACACAAAGCCTCCAAATATACACTGACCCTTCCAATCACCCTTTGATCTTCCCCTGTCTTGGCTTCTGAACTTGCCTCTGGCCTCTATCATGCCGCCCAAACCCCGGCCTTTCTGATCCCAAACTCCTTCCTCTCCTTCTTGTCATTAAGTTCAACATGACCTGAGAGAAACCCATTTTTCCAAACCCTCACTGTCTCGGAGTTAATATCCAGCCCTATGTGTCTTTAAGTAAATCATGTCATTACAAGTCTTATTTCAAGATTTTTTTCCTTCCTGGATATGAAACAAAGACAACATTTTAGAGTTTGTACCTGGATTTGGGAGAGTTCTCTGCTCCTGTGAACTCCGTGCTCTGACATTGAGAACCAATGTCACAAAAGAGGCTCTGAATGAAAGGAATAAGACCTCCACTGGGCAAAGTACGAGGCTCCAAAAAACCTAATAGTATAAGAGAAAATCACATCAGATTAAGGCCAACTGAATCTTAATTGTGCATTTAATGTCAGTCAGTTTGCAAATTGTTAACCATGTTATTTACCAGTCTGTCAGTGTGTAAGTTGTCATAATTTTATAAAAATCATATTATTGCCCTGCTTTTCAGTCTGATTAAGTTTTTCTCATTCACTTAAAATAAATTCTTCATCATATGCAGTCTAGAACTCAAAGTTCCCCAGGCTGATTTTTATACTCCCCAGTCAGTGGGTTTGGAGGCAGAGGCAGGGTCCTAAAATGCAACGTATGACATTCTCGCTACCTACCCATCTGCCCCCAATCTGTTTGAAAGTTTACAGATGCAAGGAGGGTCAGACAGCCTATTGAGGCCCTTAAGTGGCCAAGCAATGGCCACTTAAGGGCTTTATCCCGCCACTTGCCATTTTTTTTTTACCCACAACCAGGGGAGGCCCATTTTAGCCCAGGATCATGCACAGGCTTGCCAATGACTTTTTAGGTGCAAGGTGTGGGAACCAAAGCACCCCATGAAATCCAATCACCACCACCCCCACCATCCCACCACCCACCACCGCCCCCACACCAAGTAAATATACTTTATTCATTTATAAAAGTACATTACATTATTGTTCAAAAGTTGACACTGCACAAGGTGCAAACCAAATTAGTTTCTTCCAGCACTGTGTTACTCACTACAGTAATAATTACTAGTTACCGTTAATAGCTAATTGTAACAGTTAATAGCTAACTGTTACAGTTACCTGTAACAATTAATATTTACAAGTTTCATTACATGTCAAGCATACAGCCCAAGGAGGTTTAACCATTTTCCAGCCCCTTGATATACTAGGCCAGGCAGGCCTTGGACTATGCCCTTTCGCCTCTGCGCCTTTGCAGCAGCTGCCCCTTTAGTGTGTCCTTCAACATGTAATCCTGGACCTTAGAATAAGTCAGTCTGCAACACTAAGTTGTGGACAATCCTTTGCACTGGAAGACCAACAATTTTCAGCCAGACCAAAGAGAGCCTTTCACTCAGTTAATTATCATTCAGCAACAGTTGATGTTTGTCCCAGTATGCATCCCTGAGAAGAAATAACTTTCCAACTCAATATCAAGGATCACATATGAATAATGGCCGCTTGGGCAAAATGGAACTGAACTCAGCAAGGCCTTGACACCTTCAGGCCTTGACACCTGGGCCAGGGGGAAAAAAAATCAAATGATGCTTACACACAACTGCCAATGCAATTTATTGAAGGGACACCACCATTGGTGTTAGCCAGTATGGGAAAGTTGTGTTGATGTTTTGGAAACACACAGTACAATTACTTACACAGGTCTGATAAACATAGCTACACTGCAAAAACTGTATTGTAAAATAATCCCCAGCTCTGCTAAGCATTTCTGCTTCCCCAAATGTTGATGATCTGATAGAGCTGATTTTCCCCCATTGGGGGCAAAGTTGAAGGCGCTTCAGATCGGTGCCCCCAATCAGGGGTGCGGTGCCATTTTACATGGGCAGGCCATTTAAGGCCCACCCAGCGTGACGTCCGCACAGAAGCGCTATGTGCTCCCTATGTGTGTATGGGGGGAATCCCAAAATTGAGAATACGCTCTTTCGTGCATGCACACGAAAGAGTGCAGTCATCTCCCTGAAGCTAAGTGCAGCCTCAGGGAGATCGGCTCTAAATGTTAAAAACCTAAAATAGAAAAATAAAATTTCCCTAACATGTCCCCTCATGTGAAAATGTCACATGAGTTGGGACATTTTGGTAATTTTTACAAAAACTTTATTAAAATTTTTTAAAACCTACATGAAACTTCATCCCGCCCATGAACGAGGTTTCGTGCTTTGTCTAATTCGTGCCGGGGCTCTTGGCCTGCCTGCCAACCTTAAGGTTGGATGGGCAGGTCCTTTAATTACTTAATTGACTCTGTCAATGGCCTCAATTGGCCGTTGACAGGTTGGCAGGCACGCAGCTGATTTCGCTGTGCCCCCGCCTTCCTGAAAATTTAAATGGGGTGCGCTGATGTCACCATGCATCATTTTACATGTCGGCGAGCCTGCTTGCCGATGCGTAAAATCCTGCCCATAGAATTATATACAGAAACAAACCATTTAGCTCAACTGACTATGCTGGTGTTTATACTCAATACACAAATGATACTCTAATTACCTCTTTCCACCTTGCCCCAATGTTTCTCTATTTGCTTCTCCCTCATGCAAGCATTGATCCTCCCCTTAAATGTGTCAATGCTACTTGCTTCAGTAACTCTTTATTTTTCATGATTCATTCCAAAGAATGGTCAACATTCATTCCCTTCCATGGTTCCTCTTACATTGGAGAGACCAAACGTAAACTGGGCGACCGCTTTGCAGAACACCTGCGGTCTGTCCGCAAGAATGACCCAAACCTCCCTGTCGCTTGCCATTTCAACACTCCACCCTGCTCTCTTGCCCACATGTCAGTCCTTGGCTTGCTGCATTGTTCCAGTGAAGCCCAACGCAAACTGGAGGAACAACACCTCATCTTCCGACTAGGGACTTTACAGCCTTCTGGACTGAATATTGAATTCAACAACTTTAGGTCGTAAGCTCCCTCCCCCATCCCCACCCCCTTTCTGTTTCCCCCTTCCCCTTTTTTTTTCCCAATAAATTATAAAGATTTTCCTTTTCCCACCTATTTCCATTATATAAAAAAAATTTTTAAAAAAAAACCACTAGAGCTATACCTTGAGTGCCCTACCATCCATTCTTAATTAGCACATTCGTTTAGATAATATCACCAACTTTAATTTTAACACCTATGTGTTCTATTGTACTATTGTCGTTGACATCTTTTGATGATCTGCTTCTATCACTGCTTGTTTGTCCCTACAATCACACCCCCCCAACCCCCCCCCTCCACCTCTTTGTCTCTCTATCTCTCCGGCCCCCACACACACACCTTAAACCAGCTTATATTTCAACTCTTTCTTGGACTCGAACGCAAGTTCTGTCGAAGGGTCATGAGGACTCGAAACGTCAACTCTTTTCTTCTCCGCCGATGCTACCAGACCTGCTGAGTTTTTCCAGGTAATTCTGTTTTTGTTTTGGATTTCCAGCATCCGCAGTTTTTTTGTTTTTATAATAGATAAGAATCATTGGATTAAGTAGGATATTGGGCACAGAGACAGGTCATTCGGCCCAACACGTCATACTGAAATTTATGCTCCTCTCAAGCCTCCTCCCATCTAGATCTCCTTTCGTTGCCCTTCCTCCTCATATGCTTGTCTAGTTTCCCCACCATATTAGTGGAATCACATACGAAGCACTGGAGTCACATAATTAGTAGATCAGTTAAGAGCTGCTGGCTTCTTTTTCTAGATATCATTAATAACGCAATTAAGTTTTAGCAACAACTTCAGGTTAGTTTTCTTGACAGCAGAAGCAGGATTTTCCCTGCAGGATTAACCTGCCGTTAAGCTCAAATCGGAATCAGAAGCCCACGCTGTGTGGGGAGCAGTCACTTGTCAATGTTGATGACGATTACATTGTTATGGTTTAATAGTAATTACACAGTTAAACAGATGATGGATATTTGTACACCTATAAATGTGGATAGCACAGTCGAGTGTCCTTAGAAAGGGTGTCAGCCACTGGTGGAGGCCTTCCGTGCCCGGTGGGCACCGTGGGGACTGGGGCATTTTATCAACCCCCTTAATCACATTTTGATTTGATGTTTGTAAGTTTCCTTTAAAGTTTGTCTTTAGTTTTACGGTTTCCTAGTTTAGAGGCGGTGTTTATTTTGTCTCTGATTTTGTTAATTTAGTTTATTTGGTGGACTCCGAAAGAGTTATAAATGTACAGTGTCCTTCGAGAGGGAACAGGCAGTGTCCGCCATTGGTGGAGGCCTTCCATGACCAGCGGGAATCACAGGGACTGGGGTGCATTATTAATCCCCACAGTCATATTTTGGTTTGACCTTTGTAAGCTTTCTCTGTGTGTTGTTTTTTTGCTGCATTCCCCTTTAAAGGCTGTCCCATTTGTTTGTTCATTTAATCTTATGCTAATTTATTAATTTATCCCCCTTTGTTATTGGTTTACTCAAAAAAAGCATATAAATGGGGATAGCTGGGACACTGGTGGTGGGGAGGAGTGTTGACTCTGTACTAAATCAAAACTCTCTCACTGCAAGGAAAGACACTCTCTCAGTTTTGACTTCACCTATTATCATATGGAGAGGTGGTGGCATAGTGGTATTGTCACTAGACTGGTAATCTAGAGTCCCAAGGTAATACTCCCAACATAGCAGATGGTGGAATTTGAATTCAATAAAAATCAGCAATTAAAAGTCTAATGATGATCATGAATCAATTGCCATAAAAATCTATTTAGTCCACTCATATCCTTTCAGAAAGGAAGTCTGGCCTACATGTGACCCCAGACCCACAATGAGGTTGACTCTTTAAAAAAAAATTAATAAACAAAAATGCCCTCTGAACAAGAACAATTAGGGGTGGGCAATAAATGCTTGCCTAGCCAGTGATGCCCACACCCCATGAATGATATTTTTTAAAAAGTGGCGTGGATGCTTATAATATACATCAGGGATTGTCCCTGAAGGTAAGTGAGGGAACAGGCACTTCAAAATGAAGGTGTTTTTTCTCCAACTTGTTGAAATGTAAAATTAAAAGTAGATCCAGCACCTGGGCTGCACTGTAGGGTGGTGTGCAGGGGGGTACCCAGCCAGGCAGGCAGGGGGTGGCCTCTAAGCATGCCTGGAGCACTGGTCCCCCAGTCTGATGCTGGGGCTGCCTCCAGGTAGCTGCACTATTCCCCATCATTGACGGGGACCTGGAGGCCAACTGAAAAATTCCAATTGGTCTCTGACAATTGGTCTTAAGTGGCCACTAACTGGGACAATTGACTATCTGCTGCTTGCTGGCGGGTAGTCCTGCCAGTCCACCATCCACCAGGCAATTGGTACAGAGGCAGGGTGGAGCTGGAAAACTGGCATTGAGTCTGGTGCCATGATTTTTAGTGCCTGCCTGTCTTTGTGCCTGCTTCTTATGGGCCCAAAAATTCAGCCACAGCTTTTCATTTCTAGATGTTTTTTAACTGAATTCAAATTCTCAAACTGTCATGGTGAATTTAACTGATGTTTTCTGGATTATGAGTTCAGTAGCAAGTTTCACATTCCTACCACTCTCTGTGCAAAGAAATTCTTCCATAATTTTTTATTTGATCTGTTGGTCACTATCTTATATTTATGCCCCTTTGTTCTGAAAATGCCTACAAGTTGAAATAGTTGCTCCACCTTAACTCTATTGAACCGCTTCATAATTTCAGAGCCCTCTGTCAGGTTGCATCTTAGCTTTTGCCATTCCAGATAAAAAAAAAAGTCCCAACCTGCTCAATCTTTCCTAATATTATATCCTCTCAAATCTGGTAGCATCCCTGTAAATATTTCTGCAGTTTCTCTAGTTCTTCAATATT
The DNA here is from genome assembly GCF_017639515.1 of Carcharodon carcharias. Classification (NCBI taxonomy): domain Eukaryota; kingdom Metazoa; phylum Chordata; class Chondrichthyes; order Lamniformes; family Lamnidae; genus Carcharodon; species Carcharodon carcharias. The sequence goes on from NC_054469.1 coordinate 98,202,005, forward strand.
CTTTTCATGGAGATGGAAATTGATAGGGCAGTACTCCAAGTATGGTCTAACCAAGCTTTCATATAAACGTAACATTGCCACTCTGTTTTTCTATCCTATCCCTCAAGAAATCCCAATAGTTTGTTAGCTTGAATTGGCATTTTAAAAGACGTATCCATTGATATTCTTAACTCTCTTACCTCTATCCTGCTCCTAGGGCAGGATTTTACATCCCGCAGGCGGGCGCACACCTGAACCGATCGGGTATAAAGTAGCACATGATGATGTCGGGCGAGCGTCCCTCCGTCATCACGCACTCACATGATATTTTGGCCGGCAGGCGTGAGCGAGAGTCGGCAGCCCACCCACTAACAATTAAGAGGCCCATTAAGGCCCTTAATCAATTAATTAATAGCAATTTTTCGCTGCCTATCCAACCTTACAGTTGGCGGGCAGGCAAATCTGCCAGGCAGCCTTTGGATATTTTATGAAACCTCATCCATAGGCAGGATGAGGTTCCCAACAGCAATTTTAAAAAAAGTAAAAATTTTGAAACATCATTTTTAATATGTCCCTGTTCATGTGACTGATCATATGTGGGGACATGTTTCTCTCATTTTTAAAATCTTTATTTCTGTTTGTGCAAATCTTCAGCTCCCTGAGGCAGCTCCCTGCTTTCAGGGAGTTTCAGCACATGCTCCCCCACGCATGCTCAGAATTCACGCTCACCCTCCTCCCGCACCAACTCCCCCCACCCCAGCAGCACTGAGCTTCTCAGCATGCATTTCATGCTGGCTGGCCATTAACCAGCCAGCCAGAGTGAAATCGTGGTTGGGGGCCAATCGCGAGCAGTGGGCCATTTCACGGCCAATTCTGGGCCCATCCGCCCAATGACTGGAAAATCCTGCCCTTAGACTACATACATAGGAGATATATGGCACAGAAACAGGTCATGCTGCCGAAGCAATCCATGCTGGTGTTTATGAACCACTCAAATCCCCTCCTATCTTTATTCATCCAAATCCTTCATCGTTACCTTCTATTCATTTCTTCCTCATATGCTTGTTTAGCTTCCCCTTAAATGCATCTATATCGTGTATTTGATTCTAAAGTCCAGATTATTAATGTAAATTGTGAACAGCAGTGGCTCTTTGTGGATCACCACTTCCCACCTTCTGCCACCCTGAATAACTTATCTTCACTCCACTCTTTGCTTTCTGTCCTGAAGACAGCTAGCAGTCCATTCTGTCATCTGTCCCATGATTCCACATTCTCTCACTTTATTCATTAGTCTATTATGGGGCACCTCAACAAAGGCCTTTTGAAAATTCAGATAAATTGCATCTACTGCATTACCATTGTCTACTCTCTCTGTTACCTCCTCAAAAATTCAATAAGGTTGGTCAAGTAAGATTTTGCCTTTTGAAATCCATACAGACTATTCGTTATTAGACTTTTCTTTATTAGATGTTCTTCTATTCTCTCCCTTAGTAAGGATTCCATTATTGATGTTAGGTTGACTGGTCTATAGTTTCCGGGGCATGCTGTGCTCCCCTTCTTAAATATAGGAAGTAAGTCGGCTTTCTGCCAACCCTCTGGTATGACACCCCTTTCTAACGAATTATTAAATATGTGTAGTGATGCTTCTGCTATCACTTCCCTAGATTCCTTTAAAATGCAAGCATGAAATTAATCTGGACCAGGGGTCTTGTTCTCCTTGAGTTTAATTAGTTTATTTAACAGGCCCTCTTTTTTTATTTTAAATGCATTTTTTTTTACTTATCTTATAATTCAATGTCATGACTACCTATTCTATCTCCTCAGTAAACACCGAAGCAAAGCAAATATGTAATATTTCTGCCATCTCTCCATCATTATTATTATCCTGCCCTTACTGGTAGTATTCCCACCCCAGATTTCCTTTATTCCTGATGTGCTTGTAAAATATTTACTATTTTGTTTTATTTTAGTTGATAATTTAATTTTGTAATTCCTATTTGCCTTCCTAAGTATTTTCTGGCTTCACTCCTAATCTCCTTGTATTCACCCATTCCATGGACTCTTTTGCTGTCTATGTACTTACTATATGCATCTCTCCTACTCTCCTAACCTTCTTTGTTCCCTTAAATTTTTATTTATCCCTGGGGTCTTACTAGTGGAATGTATTTTCTGTGCACTCTGTTGAACATTGTTTTAAATGTTTTCCATTGTTGTTTTGCATCATTGTTTGCCACTATTGTTTCCCCATTTTATTATTCCCAAGTTCTATCCTCAGTCACTCAAAATCAGCTTTTCTCTAATCTATTAACTTGTTTTTTGTCATACTTATGTCCTTCCCTATTATCATTTTAAAGCACATTATGTTATGGTCACCATTACTTTGTTTCCTTACTTTCACTTACTTTATCTGCCCTGGTTCATTGCCCATTACTAAATCCAACAAAGAATCTTCCTTCATTGGGCTTTTTACATATTGGGTTAGAAAGGAATCTTGTACACATTGTAGGAACTCTATTCTCTTATTCCCTTTATCTACCTCTTCTGCCCAATTATATCAGGGTAGTTGAAATCCCCCATGATTTTTATTATTTTTTTAATTCAATTCCCTAATTTGTCTGCATATGTCCTCCTCTACCACCCTTCCACTATTAGGTGATCTGTGGACTACAAGTATTAGTGTGACTGATCTTATATAATTTTTTAATCTCTATCCCTATGGATTCAATTTTTGTCTTGCTGATAGCTGTGTCCCTTTTTTCTATTGCTGTTATGTTATCCCTAATAAGTATAGTTACTTCATCTGCCCTTTTTCCCTCTCTATCCTTTCTAACTATGCTATTGCAATGTTTAATTTTCAGTCCTGTCTTTTCTGTAGCCATTTAGTTGTTTTAACTTCTAAGGAATAAGTGTCTTTCCTGAGTTTTCCTACCAAAATGTATCACCTTACACTTGGTTAGACTGAGTTTAATTTGCCATTTATCCATCCACTCTGAAATCCTTTTTAGGCTTTACTGAATTTTGGTGCAGACTTCCATATTAACAGCTATTCTCCAACACCAACACCACCACCCACCCCCCCACACCCACTGCCCCACCACCCCCACCTCCCCCACCAACAACCTACCCACCCCCCAGTTTGGTCTCATCTGCACATTTGAACGCCATACTCCTAATTCCTGAGTCCAAATCAGTAATGTTTATGACAAACACTGGTCACAGCACTTCCCACTTTCTGGAGCTTTGAGAAACTTACCTTCATTCCTACCTATGCTTTCTAGTTCGTAGCCCTCCTTTAATCCATTCTGTTGCCTGGCCCCTGACTTCACACACCCTGATGTTTGTCATGTATCTCCCATGTACCACCGTGCTGAAGGCTTTCTTAAATTTGATGTATAGCACATTCATTGCAGGGCCTATGTCTAATCTTTCTGTTATGTCTTCAAAGAACACAATGAGGCTGATTAAACATAGCCTTCCTTTTAGAAATTGAGGCAGACTATATTTTATTATATCTGCCAACTTTAGATTTTTTTGTTCTCTCATTTTTTAACAAAGCTTCTAATATCTTTTTGGACCAATTACCGACCACTTTTATTCACCTGGGGTCACCATTCGCCTATGTGGGCTTGGGACCCGTTTTTTGTCCCAGTGGTGAGGCAACCTACCTTTTGGGAAAATCCAGCCCATTAAGTCAGTTTCCTCACAACACAAATACTGCCTGACTTGCTGAGTATTTCTAGCTTTTTTTGTTCCAATTTCAGATTTCCTCCACCCGCTGTCACTTGCTTTTCTATAGGTTTCTGGATTAGTTCTATTTCGCGTTTTGAAGATAGGAATTACATCTGCTGGCTACCAGTATTCTGACACTGTTCATGTTTCTACTGAATAGGTGATCCATATTTTTCTGACAATGAAACAGTGAAGTTAATGGCACTCATCATTATTTATGTGAAAATGGTACAGCAATTTCAAGCAAGGGGCAGATTCACAGTTAAATTCAAACGTTAAAATGTTTCTTTCCAGTTATGGCACTCCACCATTAGCTTTGCAAAAATGACATCTTACTGTCATGACTCACCTTTGGAAACCATAGAACGTAGTATTTGCACGATAGATATGAACTAAAGTTGCAACTCATATTGCAAAAAATAGTGCCAAGTCTGAGGATTGGTACTGTTTTAGAAACCAGCATTTCCTTTCTAATTCTTTTGCTCTCTCTTAACCCAATCTTTCATTCTATATCTTTATTTATCCTTCTGTACCTAATTTAGCACTGAATTAAAAAACTCGAATGTATCTTTCCCTCTCAGTCTTTGTGCTATTAATTTTCACAATCCTTCAGTCTGATTGGTTAAGAAGATACCGAGTGCATTGTCTTGTTCATTGAGGTTTCAGGAAGGCCTGTTTCCCTCATTGTCAGTGCAAGTTTGCACTTTCAGCAACTTGCCACACAAACTAATGTAAATGTGCAAAGGCAGGCCTAATTAGCATAATTAAATGTATATATATACATAGATAACATTGATTTTACTATCTTTTCCCTGGTTTTCTTGAGTATTCATGGTGCAATCCATCAGGAGTCTAAGTTTTGTTACTTTGTTCAGTATCTTTCTTTTTTTTATTCATTCATGGGACATGGGCTTTGTTGGCTAGGCCAGCATTTATTGCCCATCCCTATTTGCCTTTGAGAATGTGGTGGTGAGCTGCCTTCTTGAACGGATGCAGTCCACTTGATTGTTATCATTTTTTTTTGTTAGCCTCTTCAATGAAAACTGAGGCAAATTATTTATCTATTCAATATCCCTGACATTTCATCATCATCTCCCATGAGTTTATCTGTCTTTTCTCTTGGTGGCCTTATCCCTGTCTTAATTCTCCTTTTGTTAATCATGTACCTATATAATACATAATTGTTCATTTTTATATTCTTGATACTTTTATTTCCTATGCCCTCATTGCCTCTTCATCTCTTTTCTAAACTTTTCGTGTTCTATTTTGCCATCCTTTCCTTTATCGTTTATACACTTTACAAATGTCTTTTTGTTTTAGCTCAATTTTATCCTTGCCTTTTATTTATTGGCTTGTTTTTCTTAGAGCAGAGAAGGCTAAGAGGAGATTTGATAGAAGTGTTTAAAATCAGGAAGTGTTTAGACAGGGTAGATAAAGGGAATCATTTCCAATGACTGAAGGGAGATCACAGACTTAAGGTAACAGGCAAAAGAACAAGAAGAAAAATGAGGAAAAGCTTTTTCATGCAACAAGTGTTTAGGATTTGGAATGTACTATCCAATATGGCACTGGATACAGATTCATTAACAGCCTTCAAAAGGGAAGTTGCATAAATCCTTGAGGGAGAAGAAGTACAGGGAAACAGAGAAAGAATGGTCCAACAGTATTAGCTAAACGGCTCTTCAAAAGAGCTGTTGCAGACTCAATAGGTTTATGGCGTACTATTCTGTGATCCTATGGCGTCCCATTCTTGCCTAGTTTATTCCTTTTTAGTGAAATATATTTCTCAAGATCCCTGTTGACCGCTCCTTTAAATATTGTTCATTGTTTTATCTTGTTGTCAATTCTTCCCTTGCGCACAACCTTATTCTCTCATGGTTGATGTATTTCCAATATATTACTTTATACTCAATGCATCTATCTCAATTATTATAGTGAACCTTATATTGTGATTGTTACATGTTTACTTCAATTATCTGCTTGGTTTATTTCCCACTACGAGATGTGGCACTGCTTCTTCCCTTGTTAGCTTCCTTACATATTGAGTCAGAAAGGTGCTTTGTACACTTAAGGACTTCAACCACTTTTTATTTTTCA